>NW_019721514.1:292631-324082 GCF_002891405.2 Cryptotermes secundus | reverse complement strand
AAAAAAGGGCCTCAGTCTGGAGGGTTTTGGCTCTTAAGGAACTTGGGCAACACTATGAAGGCTGCACCCCCCCCCCAAGTCAATGCAGTCAATAGAGTGAGCTTTGTCATGCCAAGTTCCATACCAAGGAGAAAAAGGAATAAAATAAGTTATATTTTTTATGTATTTGAGTATGCATTGTATTGGGTTTGTGCCTGCATGGCACTAAAGTGGGATATTTAATGAAATTCACACAAAGCCATTATGTAATAAGGGTGACTTGATGTCTATTGCAGTAACCTAACTGTGCTTTCATTCTCTTTTCCTGTGACATCATTGCATATCATGGAAGGGATGGAACTTCATGACCAACCTGCACAACTTCACTACAGTTGTGTAAATGTTTACTCTTTACCTTCTGCCCCTAGACAAGCCTTGTCTGGGGCACCTTGGCCCTCAATTTAATCATCTCTTTGTGCTAGGCCAAAAATAATCTGTATGGAAATAAGGCATCAACAGATTTTATTGAAAGATGTGCACTGTCGTCACTATGAACTGCTAAAAAATTATAAAAACTGTAGCTCTATTATGGCTATAGAGCTTAAATTAAATGGTCTGGAAACTGCCTACCTTAAATATTTCTAATGTTGCATTACCAGATCAACTAATTAAACCATACGCTTTCAACATATATCACGTTTCTCCAAGTAAATACGTATCTTTTTACTTGGCGATCATCTACTTTCAAAGGTCATGCAATTTCCACATGTGAACTACTGGCCATCGAACTATATAACTGGACATTCAAACAGTGTATAAATATTTAGGAGGAAAGTGGACTTGGCAAATCCAAATCTTTTATACGAGCATTCCCTTGGATAAATTCAGGAATAACACAAGTGGACGTGGAAAATCCGAATATAGTATACTTCCAGTTTATTTCATATGTCCAGGAACGTCCAGGAATACCACTACTGTAACTTACATCACAATCGATATTCCACTTTCGATTCGCCTGCACTTGTGATGTTGTAAACTTACGGTGCCGCAAGATGGCAATGCAATCTGCGAGATAAAACTTTGCGGAACTAATAGAACCGCCATCTGTCTAAATAGTTGTAAAATGGCGCCGAATTGAAGAGGGCCGTGATTTGTAATAATTATCAAGTTTCAAGACTTCATTTTGTTAATAATGAATACTCCTAAAACTTCGTATTGTGTCTCCATTGAATGCTTTTACTTCGAGGAGTAGATAACGTGTTGTGTTATACAGTTATTTAATTTTTGTGCTATTCAATTGTAGTTGAGCGAGAAAAGCAGCATACCGAATATTCGTCGGTTGTTTTCCTTGCAATTTTACTTATTGGTTCCTTAAGAACTGGACATGGCAGAAGTTTTCTTTAGATATTTATCATCATATCATTAAAAGACTTTCATGTTGAGGACTTCACAAAAACATACACTTAAATCAGTACAATGCACAAGAACAGAATTGAAGTGAGTGAGAATATTTCAATTTTTGCGTCGATTGTGAGTCTGCATAATGTCACTGAATATTATGTGGGAAGGAAATGAGCAATTCGCCGTACTGGGAATACATATTAGCGATTGCGTTCAAGATATGAACTTCCACATGATTATTCTGCTTTAAGTTTATGTGGGACAGGTGTGCTGCATATTCTTGAATGAACTTCAACTAAATCTGTCAGAAGCATTATCTAGTGTTATAATCTTTTCTCTTAAACGTTCCATGTGATTTCAGTTAACAATTTAAAAGTGAAATAGTGTATAGACTCGTGATTGCAACCCTTTTGCAGGGTGAATTTCAGCATGCTAACCAGATAATCCTGTTAGAGGTAAGCATTTATAGTGATCAAGTTTCAACATTCTTACACTATAGTATTACATTTATATACCATTATAACAGTTACATATTCATACTTAAATGTAGAAATCAACTTTTCATATATCTAACCTCTCATCTTGAGTGAAATATTTACAAATAGTTATATATGTTAGTGTTTTGTGAAAGTGTCTCTTGTAAGGTTTTTGGTAATCAAGTCAGACTGATCATTTTTACATCCAATTTGGTTTTGTTTGCTAGTGTGTTGTAGCATATCTTGCTATAGTTACAGGCTACTAATAAGTGAAATGGATTTATAATTTAATGTCACATGAAACAAATTTAAGATTCATTAGCAAAGGGCATCCTGCAGGTGAAATATTATGTGCAGCTTCTGATGTACTCGACGTAACAACTAAATTCTCTAAATAACAATTTGTACAGCTGGTTGAATTTGTGGCAACAGAGTTCATGAATTCAACCAAACAAGTAGGTGACAGAAATACATACTAATGTTCATATTGATGGTTCATGGCAAATGACGGGGCATACCTAAAAGGGATTCTTTTCCACTGACTACCACTGTTGATACAGGAAAGTTCCTGAATGCTGAGGAACCCACACAAATTTACTAAGGTTTTACACCAGTAAATGCAGAAGAAGGCTGACTGTTAGACTGAAGTATGTGTTTATGGGGCATTGGAGGCAGATGTAGCTAGTGTCACTTTGTATATCTCACAAGAGAGGTGACTGCTGCAGTGGTCACTGTCAGGACTTCTCCCTGGGCAGAAAAGGAAAAAAGCTTACAAATTTATGTTTCAGACTCCACCTAGAACATAAATTTACAGAATTATTGTCTTCTACACTTACAACGAGGGGGTACGCAGTAGCGTAGTTGGTTGAGTCACTACGCTACAAGACGGGAAGGGTTCGATTCCCGACGAGGTCATTGTATTTTGCAATTGACCTAATCCTTCCAGCCGCACTATGGCCCTGGGGTCGACTCAGCCTCTAACAGAAATGAGTACCAGAAATCTCCCTGGGAGTAAAGAGCGGCCGGCGCATAAGGCTGACAACCTCACCACCATCTGTGAGCCAGTTGTCTAGAAAATGTGAGAGCCTCGACGTCTCACAACCCTATGGGCCTCCACAGCCTGTTACATGGACAGCTTTACCTTTTTATGATTAAACCGTTTTATATAAATTCATGAATCAGTCGATATAGCGACAGGCTACGGGCTAGACTGCCGGGGTTCGATTACCAGCAGAGAAAAGATATTTCCGGACCGGCTCTTGGATTCCACCAAGCCTCTTATCCAATGGGTACGGTGGGCTCTTCCAATGGAGGAAAAGCTGCCGGGGCGTGAAGCTGATCACTGATTTCCATCTAGTGCCCAGATCAGGAGTGGTGGAAATACACCACCATTTTCCCATCTTACTTCATGGCACGATGCTTAATTAATTAAGCAAGAAACAGCTTCATTGTTGTTTACCCTTATGAATTTGTGCGCAATTTCCACCTAATCATGCAGTAGATCTGACTGTGCCCTGAACAGCAAAGTTCTGTGTGACGGTGTGCCGTGATCAGCTGTTATGCCAGCCGTCTAAGACTGTTCTTGCTACTTACTACAATAATCAGGATAAGAGTATTTAAAGAATACTTTTTCTTTTGGAGTTATTTGGCATATTTCCTTCTGCTTTCAATTTTGTATGCATGTTTGTTTATTTCTTTTGCACAGATCGGGTGGATAGAAGTTTGTCATTTTGACATCATTAGCAACTGTATTTAGGGCTGTCTGATTTTCTGTACTGAGGCCACGGAAACAATGTTGGGAATAGTGACGCTTGAGGCTTCATTTTGCCTAAGTATTATAGTAATTCCGCGTGTCCCTGGCCTATGTTAACCAGCTCAGACCGCGTGTTTCTAGTGAGAGCTATCAACACAGGTGACTCTCGTTATGTGCGAGTGTTGTGTTCCCGAAAATCGCCGCGTATGACGGGAACAGCTCCGAACGAACACAGAGCACCGAGGAGGATTAGGAAACAACATGACTGAGTCAAAATCTTGTGCCGAGCCGGAACAAATGGGCTGAGCACTGAGCACGCGCGGAAACTTCTACCGTGGCCGCGGATAGGACATTGATATTCCTCATGACACATAAATAAAACCACTGATATGTGCCATAGTGCGGCTGGAAGGATTAGGCCAATTGACCTCATCGGGAATCGAACCCGCGACTTTCTGGCTTGTAGCTTAGTGCGTCAACCAACTGCGCTACCGCCTGCCCCACAGAAGATATACAGCGTATAAAACTTTTTTATGTTGCGTCATTATTAGACAGTGACGTAAATCGTTACATCATCATCATCATCATCCTCAGAAAGTAGGTTCTATTTTCAGCACAAGATGAGCACCAAAATCGCCGTACGGGGTATCTAATTGAACACACGGGAATTCTGTTCCGCGAGGTTGCCTGCTAGGGGCATGACATATTCTGTAAATGTTTTAGACACATAACAGTCCTATTCATTGTCACCACTGTGAGAGTCTGTATTCTTACATGGGATAGGGTTGAGTTGACCTCAGTGGCCTTTACTGCCAAAGAAAATAAGTTTTTCGTCGTTGTCAAGAAGTTGGGTAAGTGCTGAAGTAAATCTGAAAAGAGGGACTTCCCCGCAATATATTATTCAGACGTGTAGAATTACTTGAAACCCTCGTTGTGCGCCTCACACGTCAGACCACAATTAATTGTTGTTTGGAGAAGATGAGAATGGCCGCATGCTATTGGATCCGTCTAGAATCTATCACGCGCTTGATGGAAACAGGGGGGAGGCTAGCAGAACGCTAGAGTGGAACGCGATTTGTCTGGACATTGGGGAGAAAATTGGAAGGCTAGGCGTTCCCTGTACTGAAGAAATGTTCCAGACATCGCCCCTCTGATGCAGACCGACTAGAGAGATTCGTCACTTCTATCCCCCATTCAGTTACGCTAATGTTCGTGGGAGTCGTTGTGAATATCATGCCATTGGATGTCACACGATGGTCATACTTTTTAGCCCTTTAAAACGCACTGGTGGTACCACCTGCTTTAATAATAAAACACCCTGCAATCTGCCCACACACTGTACTAACGTATTTCTTATTATTACCCCAATAAACAGCTATTATTTCCATACTCAGCATCATCCGGTTGGCTGCTGTCATGTTTCCTGTGAGGTAGGAATGGAACGTTACAATTAATTTGACATTAACAATATAAACCCTCTGAATTTGTGAGGTGGTAACAACACAACCGGTTGGCGCAGTGGTGGGGCTGTAGACTTGTGTTTGAAATAAGGACGGGACGCCTGCTGTAGTGACTGAGGTCTTTCGTGATTTTCCTTATCCTCTACAGACACCTCGATTAGGACAAGACTGCTCCCTGCAAAGTCCATTCCAATTCGTCATTTATCAATCATTCTACGTTCGATGCTATATAGTTTAGCTACTAACGGCATCGTAAAATAGCCAACACACCCACACAACAAGAGCAACCCAAAGTCAGAGAAACTTTTCACAATTTTGTATGGCAACTGACCTCCACCTACTGCTGAGGTCAAGAAAAGTGTCTTTATGGGTGAGTGCTTAACTAATTAAGAACAGGGTAAATTTAACCTTAATGTTATTTACAGAAAAGGAGAACAATAATAATGGCTTCTGCATAAGTTATTTGTTTATTGACAGCAATTTCATATCCGAAATTTGTATAAAACAATTTAACAAATATTTATTAACAAAATGAAACTTCGCTACTCTCTGACAAGGCCAGTTCTGAGTCAGAGATGAAGCCCCAACTTAAAGACCAAGGATGTGATACTGTGCTGCCTAGTCATGGCTATCTTACAGTAAATGAGAGGAACAATGGTGGAATGATAATAGGCAGGGTAAAACCATAGAAACGAAGAAAAACACCTAGAATACAATTATAAATATAAAAGACAAGTCCGTCCAGTGTGACTATTTCAGTTTTCTCACTTTATGATTCATTAGCCTTACATGTTTCGATCCATTTGGATCATCTTCAGAGGCACCAAACACTTATTTGAAACCACTATCACAACAGTTGTCATATCAATTACACATGTATTGCCAAGTACACAATGTTCCATCTATCAGTATACACAGCACAGCGGGCCAAGAAATCATAACGGACTATATTAAGAATCTCCCTACTCAAGTTACATAGGAGGCACAACATCGGCCACCTTGAAGAGAGACAACAGGGGTTATTGACACGAACCGTAAGGTTTATGAATTTTAATTTTGAACAAAGTTTTTAAAACTTTAAAACAACTTTAAATATTTCTACAACCAGAAAGGCTGCTGTGACTGATAGATGGAACATTGTGTACTTGGCAATACATGTGTAATTGATATGACAACTGTTGTGATTGTGGTTTCTAAGAAGTGTTTGGTGCCTCTGAAGATGATCCAAATGGATCGAAACATGTAAGGCTAATGAATCATAAAGTGAGAAAACTGAAATAGTCACGCTGGACGGACTTGTCTTTTATAATTGTAACTGTTAGTGTGATGGACCAAAAATGAAACAGATCAAACACCTAGAACACCTCTTAAACTACACAGATCTCTCGTGTTGAAGTGATGGGTACAGTCCAATCCAGTAAATTGCGGACGGCCCTTGCGAGTACAGTCGTTCTTGGTTTCGGGGCCCATGACCATTTTTTTTTTCTCTCCTGAGTTTGACATGTTCTTCTACTGACTAATACTGGTTACTCCCTCTCAAATTGAGAGTGATTCTGCTGACTCTCACTCATTCATCCTCCACTCACTCCGCTATCTGACTCATTCCATTCTGGCTCACTTTGACGAGGTAAAACCTTGCAGAAAATGTTATAATATGCTTATTGCTCAGTAGGCCATTGGTGGTTACTGAATACCCAACAACAATGAAATACGGTGTGAGTAGAAAGCCGGTTTCAAGAAAATTGGCATTCGTCGTGTGGGTCCCTTGTGCCTGTACGGTTATTTTCATAAAGATGGCACCTATGCAGTTTTATTTAGGGATATGGTGTCCATAGGTCAATTAAAATGAATCAAAAATATTAGAAATGTTTTCGAGCAAGAGGTCATTTCGAATTTTTAAGCCGATATGAAGGGCCAGTGCTTTTGGAGCTAGTATGTTCGTATTCGCCAGACACCGGCTTAGGTAAGAAAAATTCTTGAATAGCGAATTTGAATACAATTCGTATTGCCATTCAGGCGGTAGCGAAAGGTACCTGCATACATGTGTGCTTACGGAGAGACAGACAGCGTACCGAAAATCACTTTTCTTATTCAGAGGAGCTGAAGACGTTTCAGTTCATCATGATCTTCAGATCGATTATTCCATGATGAAAATAATTTTTAGCCTACTTTTATGAAGCAGCGGTGCGTAGTTGGTTGAGGCACTATGCTCCCAGCCGGTAGGTCGCGGATTCGATTCCCGATAAGATCGTTGAATTGTTCAATTTACCTAATCCTTCCAGTCGTAGTATGGCCCTGGGGTCGACTCATTCTCTCGCAGAAATGAGTACCAGGAATCTTCCTGGGGGTAAAGGGCGGCCAGCGCGTAAGGCTGACCTCACCGACATTTGTGAGCCGATTGTATAGAAATGTGGGGCCCTCAACGTCTCACAACCCTTTTGGCCTCCAGGGCCTGTTACAGGGATAGCTTTACCTTTTTACTTTTATGAAGTAGGCTTATGTGAATTCCGTGCTCTCTATGCACCTGTGAATTCCCTTCCCTCTATTAACTTTTGAATGCCTGAACCGATATTTATACCATGGCAACTGAGCCCATTTCAGCGGCGCACTTCATAAATCCCTCCCATCAGTCTGTGTGTCTGCATGCGAATTCCTCCTATTGTTGCTAGGAAACGGCTCGGTAAGTTTATCCCTCATTTCTGTGTTTGGCAGCGACTCTGTAAACACGTTCCAGCTGCAATGAATACAAACAAAAATAGAAGAATTTTTGGACGCGTGTATCTGTGAGTCTGTCCGTGTCCCACTACCATTGCTATGAGACAACTGGGTAAAAACGTTCCCAATGCAATGAAAAATTGTTGCAGGCGTCATTTTCTATGCGGTCCGTGTTGTATTGAAGGAAATTAGGCCATTAGTTCTTCCCAGATCTTCATGTTCTTATATAGGACTTACTGCATGTATGAAAATCCTAGAAGGGAGCCTTATGTGAAGATTAATTCTGGCCGTCTGTCTGTCTATGACTTAGCATCGCCGTCTGAACAGCCCAATTACCCACTCAAGAATCCATGCAGGGCGCATATAAGAAGGAACTTGTCGAATATATACCTGATTTAAGAGGAAGGGTAGTTGTGCGGGAGGAAGACACATGTAATGAAGATGCTAAGTTGAACCTGTTTCGCTGTAAGAGCTGATGAGCACCTGCGGCTGTCGCTTCTGCAGCCGGTGCAACGGCTCTGGCATAATCGTCTCTATGACACTCGTTAGATTTTCCTGTTGGGTACATGTTGTGAAGCTTTAATTATTTTAACACCTTAAGGACTTTTATGGGGCTGAAACTTGGACACTTAAGGCAGTAGATCAGAAACACATGGAAAGCTTCGAAATGTGGTGTTGGAGAAGGATGGAGAAGATCAGTTGGACTGATTATCTGAGAAATGAAGAAGTGTTATTTAGAGTCAGTGAACAGAGGAATATCCTACACGAAATAAGAAAACGGAAGGCTAATTGGATTGGTCATATCTTACGCAGTAACTGCCTTCTAAAAGAAGTTATTGAAGGACGGATAGAGAGGCGGATAGAAGTGACCAGAAGACGTAAGAAGATGCTGGATGACCTTGAGGACAGAAGAGGATATTCTCGCATTAAGTGGAGGAACTGTTTTGGAAGAGACTGTGGACCTGTCGTCTTGACACGTTACTGATGAATGAATGAATGAAGGACTTTTAATTTATGAAAGTAAACGATATTTTCTATAAAAACACTGGAGCTTAAATTTGATTAATCAGGAGGACTTCGTGAGTAACACGCTGTAGCAACTTGGGATTTGGGAACCACCCCAGCATTAGCTTGAAGATAGAACAGAACCAAGAAACCCCCTGCCAAAGGCCGCGCCATAGCTTAAGCGGTTAGTCGCTGGCTTCCCACCGCGGCAGCCCGGGTTCGATCCCGTGTCTGGACAAGTGGGATTTGTGGTAGACAAAGTGGCGCTGGGGCGGGTTTTCTCCGAGTACTTCGGTTTCCCATGCCAATTTGTGTTCCACAAAATTCTCCATCATCATAATCACCCGGGGCAGGCTACAATAGGCCAATCAGTGGCCGCCGTGCCGAGTGGAGCCAGTTGGACGCCATCCCCCACTAAGCGAATTAAAGAAAAACCTGTGTCCAGATGGTCGGTCGTGGAGCTTTTTGGATACACACTAACATCCAGCCAGCAGTAGTACGGCAAATAAAATAATATGCGAGATTACTTAACATATGAGATCTTGCTGTATTTATAATATGAAAAATAAGTCACATATAACAATATACTGATAATTAACTTAAGAACTTAATGTATTTGAAATACTGTATGAAGTCAAGTCCGTACCTCACAGGAAACACATTACATCTCCCCTACAAAGTCCAACCGGTTAATGCTGTTTAGCGAAACAGTCGCTGTTTATTGTGAGAACCATACGGAACACACAAATCAGGCTGTGCATGGCTTTAAATTGTTAATATCTGCTTTCATTCACCTCTGTACATTGACTTGAGTAACTTCTTCCATTATTCATTTTTTACTGCTGCAAAGCAGATACGACTTCTAACGTTAGTACGCAAAATAATAACGTTTACAGAACTAAGCTTTTTGTAGTCTGCAGTATCCGTGTGAACACCCAACTGAGGATGGTCACTTTAGAGACCGAAACGTTTCGTGGAACTATCCTGGATTTCATGTTCCCGCAGCTACGTCTATGAAAAGAATACGATCTTTCGGGTTGCAGCGACATGTAATTCGGTAGAAGTCCATCAACATATCAGAGGAGCGTGGCCCCTCCATCTTCAGAATCGAAGATTAAGCTAAGCAAGAGACCAGCAATACGGACGTGACAAGCAGAACCTTGTTTGTCTGGCTGCCTTTTCTGCACTGAAAATGGAGACGATACGTTCCTCCGAAATGTAGGATTAATTTATTTGACTACACGGCGTCACATCCCAGAAGATAATGCTCTTTAGAGTCTCCACTGTGAAGCCCTCGAAACTTCCTTGGAACTGCTCATGTCGTGGGAGTGGAACGGGCTGGAACAGTGTGTACGTGCATGTCCCTATACAGTGGTCAGATATTGGAACCACTTGAGTAAAAAAGATCACGCTCTTAAGACACACTAGGGAGCGGAGGCATAGCTCCACACATTATCAACTTGAGCTCTACTTGAAAGTGAGTGGTCAGTTTCATGCCGCATCTGTTTAACCCCCGTGGTAAGAGCTCCTAGTACCTACTGCATAGGCTGGATGGGGCCCAGAGCCGGTCTGGACGCTGTGGAAGAAAGAAAAATATCTGCCTCTCGTAAGAATGGAATTACGGTAGATCAGGTTTTAGTCGAATTACTATACTGAATGAGGACACGCAGTAGCGTAGTTGGTTGAAGTACTGTGCTACAAGCCGGGAGGTCACGGGTTCGATTCCCAATCAGGCCATTGGATTCTTCAGTTGACCTAATCCTTCCAGCCTCACTATGGCCCTGGGTTCGACTTAGCCTCTAACAAAATAAGTACCAGGAATCTTCCTGGGGGGGGGGGTAAAGGGCGGCCAGCGCGTAAGGCTGACAACCTCACCGACTTCTGTGAGCCGACTGCCTAGCATATGTGTGAGCCTCCATGTCTCACAACCCTATGGGCCTCCACGGCCTGTTACAGGGATAGCTTTACCCCCCTTTTTACCATATTGGATGAGCTATTCCTACTCCTGGTGATAAAAAGTGTGAAATTCAGATAATTATGACAGTATTTTTATTTTACTCAATTTACAATTCAATCAAGAAATCATCCGTTTAGCTGGACAGCCAAGACGACAAAATTTCAAATACGGTACTTTAGCTCAGTCGGTATAATGACGAGCTACGGGCATGACGGTTAAAATTGGATTCCCCTTTAGGGGCAAGTGATGTTTCTCTACTCCGCAGCCTCCAGACCGGTTCTGGGGCTATCAGCCTCATATCTAACGGGTACTAAGGGCTTTTCCTCTGGGGTAAAAGGCCCGGGGATGAAGCTGACCGTTCCATCTAGTGCTTACATCAAGAATGGTGGAGATATGCCTCACTTCCCCATACATTTTCACGGCGTACTTCTTAATGAATTAAACACAGGGAAAACGTTACCTTTTTACCTTTACTGCATATTGAAACCTCTGGGCCGAACAACCTGATGTGGCGGCGACACTAGACGGCTTGCTGCAGTGTCCAGTGGTGGTCTCTTGTGAACACAGTGATCAATATGCAGGTATTGTAAGGGGCGTGGGATCTTTGACAAACTAAGCAACTATCAGATTTTTATAAAGACATATTACTGAATAGGCTGGTCTAGAGATCATGCTCTAGACTTGTATCTGGAGGCGCTTGGTTCGAATATGTCATGACATCGTCAATCCTGAAAGATATTACGTGACTTTCCTCAGGCCTTCCAAACTATTACCGGGATAGCACACCGACCACTTCCTTTCAAACCATTTTCCAAATCATCATTCATCAATCATCCTACCATTCATTTCTATTTATCTGGAGAGTGATATATCGTAAAATAACCAGCAAAAAGTTAAAGAAATTTCTGCAAACTCGGAATTCTGCAGTGAACATATTGTCCATGAGAATTTCGCCTTTCACAGCCCGCTGGTTCCAGATGGGCCGGCCTTTCCCTGAGCCCACACACAAACCGCAAAGACGATAACAGCCCTCACCCCTCCTTTCATCCTCTCAACTACAAAACCAAAAGCCCACAAATATACGGGAAGGAAATAAGTAGAATTTCATAGTTTCAAACAAAGATTTTTCGTGTGCAAGCAGTTTGGTAAGTCCCGCGTCTCTCCGGGGATTAAGCTGCTGTGCTGCATTTCGTTGCTGGCATCATCAGTTTGTAAACGCGATTAATGTGCTGATCCAAGCGCGTTTAGAAAGCTCCTTAGACCGGCTTAAACGAGATTAGGTATTCAAGTTTTACACTCAGTTTCCATGGAGACGAGCTATAGGATGCTTCATACTTCATTCATTAGCCATGATGCCCATCGCTTGCATGCACTAGATGTAGTAATCCCCTCAAAATTCGAAATACTCTAACACATCACAATACAAATTGTGCATGGTAAGCTGCGATTATTTGTCAGCTGTCAGAAAACTAAAGTACTCCCTGCTGACGTCATACTGCTACTTACAAGTAGCGTAATAAATGTTACTTTTTAATTAACTATAATCATTTGTGTAACCCACGCTGAGACTTAAATGGCAAGTCCCGTCATTTGTTATGTAAGCTTTCGTACTATTAACTTCCCCTGCTTTCTCTCGTATTCCTTTCCGGTCCTGCATGTTATTAGATGATAAGTAGAGGCACATTTAACGCCATCTCATACGAATAACATGCAGAAATAGTCACTCGTAAACCGTTTCCTTTATATAATACACAACACTTCATATATAGGTATCAAAATACGAGCATTATCAGCGCTTACAGAAGGGACACGATACACTGAAACACAAGACTGCTTGCTCGTTCGTGAAACGTTCTAACGCCCTATATTTCGTTCTTATGGTAAACTGAAATCTCATAATGGCAATGATAAATTTAACGCTTATGGAACTATCTATGTATGTGTATTTATACATAAAATGGTAAAGTTGTCCTTGTGCTTAACAACTTGAGCAATATGCCATGAAGACGTATAGGTGAACTGATATGACGTGAGTGGTTACCTTCACGCTTCAGTCGCATTACCCCCGTGGAGAGAGCTCTTCATACCCATTGGATAAGAGGCTGGGTGAGCCCCAGAACCAGTATGAAGGAGAGGAAGAAAATTTGCCCCGCTGATCTCGAACTCCGACCACTCGGCCGTGAGAGAGAGAGAGAACATGGACTGAGGGCGTTTGAGAGCAGGATGGTGAGGAGAATATTTGGAGCTAAGAGGGAAGGAGCGATGGGAAGATTTCGGAAACTGCGTAATGATGACATTCATAAGATGTACTCCTGCCACATATAATTAGAATGATCAAGACAAGGAGGATGAGATGAGCAGGGCATATAGTACGTATTGGGGCGAAGAGAAATTCATACAACATATTGGTATGAAATCCTGAAGGTAATATACCACTAGGAAGATTAGGCTGTATATCGGTAATATGAATATGAGCCTCAAAGTGTGAGGGTGTGGATTGGTTTCATCTGGCTGAGAATAGGTATCAGTGACTGGCTTCTGTGAGCACGGTAATGAATCTTAGGGTTCTATAAAATATTGGGGATTTATTGAGTGGCTGAGAAACTGTTCGCTTGCAAGGAAGGACTCAGATCTCTACTTAGTTAGGGTGATATATAGGCTCATATTGCAGTCTTCTTCACGTAATACCGTGTAGTTTGGTAGATAGATGGCAACGATTCTGCTTCCATCTTAACCCCGAATATGGGAGTAGAAGTTTCCATCGATACGTCGATATCCACATATAAAACTCTCTGGAAGCGGAGGCAAGAGGTTAAGCCGAATCGCCGGTTCCACGTTTCCATGTCTTAGAGGTGAGTCACCGCTGTGAAAACGTCAGATCTCATACATATATCTGTGGTTTCATAACAGCGCTATCAGTAGCTCGAGATCAAGCAGTTTGGCATATCGATCGTCCTGTAGGCTCATAATCGGGAGGCGCAGTGTTCGAATCTCGGTTATGTGATCAATGTTTTTCGTGGTTTTATTCAAATTTCTCCTGGCAAATTATTTTATAGTATGTTCTGTTAGGCCACGAGCACTTCCTTCAGAATCCTTTCCAATTCATCATTCATTAATCCTATCGTCCGACGCTATATGGTCTAGGTACAAATGATAAGATGACTAATGAAGAGTGAACTGGAATGGATGCGGAAGGAAACGTCCATGGACTAATTTGAGGTAATAGTCCGTTGTTTGTGTGGAGGAACTTAAGTAATGCCACGGAAACATCGGTCAGAAAACGACTCTCCGGGTCGAGGTTTCAAGCCGGGTTCCACCAATTGCGTTTTTTTTTGGGGGGGGGGTTATGGTCACACAACGCAGTAAATGTTGATAGCATTACTCGCAAGGCCGGAGCAGTTCTGAATGTCCTCCCTTCCCCAGGCGACGGCGTGTCCCGCCTGTCCCCATAGCCCCGCAATTAAGAGCAGCTCATCTTGTTCAAAACTAGTAATGTGAAAATCCCGGAGACTGACGAACACTGCTACAGATATCGTAATTCTTGGAAGAACATCCAGAAAAGCAGCGATATAAACAGACTTTACCCGGTCACAGCAGTCACGGTGTTGCTGCCGGCTTGAGACTGACTACAGCTCTTATAAATCAAAGTTTTATTTATTAACTGTGTGGAGTTGATCCCTTCTGGAGAAGCTAATATTTGCTCAGTTACTGAAGACAGTCTCAGCATTTTACGGAAGCCAAAGTTTAATTTCTGTGTATGCATTTGTCCGCCACTGGTCTCTATCCTGAGCCAATTGAATCCTATCCACCAATTCCGTCCTGTTTATTTAAGATCACGGAATGAAATTACTACCCCAGGTGAGGGACGAATATTAACAGGATGAACTGCACTGACATAGTGCGTTAACGGTGCACCAACCTGCTCGGAGCCCTAAGTCGTGTTGGGGCTGGTTGTTTGCACCTCTAGAGTTCTCATAGCCTGTTGACTACAGATAGTTGAAGAGGGCAAAAAGGGCTTCAGAACTTGCACTACGTAAATGCTGACACCACCCTTCCTTTGTGACACCCGTCTTATGAAAACAATCAACTCCTGTTGGGATTGAGTAGTCTGGCCCGCGACACATTCACGTCAGAGAAGTTGCCGGTGAATCACGGCGTGTTGGAATCGACGTTCGCAGAGCGATGACTGTGAACAACTGGTTATCCCTGGGATGTGACGTAGTGTAATCTGGCAGGAAAAGACATACGTTTCGGAGGAACGTATTGCCTCCATTTTCAAGGTCGAAGATACGCTAAGCAAGCAACAGCTTTTCTTTTTGTTAACTGCTTCTATGACTCATTATTTTTCCCCCTAGAATAGAAGCAGTCCGTTCCTCTGAAACGTCAGTGAAGTTCTTCGCGGTTTGTTATTGCACTATTACACTTCCAATTTTGACACTTGGTGAGTGAGAGCTGTAAACATATTTCCACATATCCACTTGCTTAAAAGTTACGATGTATAGTCAGAATGTTTCTGTGCTGAATCAAGCACCACGGCATGAAGAGGTATGATGGAGTGGAGGTATAGTTCCACTCACCCTTAAACTCTACACTAGGTAAGGTAAAATGTTAAAGCTACCGCTGTTACAGGCTGTGGAGGCCCAAAGGTTTTTGAGATGTCGAGGCTCTCACATTTTTCCAGGCAGCTGGCTCACAGATGGCAGTTAGGTCAGCCTTACGCGCCGGCCGCCCTTTACCCCACAGGAAGATTCCTAGTACTCGTTTCTGTTAGAGGCTGAGTCGAGCCCAGGGCCATAATGCGGCTGGAAGAATTAGGTAATTGAAAAATCCAATTACCTCACCGGGAATCGGACCCACGACTTCTGGCTTGTAGCATAGTGCCTAGACGAACTACGTTAACGCCTAACCCTCGACACTTGACGGAGGTAAATGGTCAGCTTCACGTCCCGGGCGTTTTACCCCAAGAAGAAATCCTGAAGCACCCGTTCTTTATGATGCTGAATGGGCCGGCCTGGATGCAGTGATGAAGAAATAACGTTAAAATAATCGAACCCCGATTCGTCAGCAATAAAGCCATAGGATAGATTCTACATCGACTAAGGTTTACGTTTTATTTTTACATTTGCGAAGACTTTTCTTTACGAAGTAGCCCTGAAAGTAACAAACCGAAGACAAATGAAACTTGACGAGCGTCGTAAGGAGACATGACGTTAGAATTTATAGGTTCATTTAATTAACTGCTGAAATTCGGCCACTGTGCTCTGGAATAAAAACTTGAAAGACTCTGCTGCAGTAATAGGTTTTTAAGCTTCTTAATGCAGCTGACGTCAAAGATATGCTTACAGTCTGCGAATGTGGCGCGCTCTGACTTTCTTGTCTGCAGTTGTATTCAACAACAGAACAATTGAATCTAATAAGGCGCAACGCGAACCGTTGCAATAAAGAGCCTGAATTTTTATACACGTCAGCAGCACGTGTTGGTGTTCAGTTTCCTTTAGCGCGAGTTGCTGCTGGCTGGGATGACAAGTTCTGCACATTGCAAGAAGCTGGAGCAGTGCTCAGTTATACGCTCTCAGATATGTGTTAAACATAATTAGCTGTCTCGTGATAAATATTAAGATTAATTGTCTCTCTAATGTAACAGTGTGGAGAATGGTAAATGTTACCAAAATTTCGAAGGGACCTGCTGCCTCCATCTTCAGATAAAGGGATTCTTTCATTCATTCGTCAGTGACTCTATAGCACTTTGTTGGGTTCTAGTCGCTTTTTCAGTTTCGTAATTTTGTTCACAGTCGGTAGCACTCCTTGGGTGGGGATCAGCCCGTCAAAAGGCCGCTGCCTACACACAGGACAGCAGGAACGAAGTAAACACACAGAAACATCCATTCCTCGAGTGGGATTCGAACTCACGATCTCAGTGTTCGAGTGGGTGGAGTCTGTTCATGTCTTGGACTGTGCGGCCACCGTGATCGGTTTAGGTTAAGGGATAGAGAGAAGAATGCTGTCACTTATGAAGACGAAACTTAAGTCTCTCACATTAAAGAAAGAAATTAGAGTGTTTGAGTATAGGGTGCTTAGGAGAATATTTGGACCTAAGGGCTCTGAAATAACAAGAGACTGGAGAAAAACGCTTAGTGAGGAATTCCCTAATCTGTAATCACCAGATATCAAAATGACCAAATTAAAGGGAGTGGCATGGCACGTCATGTAGCATGCATGGGAGCGAAGTCGAATATATGTAGTATTTTATGGTATGAAGATTTAAAGGAAAGAAACCACGTATGGGACCAGGCCTCGATGTGTGGATAACATAAAGTGGACATTAATGAAGTAAGATATGAGAAAAGGCCGCGCCATAGCTCAAGCGGTTAGTCGCTGGTTTCCCACCGCGGCGGCCCGGGGTCTGGTCAAGTGGGATTTGTGGTGGACAAAGTGGCGCTGGGGCAGATTTTCTCCGAGTACTTCGGTTTCCCCTGCCAATCTTCATTCCACAATCACCCGCAGTACAAGGGACTTAGTCCCACCCCACTATCAATAAGAAAAAAAGATAGGAGAATATGAAAAGACTCTTTTTGCCCCACGATAGGTAGCAGTGAGGGGCGGGGTTGTTATGGTCATTGCAGTGGACCTTGGGGTTCCGTAGAACGAGAGAGTATCTTGGTCAGCTTACCTACTGTTAGCAGCGCAGGAAGGTTAATTAGTTAAGAAGAAAAGAGGCGCCCTGCTGATGACAATAACACCTAATTACGTAGAAAATGTTTTCTTAGCGTGATATTTATTATTGGCATTACTAATTCCATGTTACTATAGCAACGAATTGTCTAGCAAAACACCTGGCATGAATGTAAATTATGTAGAAAGTCACGATTGATCGGGTACTAATTTGTTTCATTCTGTGGTTTCTGTTCTGGTTGCACTGATAACGGTTCACTCTATATGCGTCTTAATCTTTGGAGATATCATTAAACGTCGGTCTGGACGCATCATTCGATAACATGCAGGACCGGAAAGGAATACGGGAGGAAGCAAGGGAAGTTACTAGTAAGAAAGCTTATATAACAAATGGTGAGATCCCCATTCTAGTAGGCGTATTGTTCGAAGTGACCGCTGTGGGCAGCTGCAATCTCAAGCTTCAACATCTGTTTCGTGAAGCAGTTGATGAAGCTGTCTGTCAGTAGCTATGCTATATAGCGTCGGACTTCAGGATCGCTAGAGGAATGAAGAGCCGATCACAGTGGCCGTGCGGTCTAAGGCATGAACTGCCTTCGCCCGCTCAAACATTGGGATCATGGGTTCAGATTCCGCTCGAGGCATGGATGTCTGTATGCTTTTGTTCTGTGTGGAGGTAGCGGTTTTGCGGCAGGTTGATTCCCCATCCAAGGAGTCGTACCAACTCTGTAAAATGTCGACAAGCTGAAAAAGCGACCAAAGCCGAACAAGGGGGCTGTAGAGCCATAGATACTTGTAGGTAGATACATAGATTGATAGATAGATAGATGATTGAGGAACTGAAAAGTATTTGGAAAGAAGCCGTCACACTCCAGTGCAGGTACTGTTCCGTAATCCTCATGGAGAGACTGAGGAAGACCATGATTACACCCAGTCTGGATAAGTGGTGTTCTCTGCTGTGAAATGAAACAGTCACTTCCAGAATATGAATGTAGGGACGTCACCAGTACTGTAACCCGCTTCGTCACATTACCATGCACATTGCAGCTTGCACTGGGACTCCGGAACTTGCAAGAAGAAAAGTTAATCAAAAGAAAATGAGCGCCCCTACCGTAATGATCATGGAACTTGGAATGGCGTTGTGTTTTAACGAGGCTTCATATAGTCCCTACGTTCTTTTGTTCTTCGTTGTGTGATTGTCTGTGATAGAACAGTCTGCAGGTCTCAGGACGAATCGCTGAGGACCGGAGATGGAAGGGGGTGGAGGGAAGAAGCGATGTTAGTGATCAATAGTCACGTGACTCTGGGACGTTGAGTCCTCGGATCGCATTGTGTGATATTTGGGGCCTTTCAACAGTTGGTGGTCCTCGGAAATATTTTCTGCTTTAGGCACCCAGATTATAATGTGGGGGACACCACAGGACCACTGGGTCCATTTGTTTCTCTCCCTTAGTTTAGGTGACTTACGAGTATTTTGTTTTATTTATGGTTTATTTAACCTACTCTCAATAGCTCAAACTGAGTGCCGAAAGCTTGCATGATCAATGCATAATGAATTGGAGAGAATGGGGGGAAGTGGTCGTGGCCTCATTTGAGGCACCACCTAGGAGATTCGTACTCCTGATGATCTGGTCAGTATTTGCGTGCAACATCAAAGAATGCTGAAATCTGGGAGTAATCAGTCTTTCTGTGTTTTACAGTGATGTTACAGTGTCGATCACTGCCGTATGGAATATGTCGCCATATAGTCTGATCGATAATGATCTACCGGACTACACGGCCTCATATACGAGTAACATAAGACAGTACCTTTCATATTTAGCGCTGTGAGAACTTAATTGTCACGCGTCGCTACGGAATTCTTCGAGGGCAGAAAGGAAGTGTTGACCTATAAATAAATGTTAGGTCTATGTAACCACAGGGGCAAGCAGTAGCGTAGTTGGCTGAGGCACTATGCTAGAAGCCGGAAGGTCGCGGGTTCAATTCCCCATGTCATTTGAGTTTTCAATTGTAATGATTCTAGCCGCACTATGACCCTGGGGTCGACTCAGCCTGTAAGAGAAATGAGTACCAGAAAACTTCCTGGGGGTAAAGAACGGCCGGAGCTTAAGACTGACAACCTCACCGCTATCTATGAGCCGATTGTCTAGAAAATGTGGGGGCCTCCACGCCCTCTTACAGGGAGAGCATTACCTTTTTCTATGTAACCATCAATATTAATCTTTTTCATGATGGTTTTATTTAAATAATATAATCTCCCCGCTTCCCCCTTGGTTGTACAGCTCTTTCGGTTTTAGTCTCCTTTAGGACAGATGCCTATTTTAAATAATATATACATTTTCATGTTAAACTTTCGTTGTTCAAAAACAATGAAAATTTACTTTTAACCGTTAAGAGATGTCGGGACACGTTTCTTTCACTCATCTCAGGCCCCATAGTACAAGTCCAGTGCTTCATGGATAGCGTGCAAGAAACTGAGAGAATTAGATTAAAATTGGGAGAAAATGTTGCCGAAAAGATGCATAGAAAAGACCAATGATGATGCAAAAGAAAGAAATATAACAGTCAATTTATCTTGGGATCAGATGCTGAGATTCTCTGCACCGAAAGGGGGGGGGGAAGGTAGTCTGAGGACAGGTCGAGAGCCCATTTCTACAGAGAAATACATCAATCTACGTCCAGGCTGTCTCTTATGAAGGAAATGCAGCTTGACAGATGCGTTTCAAAGAAAGGTTGGACCTAGTAATTATATATGCGTTACTCAGATGTACGTGACAGTTCGGGCAGCGATGAGTCAATAAGTCGTACTGGTGCATAAGAAGAGCCCTATTGATCTGATGTGTTGACCCCTCGTTAAATTATTTCGTCTCTAGGAGACTTCTTGATGTTAACGTAGCGCATGTGCTCGCACAATACAATATGCACGCATGGGGTCATTTTAATTGGGAAATATGTTTCTCACATTCAGAAAGCGGAAGAGTTTAAATGTGAGTAAGGAGCTTAACGGCCACTTATCAAATTTAGGGAAAACGGCGTGGGAAGTTCTTCATATTAACCACGAAAAAGGTAAACTTAACCCTATGACTAATGTATGACCCCTGGCCGTGCCATAGCTCAAGCGGATAGTCGCTGGCTTCCCACCGCGGCGGCCCGGGTTCGATCCCGGGTCTGGTCAAGTGGGATTTGTGGTGGATAAAGTGGCGTTGGGGCGGGTTCTCTCCGAGTGCTTCGGTTTCCCCTGCCAATCTTCATTCCACCAAATTCTCCATCATAATCACCCGGGGAGGCTACAATAGGCCAATCAGTAGCCTAATTATCTAATTTTATTATACGGCCTTAACATATACTGATGAAGTAGGACATGGTAATACGTTACATTTGAGACGGAAATATATGTATGCAAGTAAATACATTAGTGCAAAACAAAAGGTAGAACTATCCCTGTAACAGGTAATCGAGGCCAATACGTTTTGTGAGAGGTCAAGGCACCCACATTTTCCAGACAGTCTGCTCACAGATGGCGGTAAGGTTTTCAGCCTTACACGCCGGTGACCCTTTACTCCCAGGAAGATTCCTGGAACTCATTTCTGTTAGCGGCTGAGTCAACCCCAGAGACCACTTTGTGGCTGGAAGGTTTAGATCAATTGAAAAATCCGATAATTTTATCGGGGATCAAACCCCGCCATCTCCTGGCTTGTAGCATCGTCCCTCAATCAACTATGCTATCACGTGCCCCCTACATCAATGCAATATGATGTCTGAATGCAATATTATACTCCGTGACCTGTTGTCCGCAAGCGAACTATACTGACCGAGCGACCGCCGCTTGTCGGCGACGTTAGTGCCAACTTTTGCGGCTGGAGGGTGTCACATGGTCAGCGCAACAGAACCCCACGGCCGTTAATCTCGGTTTTCTAGACCGGAGCCGCTCTTTAATTGAAATAGCTCCTCAATTATCCTCACGAGGCTGAGTGGACCCCGTTCCAGACCCACTACTTCTCAGAAAAACTGGTAGCGCCGGGAATCGAACTATGGACCTTCGGATCTGTAGCCAGGAACTCTGATCACTAGACCACGGAGGCATACAATATTATATATATATATACATAAAACTTATTCATGAAATAAGATATATCATTGAAATAAATGATCATGAAAACGAACGAGGCATGAAACGTTGCAGCGGACTTACTTGGAATTTATATGTACTCTGTGGGACAGACGCTTGCAACTTTGTTTCGTGTGACATGCGATTTTATGGCGCGGGCACAAGAACCGGACTGAACTGTTGCTTACTGCCGGCTTTGTTATATACGTGTTGCTGAATTAAGAAAACAATCTTGCATAATACCGAACGCAACGAACTATACTAGTTAACACTTCGATGTTTGTTATGTTTGTATTGTTCAAGGTTTATGGGGAATATTTTAAATAAAAATAGGACGGTGGATGACGTCCAGAAAGTCAATAATCTTGAAATGCTCTTGCATAACGACGACTTGATTGATACACCCTGCAGGCAGATGCGTGTCCCGCAGTGAGCTGATAGTCTTGTTGCGTGTAATGTGGAAGCCTCCTCATATCTTTCATTCTTATATACATTTGTAAGATTGCATTTCATGGGGAAGCATGTAGTCGGTTAATAAAAAACGCAGCTCTTTGCAAACGGATCACTGTTTTCTTATGATGAAACTTTTAAAATGGCTCATGGATCTTTGAACATATTTCCCAGAAGTCTTTTCGTAGAGACGACCGTGGTTGGATTATGCGCACGATAAGCAGACAAAGAAGTGCATTTTCTTCTCTCTTTTTTTATCTTTATGAAACAAATGAATCTGTACAAGCGATGTTTGGCAAGCGCCTGTTCGCATCGTTTTAAAAATGAAAATCTCTGCTGATCGCATTAACTGAGGGAGAATTCTCCTATTCGCATTTGCCATCTTTATAGCAAATGTTGACATCGTAAGAATTTGCCATCTTCTTAGGGTAGTATTTCTGATTATCTTTTCAATTTGATTTCAAGTGACTCATTATTATTTTGTTGGTTCCTTGGTTTCAACTAGAGATTCAGTTAATTAATTGTCATCTGTTAACATTATCATTATAATTATCACCATCATCATCATAATCATTAACCAGACCAGCTCTTCGGCTCACCGATCCTCCTATGCAATGGGTACTGGGGTTCCGTTTCCTCTGGGTTAAAGCGGCCGTGGAGTGAAGCTGATGTTAAAAATACGTTACATTATACTTCCGTCTTCATGTCGTGCTTAATTAAGTTGAAGGACAATTTTAATTTTTATAGTAGTTTATTAATGATCTTTGGAGGCACTCAAATTTTTAAAATCGATAATGGCTGTCCATTGCTACTGTAGGACATATTAGACTAGGTTCGACCATGAACCCGGTCCACGCATTGTAGGGGAGACTTGTGACGACCATTCGTGCAGACCGGATATTAAGGGCACCATCGGACTGAGGTAGTCCACCAAAACTCCAGTCGGGGTAGCAGAAGTTCGATCCACGAGTCATTAAGGGAAAAGGATGTTTCCGGTCTGGACGTAGAGCGCCTGCGCGGAAGGGAAATGTTTGGGAGTTGCCAGTGCACCTGTGGCTGTCGGCGCAGACAAACTGCATCTGAGTCCACACGCCACGCGATGATATGATCGTTGCTTAACATACACTTGGCTTCGATTTCCAGACGCGCTGTTCTCTGCCCGTTGATTGTTGAGAATCATCCTTAGGAAGACAACAACAATGCTTCGCTACGTCACCTTCTGCATTGTCGCCTGGTTCGTCATCACGCACGCAGATGGCGGTAAGTGCCTGCAATTCATTGTTAGGTTCACCTGAATGTGTATGTTATGTGATGTTAATCTGTTTATTTGAAGGGATAAGACTGAGGTTTGTATGATTTTTAAATGTTCTGTAGGAGACGTACTCGTACATTGAGACAGTAGCTTGGATGTTCCATTAACATATGCTACAAGATTCATGAAATTGCCTTCATGCCTGTTATAGCAGGTATCCAATTCCCAACTGCTAGAATTAGCTGAAATAGGCGAGCTCTCAGCTTCTCACTGTCTTCAATATGAAGACTGTTCTCTTTTGGGATGTGATGCCGTGCAGTCTGGCTGAAATTTACCAAGGTTTCCGAAGGACGTGCTGCCTCCATCAGGAAAGTCGAAGATGAAGCTTTCAGATCCCTCCGAAACGTCTGAAAATTTCTGCAAGATTACATGGCATCACATCCCAGAAGAGAGTAATATTTCCGCCTTAATATATCGTTTTTTCCACATAATTTAATGAATAGAGTGTATTTATCATCTATGAATTTATTTAAAAATTTTCGGCACGTCTGAAATGTAAGTACTGGTGAAAAAAATAATTTTAATTTTTTTCTTCGTGACAGACAACCAAGATGCATAGCAGTTTTGTCACAAAATTATTTGTTTATTTTTTATATACATAATTGTTTATGTAAATAATAAACATAATTTTGTGGCCTATTTACAATTATTTGCAGAACGTTTGCATATACAGAGTGTTCCAGGAGGAAAGGTAAATATTCTGGGAGGTCATAGTATCGGTCTTTCTAAGCAAAAAAAAAATTGTATATGCACATGGGTCCTATTCCGAACGAGTTACGGGATCTATTTCATATACTGTACACTGTACAGACGAAAAACACGGCATGTCCTCACACGAGTTGCAAAGTGCATTGATGCCTACAGTGGAATTTTGTAAAGAGTATTATACTATGTAAGCTGTACCAACTTTAGTCCCCTGAACAATAAATACCTGTATTAGAAATAGTACGTAATATATCTTTCTTACGAACAATTTAGAAACTGTCCAGTAAAATAACCGTTTCTCAGAAACCTTTCGGTATAGGACATGTGTACATACACAATTTTTTTTGCTTAGAACGACCGATACTATGACCTCCCTGAATATTGATTTCATCCTGGGACATTCTGTGTAAATGCAAATGTTTTCTTTCCAGATTAGTACAACGAACCCATCAGTTAGCCACTTTAATTGATCCTATCATTGACGCTATATAGTTTTCATAATTACATCGTCATCAAATTACCAACTAAAAAAGGGACATCCAAATATATTCTCAAATATACTCGTCACTCTTACCAATATAAATTGTGGACACGGCTGTCAAAGCGATATGCAAGTTTTGCGGTAGATTTTTCCGGTGCGACTCGAATCTTCATCCACGTTTCTTCCCCCCCNCCACTGCTCCGCCCCCTTTCCCCCCCCCCCCCCCCTTCTTAGTGCAATGTGACTAAGTCCACTTTGTACTGCGGCCACTTCTGCCCCATTGTACCAGCCCCAGATGATAGATGAGAGAGATACTGGAGCAATTGGTGGGATGAAAATTGAGAGAGGAAACCGAAGTACTCGAAGAAAACCTTTCCCCAGTGCCACTTTGTGCACCACAAATTCCACATGACCAGACCCGGGCTCGAACCACAGCCGCCGCGGTGGGAAACGAGCAACTAACGGCTTAAGCTGTAGCGCGAACCTCATCCACGTTACTTAAAGCTATTTGTGTTCTTCGTTTTAGTGTCATTCCTGCTTTAAAGTTTTAGCTAATATGTCTTGTGATTCTGACAAGGAAAGGGCTCATATCCCGGAAGAAGGAGTACTTCTCTTTGTAACATGCAAGTAGGAAGGTCCTTGTCCAAGGAACTATATTGTTCAAGTGTTACAATTCGGAGCCGTTGTGATCAGGCAGGAAACATAGCCCCCGGCTACATGTCATCTGAAGGAACTGATGTTGTCACTTAAAGCACGTTCCGAATAAGCACATGCGGATAATCGTGTCGTCTTACTGCACATACGCACGGCAGCTAGAAACTTGAAGTGAATGAATGGGAGACGTGACGTGGTCTCGCAAGGCATAATGCAGACGGCACTTACTATGAACAGCAGGTAAAGCTACCGTGGAGGCCCATGGGGTTGTGAGACGTCGAAGCTCCACATTCTCTAAACAATCAGCTCACAGATGGCGGTGAGGCTGTCAGACTTACATGCTGGTCGCAATTGACCGCTGCTGGAAGGATTAGGTCAATTGAAAAATCTAATGACGTCATCAGGAATGGAATCCGCGACCTTCCGACTTGTAGCGTAGTGCCTCAACCAACTACGCTACGGCGTGTCACTAATTTACTACGAAATCGAACCTTTACATCCTGTGCAATGAGGTCGGATGAAGATTTCGCTAGGCCCAACTTTCTGAGAAAAATGAGGCACGCATAAGTCTCCTGTTGAGGCGTTCGTAGTCCGGTTAAGCATGTATGAGGTTTTCTCAGTTCGTAGCTCCGTCTGTTCACATGAAACAACTCAACCGCCCAAAGGATTTTTGTTAAATTTGGTATTAGAATATTTTATTAATAATTGTGAAATAATTCAGTTTTAATTTGGTTCAGACAATTTTAGCGACTACTCTGCTTGAAGATGTACATCAATTTCTGCCCGTATATCGAACGTAACCTGCTGAGTGCTTATCGGCGAGAAATAGGTTTCGAACAGAAGATTCAGTGAAACGTATTCTTATGGGGAATACACTTTTCTGTAGGTCTTACGATTTCCGAGATAATTAAACGAAGCGCTATGGATACGTTTCCAAACTTCAGTAGTCAACGAGTAGCAATGTCCTGATCACAACTTCAATTAAAAACAAGAAGTTTTGGGAAGAAATCCTACTTTCATTTGATAAGATACGGACCCCGCAGAAAACGACGCGTCCAGCAATTCCTCTATTTCTGCTTGTGTATTCGTTGTCGCTGTAACGTTTACACCGACCCGTTTGCCTAGGATAGATAGGGGGATTTTTACCGAACCGTTGCCTAGCAACGATAGGGGGATACACATGCAGACACAGACTGATTTATGATTTATGAAGTATGCCGTTGAGATGGGCTCAGGTGTCATGATATACATACCAAGCTTCGTAAAGGTTGGTTCAGGCATTCAAAAGTTGATAGCGCGGGATACCCAGATTCACAGACAGCATGGTAATCACATAAGCCTAATTGCGTTTTTTTTCAGACTAAAGAAAGTAGCTAAAGACAAAAAATTATATCTGTTGAATTTATACTGCTTTTAAATGAGACTGATTTGATTTGTTATGGTAGTGTTGAGCGATAAAATGATTTAGGAGCACGCGTTATACAGCTCATAGTCTCTATATATGAATGAAGTAACGGCGAGATGAAAGCTATGATATTAGAAAATTTCAGGTTACCATGGCAACGAGTTGTTGAGCGTTAGCGCGTTTCGCGAAAGCAAGTTATGTGTTAAGTACGAATAAGTATGCAGCTTTCATTTTGATGTGGTAAAGGAAGTGTAGCTAACTTCATGGAGGTGAGCCCTTTCTGAGAAGCCGCCAGTTATGCAGCTACTCAAGAACTTCCCAAAAATTTATGGAACCCCATGGTTCATTACCGTGTTCACAAGAGCCATCCACTGGTCCCTATCCTGAGCCAGATCAATCCAGTCCATAACACTCTATCCTATCTCTCTGAGATCCATTTTAATATTAGTCACCCACTTACTTCTTGGTCTTCCTAGTGTTTCCTTCTGGCTTTCCCACCAGTATCCTCTATGCATACTTCTTGTCCCCATTCGTGCTACATTCATTGTCCATGACTTGATAATTCTAATTATACTTGGCGAGGGGTACAAGCTACGAAGCTCCCCATAATGCAGTTTTCTGTACAACCACATATATGAGATGATTTGTCATTACATATTTGCGAGTGCTATTCGTGGGAGATGGCGTTAAACATCGATAACATGTAGGAATGTAAAGCAATGCGGGAGAAAGCAGATGAAGTTAATAGTACGAAAGCTTGTGTAACAAATGTCGAGCCTTACCGTTGAAATCTCAGCGGATGTTGCATGAGTTTGGTTCAACAACGAAGTTGTGCTCCTTGTGCAACGGAACTGCGCAAATACATCGCTTCGCAGGAATCGAACAGCTGAACAGCAGCGAGTGATCTTACGTCCCGTTCTGCTTTCAATTATCACAACTGTTCCTGTGTGTGTGTGCTTACTGTGCACAATCCGACGAGGGGCAGTCGGAACTCCGTTACTTCAGCATTTTACAGGCTTCCGTTGTGTATTTGTTTCCGGGTTATATTTTCTACTCTCTTCTTTGTAGGTCCCTCATGTTACTGGGCCCGAAGATACAGCATTTAGCTTATACGTAAATGCGGCATTCGTTTTCAGAAGTTTGGGATCATCTACAAAGCCTTACGAGAAGAATGTTTTGTTCAACCCTCTTGTTGTTGTTCTTCTTCTTCTACGGTACAGCAGCCAGTGAGCAGGTTGCCGCAGTGGTAGGGCTGTAGACTCTTATTCGGGAAATGATCGGTTTGAATCTCTCCCGGGACACAATCTATCTTTAACACTATTTATCGTGGATTCTCACTGCCTTTCCAAGGAAATTCCGGGATAGTAATCTATGAACTCTGTTTTCCAAATCCTTTTCAGTTCATCTTGATACTTGGTTTACGCTTTAAACCTGGGGATAAAGACAACAATTTCCTCTGAACCAACTTTTCAGGGTTGCGAATGTGTCTGCAACATGTCTTGTATGATGCCATGCTGTCAGTATGTACGGCGTTCGAACGTGGTTCAAGGTTGGCCTGGACTTCATTGTTTTGTTAAAAAAAGTGAATATATATTCCATAATCGCTAAATAATTACTCCTTTTCAAAACATTCTCCCTTTACAACATAATATTTTTTCGTCGTCCTGGAAAGTTGCTGATGCCTGTAGCTTACCCTGAGTTCTAGCCACTTCAGGACATAGCGTTTCTCTTCATCGTCCGTTTGAATTTCTGTTTTCCCATGTTCATCTTCATTGGACCAAACAAATGAATATCTCT
This sequence comes from Cryptotermes secundus, assembly GCF_002891405.2. NCBI lineage: Eukaryota > Metazoa > Arthropoda > Insecta > Blattodea > Kalotermitidae > Cryptotermes > Cryptotermes secundus. Next base: position 295,755 of record NW_019721514.1, on the reverse strand, counting down.
GAAGTTTATGTCGGGGCTGTAAGGAAGGTGGTTCATGATTTCCCAGTCCTTTGTGGGCAATGTCGCATGTGTTAATTTTGCCTTATATAGACCAGAGTTACCAGGCAGAGGGATGTTCTTTGACAGTTTCCGAGGTCTTTCTTCCACATCGCTGTGTGATTATCATGGCGAAGCAAGCTACTGTAACACTATGCTCCAATCGTTACAATCTGTGGAAGAAAGTAAACATGAATCCCTCCCTAATCCCGAAACTAACTTGTCCCGAGCTTTGTAGCTGACAGCTGTGTCTTCAATTGCTATGAAAATGGAGATCCATCGTGACGCCATTCCGTACCAGATCGGTTTCGCTCTGGAGTAAAGCGTCGCTCACTTCTCGTTGCTCTATGAAATATGGTTTTCTCCAATTCAGAACGGTTCAGATGTGGGGCAAATACATCAACACGCTGCGCCCTCCGGTCGAAAGTTAACATCTGTTCGTAGGCAATTGTTTCAGTATTTCCAACATTTGTTCCGCCGTTGGATGCGATATGACGCACTGCAGTTTTCGTGTTTTCTAAAATTAACTCTTCAACGCGATGAATGTTCACGTCGCTTACAGTTGTTTGCCGAACGTTAGTATCTGCTAGGTTCCACAATTGCTTTGAGGTCTTCGGAAAACTTATTGTACCAGTCAAGTCAGAGTCAAAGTTACATTGCGACTGACGGTCAGTCAGTCAGTCAGTAAGTCTTGGTGTCGAGCACCAGCTCGGGCTCATGACCAGATATTTATTACTGTCTGATAGTTACGGTCTTGTTTTTGTTGGGCGCCTTCTCTGACGAGAGGACGGGTCTGTCTTTTGTATATGCTACTGGCCATTGCCAGCGCAGTCTTTCTCGGGTTCAAGTCCCCAGGGACTCGCGACCACATTTTACTGTCATAGATATTTGCACGTGATGTAGTCTGTTCCCCATACTGTGCGTTTCTCCCTCAAACAGTTTCTGCTAGTTTCAGTTTCTATTTCGCTAGGATTGATGTTGCGGCGCTGTTCTACACTAGGAGTGACAAGGTCTGACGCCATCACATAGCAACTCTAATGAGTGGAAGTAGGGTGCTTGGCCTCCTTCCAGGCAGTGGCAGTAATGCTACCCCCAACTTCACATAAAATTGTCTCATTTGCCTGGTGCCTATTCTTCAGGAAAAAATATAAAATACAGATTAATCTTGACCCACCCTCATAGGTTTTGTAGCGTAGAATGGTAGGATGACTGATAGGTGAAGAATTAGAAAAGCTTTGACAGGAAACGGTCTTTGCCCAATCCAGATACTATCCGAAAATTTGCCTCAAGTGACCGAGAGAACACCCGAAGAATTTCAGCCATGATAGCAGGTGTGCAGGTCGAGATTCGAACCAATCACCGCCCGAACATAAGTCTAGAGCAGTACCACTACACCAACACTGCTGCGCCTACGAGGTCGGGGCGTTATGTCATGAATGTCTGAAATTGTGTCAGTTCCGTCATGTTCTGTGGAAATGCACTGGAAATGTTGACTGTAAGGCAATGTCTTGTTTGATTAATAATGAGAGAAATTAAATGAACAAATCTAGTTGGAAACATTGGAAAGGACAAAAGAAACTTTAAGGCCAAGTGACTTGAATGAACAGGCTGCGGGCACGTCAGGGACGAGATGCGGAAGAGAAAGTTGCAGAGAGCGCCTAAGACTACAACGGGAAGAGCGTTCTCTTCCAGCAACATCACCCCAGGGCTATCCTTCCCAGCGGACCTACGCAGCAACGCATAACAACAGTAATCTCAGCCGCCCTCAGTTGCAGAGACCTGCCCCGCCACAGTAGGAAACATCGAGACACAACCAGCAGCAAGCATCAAGTCAGTCAGTTGAGGCTCCTAATGCAAACAGCTCGTCTCTGAACGACGCGTTTCCAGTAGCCGTAACGATGTTTCAGCAGATCATGACAGAGCTGAATGTGGCCGAGCTAGAAGACAGAATAATGGCCATCACAAGAATTGTAATAAAACTCACGAAGCACAGTATCCGCTAGGGTTCATAGGCGGTACTTAAGACTACCCTGGCGAGGGCCAGCAGCATTGTAAACGACAGACCCGGCCTGTCATCATAGATGGTGCTCCACATCAACAAACCCGCAGCAGTCTGGCAGTAATAAGAATCTTGTCTTGGGCCCCAGATGGGTGCTTGACACCAAGACAGACTGGCCTACTGACCGTCGGTCGTAACATATCTCTGATTTTGAGTCTCTCACAGGGTTATAGTGTTATTTATTATTCTTTTCATTGGTCCCCTTCATTCATTCATTATTGGAGGGGGTGGGTCTCCCCATGCACCGCCACCAGTTGTTGATCTATTGTACGTCCCCCTTTGATATTCTACCAGTCGCCATACCATTCCGGTACTGGTGCTGGCTATCAGCCCCGTTCAGCCAGCAATTTCGGCCCCTCTACTGGCTGTGGTACCCGATACTTCCGCATCTACCAGAGGCATTGGAAACTACTTGGGCGGGAAACTTTTTACCTAATTTTGCTCAGAGGTCTCCTAGAGACATGAGGATCTTTGACGTGCCGTAAATCTACGACACGGGACCTACGGCTTAAATTCCCTCCCGGAGGACTTGTTCCCTGAATTTTTCCGCCCTTAAAAATTCCACGACCTCCGCCGGGTTTGAACCCGCGTACCTTGAGTCATGAGGTGGGAACGTTACCCCTAGACTACGGAGGCCGCTATTGTGCCCCTTACTCCCATTGGTTCGCTCAGAGCCCCAGCCCCAGCCCTCTATCTCTATATCTGCCCATTTTTCTTTTTCCAATTTTCTCTTTTATCTTTTGCACAGAATTAGCACGTTCATCTGCAGCTTTGTTTAAGACCTATGAAACTATACGATATCATATCCCAGAAGACAGCAATCGTCGCAGTGACTGTCATGAAAACCTCAAATCGTACAGTATTACAATGACATTGGAAGAAAAAGAGTGTGGACTGGATTCATCTGGCTCAGGAGGGAGACCAGTTGCTAGCTCGTGTGAGCACTACAAGAGGCCCCATGAAATGTGGGGAATTTATTGATTAACTGGGTTGCTATCAACTTCTCAAGGACTCAGCTTCATAAAGTTA
>NW_019721514.1:164525-292106 GCF_002891405.2 Cryptotermes secundus | reverse complement strand
TGTATATATTTTTGCTTCACTTAACAACTGACACTATGGCGCCACTATTACGTGTCGCAGGGATATAAGTGTCAGTTGTTTATAAGCCGCTTACACCAAGTCTTGCTCTTAATATTCCAATTTAAGCACTAGCTTAAATTGGACGACTTCAATCCAGTCTCTGAAACGTGTTTTTAAATAAAGACAGTACGATGGATAATGTCCAGATACGAATACATAATACCGGTAGCGGTTATTTCCCTGAGCAGTATTAACAGATTGGCCTCTATAGCGGCAATAGCTGTGTGTTTATTTTCAGCTAGGGAGTGAGGTTTTAAACGCTGTTTATATGACTTTAAGGTGCGGAAACGTTATAGCGCAGAAGCAAATATGAATAAATCACAGATGTTTCCTGCCCGTTGAAACATCGAACTTGAATACGACAGTGACGTAATATCGTAAAAACGGCGCGCAGTCAAATCTGCATATGCCTCTGCACCTGTTTATGACGCCTTCTCTCGTAAGCGTCAAGTTTATGGCAGGTTCCATTTTAATTGGGACGCAGCTGCGTGAAAGATTAACATGTCAGAACGAGGTAGAGCTATATCTGTGCCGCTTGGTTTGTAATATGCTCCTGTTACAATAAACTGTCGCTATTCCGGTTACAGTTAATCCGGATGTCGGATAAACCGAATCGAAATAAGGAAAATGCTGTTCACATTTGAGTAAAAAAAAAAGTAAAGCTATTCCTGTAGCAGACCGTGAAGGCCCATAGGGTTGTGAGACGTTGAGGCTCCCACATTATCTAGACAATCGTCTCAAAGATGGCGGTAAAGTTGTTATCCTTACGCGCCGGCCGCGCTTTACTCACCAGGAAAATTATTTGTATTATAATTTCTTTTTTCTTCTTTTTTTCTTTTTTTCTTTTTGCCTTCTAGAGCTACCTTTTGCTTCAGCACGCTGGGTGATCTGGCCCTTCCCCAGTTAATCCGGATTAGAGAGGGTTTACTGTGCGCGTAGTGACTAGGATACACACTGGAGAATTCGTGTTCGAATTACTTCAGGATTGGAGCCGTTCTTAACGTCACAGCGTGTATATGGGCTCTGGGGCCACCCAGTATGTTGTGCATAGGACATGTAGCACGCATGGTCGAGGAAATTGGTGTAACGATGCCGCTATATGCAGTCCTTATTAAAATAATGATGGGGAGCTTGAACACAATTCCACCTCTCACCTCAAGGAGAGCTGTGCTTCAGCACTGAGCAGGCAGCACATTATCACATCCCCAGTCTTTAATATTGTTCTTTTTATTGCTACTGGGGTGGGACTAAGTCCCTTGTACTGCGGCCACTTCTGGCCTATTGTACCAGCCCCAGATGATAGGTGAAGGTGATTGTGGAACAATTGGTGGAATGAAGATTGGCAGGGGAAACCGAAGTATTCGGAGAAAACCTGCACCAGCGCCACTTTGTCCACCACAAATCCCACTTGACCGGACCCGGGATCGAACCCGGGCCGCCGCGGTGGGAAGCCAGCGACTATCCGCTTGAGCTATGGCGCGGCCCTCCTCAGTCTTTAAGTTGAGGGCTTCATCTCTGACCACGCGCTTGGCCCATTTCAGAGTAAGGAACTTAGTTTTAGTGAGACAGGAGTCGTTTTATATCGTAAACTGGGGGATTAGATATATTGTTGTTGTTTCAAGTTCGAATAATCGATAGTAATGGTGATATCGATACAAACGACACTCTTGGGTTTGGAATGAAGGTTAATTTAGTGCTTTCCCGACTCAGATGGACATACCGTAAAACCATAAATCTCTCTCACGCATTTCTGCCTCTTCTTTCTCTCTCTTTATTTCATTCAATTTTGGTCTCTTCGTCTAAATGTGGGTTTAATTTAGTGGAGCGGATCCTGAAATGGAATTGACTGATTTAAAAGAGATCTGCGTCCATTTTAAATATTTAAATTGATTTCTGTCCTGTTCCGCGGGCGTCGGCGGCGGCTCTGTGGCCAATGTAAAAGGGAGTAAAAAATTGCTGGATTGCGAGTCGGTTGTGGAGGGGAGAGTGAAGAACATTACTGGAGGGGAGAAAGTGGAAAATCTCATTTTAAAAGATATTAGGCTGGGAGGGAGGAGAGGAGCAAACTCGATCTCATCAACAGGCAGGCGGCAGCCATTGTTACAAGGCGTAACCATGCAAACTGCTTGTGTGTGTATGGTTGTGTATGGGTGTGTATCTGTTAACACATTATTACGAAGCCAGGTTGTCGTACAGACTGGGGCAGAACTCTCCGGAACCGTGGAAAATTTGTTTATTTTTTAAGGAATACTGGTTCGCAACCCGGCGTAACGCCTGTTAATTTTGCCGTTTCCATTCAAAACTCTATCCATCTCTAGCCGTGACATCTCGAGAACTGCCGAAGGGATTTTCATGAAATTTCGGTTTGAGAAGTTTCAATAAATTCTGTCTGCACATTCAAATTTCATTAAAATCCGACAAAAATAACGGGCACTTTACATGAAGGCATTTAAGGGAATGGTATGCAGGTAACGATATAGACTCTTATGCCGATGGTTCTCGGTTCAAACCTCGGTCCGGAAACCTGATGTGCTGTTCAGGTTTTTCATTGTTTTCCTCAGACTCTACAGGCTATTTACAGAATGACATCTTCATTACACCGCTTGTCACTTCATCATCATCATCATCATCATCATCATCATCATCATCAGTAATCTGTCAAGACGACAGGTCCACAGTCTCTTCCAAAACAATTCCTCCACTTAATGCGATCTAGAGCTTTCGCCTTCAAATGACAGTAGTCACTTCATTAAAAAATATTCAAAATCAATATATCATGTTATTCAACGCTATATAGTCTAGCTACTGACGACATCGTTAAAAGAGTGAGGACATGAAAAGAAATCTGCATGAAGCCTACAAGTTCTTCTAGTCGTATGTCGACACATGCCCGTCGGAGTAAAATAAATGCCGTTTTATGTAAAATTGGCTGCTTCCATAGTTATATAAGTACTCCTTTCTAACGCCATTGTCGAAAAATAGGGTGATCTCTGGCAATGCTTCGTTATCCTTCACGTATGGAGGGCAGGAAGACGCGATATGTTTTCCTGAAGCCAGCACCCACGTTCCGAGAGACAGGGATTTCTATCAGTTACCCTCTTGTGTAGTCTAATTTAAATTCTGTCCAGGCGTACCATCTGGTCAGCCTAACCACCAGCTTCTCTATAAGACACGCGCCTTTAATATGCATCGGGAAGACGGGAAATGGGTATAACGTTTTAGTCCGGCAATGTAGAAGCAAGAGGCAGCTTTTAAAACTTAGACGTAGATTGGAGGATAATATTGAAACGGATTTCAAAGCTATATGAATTAAAACCTCTATTCTTCTGGTTTTGGATAAGGTCCAGTTGCAGGATTTTGTGTCCACTGTAATGAATTTTTTAGCCGCGGGGAAGTGTTCACCAATCCAAGATGAACGCCCATTTCTGCGCGTGTATCGAATGTAACCTGCTGAGTGCTTATCGGCGAGAAATAGGTTTCGAACAGAAGATTCAGTGAAACGTATTCTTATGGGGAATACACTTTTCTGTAGGTCTTACCCTTTCCAAATTTCAGTAGTCAACGAGTAGCAGTGTCCTGAGCACAACTGCAATTAAAAAGAAGAGGTTCTGGGAAGAACTTATCGCCTACTTTCCTTTGATAGGACACGGGTCCCACTGAAAACGACGCGTCTAGCAGTTGCTCTAGCTTTGCTTTTGTATTCGTTGTCAGTGTAACGTTCCCACCGACCCGTTTGCCTAGGAAAAATGAGGGGATTTTTACTGAGCCGTTGCCTAGTAACGATAAGGGGATACACATGCAGGCACACAGACTGTTGGGAGTGATTTATGAAGTATGCCGTTGAGATGGGCTCAGGTTCCGTGCTATACATACCAAATTTCATACAGATTGGTTCAGACATTCAGAATTTTGTAAGGGGATACACAGACACACAAATGAGAACATTAGTCTAAACACAGGCATAATGGAAACAAGATATGACGAAATGCAGAACAGGCCATGAGGACGTATGAGGAAATGGAGGTATAGCTGCATGTATTCTTTACCCCAGCTTTAGACAGAGGTAAATGTTCAGGTTCACGTCCCAGCCACTGTAACTCCTGCGAAACCGACCCCTCTTCCCTTTGATTACTCACCGGATCCCATCTTGACGATATGGAGAAGAACGACTTATTTCTCCTGTCTGGAATCGAACCCAGATGTCTTCGCCGCACAGCCAATGTACCGACTGAGCTATCGCGATCCTGGGGCATAGCAAATACGAACCAAATTCTCAAAAGAGGGAATGTTTGCGGAACTGTAGTGTCGCTTGTCCGTGTCGGACCTGTTAAATTGTTTTCTCTCCGAAATGAATCAAGAAGTTTGATTGTTTCAAGCCGTGGTTCCGATTGATACCTTAGAAATGTATTTCTCATTTCCGGAGCTCGTAATCGTAATCTGCTAACAACAGAGATGTGATCCTTCCGTAAGATGGATGAGGAGCTTAACTGTTTTGGTAAGAGACGAAATTAATTAAACAAATTTACCAAGTAATTCTAATTTATCGGAGGACTGTTTCATGGTACAGGGTCCTGGTCTCCGTCATTGCTGGAATCGAGAATTCTAGGGCGGTGACTACAGAGTGTGACTCCCTCTAGTCTTTTCTCGGATATTCTGAAGGATCGTACTACTCGTACCTGCAGTTTCAATGCAGCGAACATTTTCTTCAGTGCAGTGCAGTAATTCACTGGTTATCATCGGCAGCACCGTTATTCTTGGTTTTCGGGTCCCGTGCATTCTCCTGATCTTGTCTTCCACCCTGATAATGGAGACGGAAATTCCTCTGAAACATCTGTGAAATGCTAGACTACACGGAGTCAAATTCCACAAGATGGTAGCCTTCGACCTCCGCCTACTTTCTTCCCTTAATGCAGTGGTTTCCTAACTTTATATACAATGGCGTGACCTAGGTTTTGCGAAGATTTTATGGTGGACCCCTCCGTATCTGTTTGTGTGTGTGAAGAACAGTTCTTGAATTCTTCGTTTTTAAAATTCTACATATTTTACTTTATATTGCTTAATATTTATCACGAGTTTAAAATGTTATGATATTTTGGGAATTGTAATCAGTTGTTTTATTCTGTAGAATTCCCAGAATATCCGGCGTCCCCAGGGAGAGGGTAGCCAGGTCCCACCCTTTGAGAACCTCTTCCTTAATATCAGATGTAGGTTTGGCGAATAAATATAAAGAGACAGAAAAATGGAAGGTAAATATAAGGGTATCAGGTAGGCCTAAAGCGGCCTCCGTAGTAACGTTCCCACCTCATGACTCAAGGTACGCGGGTTCAAACCCGGCGGAGGTCGTGGAATTTTTAAGGGCGGAAAAATTCAGGGAACAAGTCCTCCGGGAGGTACTTTAAGCCGTGGGTCCCGTGTCGTAGATCTACGGCACGTAAAAAATCCTCATGTCTCTAGGAGACCTCTGAGCAAAATTAGGCAACAATTTCCCGCCCAAGTAGTTTCCAATGCCTCTGGTAGAGGGGGGAAATATCAGGTACCGACGGCCGACCTCGTTGGCTGAACGGGACTGATAGCACGCACCAGTACCCGTAGGGTATTGGGACAGTAGAAATTAAAGGGGGACGCACAATGGACCAATAACTGGACATGGGGAAACCCACCCCCTGTAATAATACTAATAATAATAATCAGGTAGGCCTAGGCCCAAATGAGGGCTGTAGCGCCAAAGGAAAAAAATCTTTGTAACAGGCCGTGGAGGCCTATAGGGTTATGAGACGTCTAGGCTTCCCAAATTTTCAGCCGCCGATTACCCCCAAGAATATTCCTGATACTCATTTCTCTTAGAGGCTGAGTCTACTCCAGGGCCATAGTGAGGCTGGAAGGATTAGGTCAACTGCAAAATTCAATGACCCAATCGGGAATCGAACCCGCAACTTTCTGGCTCGTAGCATAGTGCTTCAACCAACTATGCTACGGCGTGCAGCAGAATATAAACAAGGAAGAAGAAAAGAGAATGGGAATGTTATGGTGAAAGGTGAAGTTGTCCCTGTGCTTAATTAAGCACCATGCCATGAAGATATGTGGGAGAGTGGAGGTATAGCGCCACCATTCTTGACCTCTATGCTAGTTTGGAACATATAAGAGGATAAGAAAAAATGAGTGCAAGGACACTGTACTTGCAAGTGACACTGACTACTTTACTTCGGAAACTAAATCGATTATTACTCGGTGAGCACCGTACAACACCCAACATCCATCCAACCGATATAGCATGCTTTCGGGTCCCTACTGAGTGTACCAACATTTTCCTGAGTTTTCTTTAGGGAGAGTGCCTTATGGGTTACTGAAATTGAATTAAAATCGTTTGAGCCCCCTTCGTTTTTCGAGTCCCATTAGGAGGCCCCCTGTTTTTTTTAGTACAGTGCTACAATGGCAGTTTCATCTGTACTGAACTTGCTGCTCGCTTAAAGTCGCGGAACTGCTTGACCAGCTGGGCCCATACTAGACATAAATTTAAAATTCTCCCGGTCTCTAAACAATTATGCCATGAAAACTTATGGGGGATTGAAGGTACAGATCCACGTTTTCTTGGCCTCGGTACGAGATGGAGGTGAGTGGTCGGATTCACGCTCCAGCTGCTTTACTCCCGGTGAAAGATCTCCCCCCCAGTACCCATTGGATGCAAGGCTGGGTCGGCCCCAGAACCGGTCTGGACGACGTGGATAAGATAAAAATATTTCCCCTGCCAGGAATCGAATCCTGGCTGTTCTATTCATAACCCATCGCTATACTGACTGCACTAACCCGACTCCTTTGTTCTATAAATGACATACTTGAATTACCACATTTTTGAAGAGAGTGGATTTTAAATAGAAACTGAAATCGATTTTCAGAAAATGAATTAATCAAATTGATTCGCTTGACTAGAGGCTCCCCTGTTCTCTTGATGTCCTATCCACAGGAACAAGGGTGAATAAATTGTAATGGTAGAGGCACAGCTAAACCCCGTGTTTAATTAAGCGCCGTACCGTTAAGACATGTTGGGAGAGTGAATGTACTAACTCACTAAATAGCTAACTACATGGAGCTGTGTCCTTGAGAAACTGCCGGTTGTGCAGCTACTCAAGAACTTCCTAACATTTTATGGAACCCGAAGTTTCATTGCCATATTCACAAGAGCCCTCTATTTGTCCCCATCCTGAGCCAGATCAATCCAGTCCATACCACTCTATTCTAGCTCTCTAAGAACTGTTTTAATATTATGCACCCACTTACGTCTTGGTCCTCCTAGTGGTCTGTTTCCTTTTGGCTTTCCCACCAATATCCTATATATATATACCACTTCGCCCCCTTCATGCTACATGCCCTGCCCATATCATCCTCCCTGACTTGATCGTACAAATTATACTTGGTGAGGAGTTCAAGTTATGAAGCTTCTCGTGTGAAGATACAGCCCCACACATTAACCCTGGTGCTAGACGGAGGCGAGTGTTGAGCTTCATGCTTCGGCCGCTTTAGCCTCCTACTCATCATTTACTGTGTTGCATGGAGTACTAACAGAAGCACTGACGGAAATGAAACAGAATTCCTCGAAGCCCGGGAAGGTACCAATCGAAGGACATAGTTTGTTGTGGGTTGTGTAGCTCACACTATACAGTGTCAATAGGCAGAATTATTCATGGATGATGAATTAGAAAAGATTTAGAAGTAAACGGCAGTTTCATGATCGATATTTTATCTGGAGTTACAGAGGAACACCACGAAAGACTTTCAATCATTTTAGCCAGTGTAGGGTCAAGAATTTTCACTTCTCAATGTCGTCCAGACCGGCTCTGAGGCCCACCCAACCTCATATCCATTGGGTACCGGGGGCTCTTTCCCCGGGGTAAAGCGTCCTGGGCTTTAAGCTGGGAACTTACCTCCAACTAGTGCCTAGTTCAAGAAACCGTGGACCTATACACCTTCATGGCCTAGTGCTTAATTAGTTAAGCACTGGGAGAATTTTAACCTTTAGCTTACTGGGCATAAATTTGAACATCTCCAGAATAAAACATGCTGACATAATGAAACTGTCAGATGTGAACGAACCTGGACAAGGAAAAACAGCGACAAACCGTGAAGCAGCACGTGGAGAAGTGGAGAGAGCAATAAAGCTTCCACTCGGTTCCGCTGCTTCTCTTTTCGTCTGCCATACCTTCAAATTCATTTAACATTCTTCTTGTACGCAATAGACATTCAACACGCACAGTAACCATGGTAACCCTTTCATGGATACAATTGTTGTTTGTAATTTAATTTCCGTCCAACAAAGGCCTCTCCTTCTGTAGCGGCTGCCAGTATCTGCAGAAATGTAGTGTCGGAATGTTCACCTCTTTAGCGTAACAGCGTACGAGGGCAAAAGTGATGATTTAACACACACGGACCTTGATAAGATTATACGTAAATCCGTTTTAAATTCGAAGAAGGATATTATGTCTTTTTTATATGTCTTGATGTGTTTCTGTCGAGAACTGACAAATCTGTATTAAATTTGGCTTTGGGTGGTGTCATATCTGTCTGATATACTAAAGTAATTGATACTTTTACATGAAACTCAAAGAGAATTAATCGATTTTCCGAAAGACGGCTTAACACAGAGAAATTCAGCATGTAACACAAAATGTAGATCCATTGAGACCTACAATTTTTGTTTGAACCATTTTTCGGTACGGTGGATAGTCAACCGGAATGCAACAAAACCAAACTCTCACTGTACACTTTGCGACATCTGTGGTGTGGGTGGCTTTGTTCAGTGGGGTTGTGTCTGCAGTACGTGGACATCCAGGGCAAAGGGGTATGAAAAATCACAAAGCATGCTTGTATGAAATATGGTTACTTCAAATTATAGGACTTCTTTCCATTAACATTCTGTAACGGATGTAATTGTTATCATCTTTCTATAACCAAGTCGACTCTACCTCCCGCTTGGGCGTCGTTGGCTGAGGTGTGGATGGGTAAGGACAGGTAACTCAGGTGGTAAAGGTTTGACTCTCTCTCAAGGGTAGCGTTAATGGGGAAACACGCCGGTCGTGCACCATACGACGAATCACAATGATTCACTTTGACAGTTCATACTCATAACATTGAGCTACGTAATTCGCAGAAGCGAGGGACGACACATAATGGTGTGCTCGATTTCAGTTTAGCCACTGCTGATATTCATTTATTATAACGAATTTCCGAAGTCGCGGAACACGTCCCTTGTCCGGTGAAGTTGAAACACAAAGCAACCCCGAGATGACACCTGCAAGTAGTGGCGTGTGACACTAACACCAGTTCCTCATTGTCAGTTGGCTGGATTCGAACACAGTTACTCACCCCTACATCGAATGTGGGCATTCCTATTGGTTAAAATCAACGAAAGTCGCGTCATCCTATGTAATGCATTGTCACATCTAGAAGCCATCAGCCCCAGTATCTACTCCGACCAGCTGGACCCCTCTGGACCTGATATGGTGGCGAAAATTGCCTTATGCTTAGATTTTTTGCTCCAAACCCGACAAAAGCATTTCCAGACTCCTCGACATTTCCGCCTCAAGCCCAGTTAAAACATACATAATTTTAGACAAGCGATAAAATGTGCCTGTAATTTTAGACGCTTATGTTTCTTCTTCTATCCTCCAGTGGATCCACACCAAAGAAATGAGACAGTGAATTTCTTGATCCTATACGATGACATGTGTCTCTACGTATAATGGTTAGGTTGGCAGCTGGCAGCGGTGCAACCATTTCATCGCCTGTGACATTCCGTTGCATAAAAACTGCCCCTTCCTCATATCCTTGCAAAAGTTGCATGCTTCTTTCCATGTGTATGTGCGTTTGCGGTTACCTCTGAATTGCTTTGGTGCCCAACTTGTATAAATGTTGTGACACGGGAGATCGTTGCGGGTGATGGAACAAGCATCCAACGCAGATGTCCGGCTTCTAGGCTGTATCAGTGACGACAGTTAGAGCCATTAATTCCAGACCTGTCCTCCTCTCGTGAAGCGCCCGAACTGCTTCGGGCGACCTTTTCCAAAATGCTTGTTCCGCAACCCTGAACGCTTCCAGCGACTGGAACACCTTCTTACCCGCAAGAGAGTTTTCTCTGTGTGTGACAGTAGTACTGTATTTTAGCACCATGTTTTGTGTAGACTATTTCATTCAGTTCCAACCTCACGATACTCGTATATGTGTATTCCTATGATAATTATACAGTTCATACAGTTATGACATGTTTGGGCCACTATTTTTGGCCACCATCAGGTAGCACTTATACTCGTAAAGTAAAATATAAAGGTATGCCTGTAACAGGCCGTGGAGGCCCATAGGGTTGTGAGATGTTGATGTTCCCACATTTTCTAGACAATCGGCTCATAGATGGCAGTAAGGTTGTCAGCCCTACGCGCCTGCCGCCCTTTACCCCCAAGAAAATTCCAAGAATATTCTTAGTACTCATTTCTGTTAGAGTCCCTCTCAAATCTCTCTCTGCTATTCCCCCTCAATTGGCCAGTGTTTACGAGAGAACACTCGTACCCTGCGAGAGCCTGGCTCTGCCGTGCTCATCAGGCAAACGACAAACGACTCGGGACTACACGTCTAAACAGAGTTAATATAAAATTATAAAAGTTGCAGTAATAATAAAAATATTGACCAATATTAGTTTGATTTTAACTAGTTTCTATCTGATTTAACTAAAAACGAATTTTAAGACAGATTTGCGGATTTTAATGCAAAATTTACAAAATGAAAAAAAAAATTGTATTGCGAATAACGCTTAACATTCGGAACACTCTGACAAAGTTTTACGTACTTTACAGTATTTGTTTAATTTGGTAACAAAAAACCTACACTGTAAACAATAACACGACCTTCCCCCAATTGTAAACAATGGCCAATGGAGGTGGGATAGCAGAGAGAATTGAAAGTGATTACATAAGTACGCCCTGATGATGACAGAAAATAGTGGCCGAAACATGTGATTGTAGAAACTGTGTAGTTGTTCATATATTGTGAGACTGGAACTGAATGAAATATTTATCCACTTTTACAATTAAACAGAATTAAACGAGAGGGGCTTGACATATTGAGAATGATAATAAATTTACTTTCGCTGTTTAACTTTCCCAGCATATTCCGCGGATACTATGAAAACCACGGTCGTAGCGTAGTCTGCTTTAAAATAGAGATTACATACATAAGAATCAGTCATATGAAATAACTATAAAACAGAAGGATCGCTGTACTACAGCTCAGGCGGTCAGTCGCCGGCTTCAAACTGCGGCGGCCTGAGTTCGAGCCCAGGTTTTGTGGGATTTGTGGTGGACAAAATTGCACTGGGGCAGGTTTTCTCACAGTTATTCGGTTTCCCCTGCCAATTCTCATTCCACCGACTGCTCCACAGTCATTATCATCTACAATCCGAGGCTGGTACAATAGGCCAATAGTGGCCGCCGTACCGAGTGGACTCAGTCTCACCCAACTCCAAGAAACTAAACTAAAAACAGGAGATCATTCTGTCTGTCTGACCTCTGAATTACAAGTCTCGGTAAAAAAAATATGCGTTAGGATAATGTAGAGTGGATTGGGGTGGTTTTTGTTCGCACCCTTGCGAGACGGATCAATTTCTGTACGGAGGCTGCAGGAGCTCGGGCGAGGGTTCAGCTGGGAGAGACACTGGCACCCAAGTGTTCAGCTTGTGGCAGAATAGGCTACTGAACAAGACGGAAATACTATACTCCGTCTGGATCATCTCTGAGGCTACGTCATACCTCGAGTAGCCAACCTAACAGAAAGAAATTTGGACTGTGTGTTGAACGAGATTCCGATATGAAGATTTTGGTTCCCATTGTGTGTTGAGAATAGAATCAAGTAACTTTGTGATGGCGATGTAGCGCTCTGCATCAGTACCTAATTATGACCTACCCCCGCCTCAAAATGTTTTAGAGATAATAATATTGGAAGATTATTTAAACTATTGAAAGTGCAGTGGTTGTTACACTTTCCAGCCGCTTTGGCAGTCAAAAACTCCTTCTTTTGTCACACTCGTCATATTTTCCTATATTGTGTCTGAAACATCTTAGAGGCTGCGCCGTCATCGACCATGATTTAGATTGTTGCTTCGTCTTTGGAAAGTTGTTAGATTATATTGTCACGATTTAGGGGTGACTATATACGGGGTGTGGATTGGTAAATTGAATTTATTGACCACTCACAAACTCAGGACTCGCGACTACACTTTACAGATCACTGACGCACACAGACTAGTGTCCTCAGTCCATTAAAATCTCCATTAACCGTTTCCTGGTAGCGGATTTTAACACAGTAACTATAACAGTCTCACTGAATTACTTCAGATTTCACATATAAATTCTTTTCTCCACCTCCTCCCATACAGAACTCACTCTTAAATAACTGAGTCGTCCCAGTTGTCTTCTAGATAACTCCTTGGCACGTACCACATAGAAGACACCGCTTCCAACAGTAACTCTTGTGTTGAAGAGGCATGTCTGCCGTTCCGTTGCATGCAACAGAAGTTAGTCAGACAAACAGACAAAACACATATTTTTATCCACTATGCCGCGCCCAGAAACATACAATCAAGAGTTCCTCAGGGCAGTATCTTGGGTCCACTCCTCTACGTGCTATACACCTCAGATATACCGACCACCGAATTAACAAAAATAGGTACGTTCGCAGACGACACAGCAATCTTCGCTACGTCAGAAGACCCGGTAATTGCTTCATCTAATTTACAAGAACATCTGAATCTAATGGAGAAATGGCTACACCGATGGAAAATCAAAGTGAATGAAAGCAAATCGGCGCATGTGACTTTTACTCTCAGGAAAGGAAACTGCCCCTCAGTACACCTAAATCATGTTAACATTCAACAGCAGGATGTAGTAAAATACTTAGGACTACACCTGGACACAACATTAAACTGGAAACACCATATAGCGAAGAAGAGAAAACAAATCGAAATTAAGCTTAAGGAAATAAATTGGCTAATAGGTCGGAAATCTCACCTAACAATAGATAATAAACTGCTGATCTACAAAACAATAATTAAACCCATATGGACATACGGCATTGAGCTCTGGGGATGCGCCAGCAGGTCCAACATAGAAATCATCCAGCGAAGTCAATCCAAAATACTTAGAGCCATAGTTGACGCACCTTGGTACGTGTCAAACCAAACTCTTCACACCGACCTCAAGATCCCATATGTAAGAACCGTAATCACAGACAGAATCCAAAAACATTATCAGAAACTGGAATCTCACCCCAACAACGCAATAGAAGCTCTCCTTCAACCTACACAATACAGAAGACTAAGACGAACTTGGCCAAACGATCTCCAGGAAAACTGAGGTGTAATCGATGGATTACAGCTCTTCAAGCCAACCTAGTACAATAGAATAATTATTGTACATGACAGCAAATTAGCTCATAGAATGTAAATTCAGATTGCTAATAAATGGAAAATAAAAAAAAATGCCGCGCCCGCAAATATTACGGTGTTTGTATCAAATAGGGACAATTTTACTTCTACCTTTATACAGAGCGTAACTGAAATGTGCAGGTAAATTTTGGGCACGAATTCCAAACACCAAAACAAGAAAAAAATTTCACATCAACGTGTGTCCGGAAATATTTAATTTGTGAATTATAGCTGAGAGAATACATTTATAATAAGTGCTCCAGATGTCCTCCATTCAACATATGCGTCGACATGCCTCATCATGGTCCGCCGCATCAGTACAAAGATGCCGTGGCAGTTGCGGACAGTCTGACAGTAATCCACAGAGCTATGAAGCGCCTCTTCATTGTCAACAGGGGTTGCATACACAAGGGTTTTCATGTGTCCGCACAGGTAGAAATCCAGAGAATTCAAATCTGGCAAGCGTGGAGGCCATGCAGTGGGTCCTCCTCTACCTATCCATGGGCCATGACAGGTGTTACTGAGAACACCTCGCGCGGAACTGTTAAAATATGTCGGAGCACCCTCATGTTTGTACCACATAAGTGGGCTGACTGCCAGTTGCTTTGGCAGATCATGTGAGAGGAAATCTCGGTAGTGGTTGCCTCTAAGCCGATGTGGCAAGCATGCAGGCCTGCCAGACATTCACCAACAGATCCTGCCCACACATTCATGTTGCTGCTGCTGGTGTCCAAACAGTATTCTTGCAGTTATAACTCTAAAATGTTGATACGGAAAATTTGTACTTGTTTTTGTGTGCGGAACGCGTGCCCCAAGGTTGTCCACACGTTTCAATTCCACTCTTTATATGTGGCATAGTTAACGATGCTGTCAGTAGCTGAGACTATGTGGTTTATCTACTTGGAGAGAGCGTGAAGTAAGATATTTGTCTGGAGGGACTGAGGAGAACTGCGAAAGATGTCAGTGAGGATAGTCAGTTCTTCGGCGGAGATATGGACATGGGACTTACTTAATATGAAAGCGGCCTCCGTAGTCTAGAGGTAACGTTCCCACCTCATGACTTAAGGTACGCGGGTTCAAACCCGGTGGAGGTCGTGGAATTTTTAAGGGCGGAAAATTTCAGGGAACAAGTCCTCCGGGAGGGACTTTAAGCCGTGGGTCCCGTGTCGTAGCTTTACGGCATGTAAAAGAACCTCATGCCTCTAGGAGACCTCTGAGCTAAATTAGGCCAAAAGTTTCCCGCCCAAATAGTTTCCAATGCCTCCGATAGATGGGGAAGTATTAGATACCACTGCCAGAGGAGGGACGACCTCTCTGACAGAAAGGGACTAATTATTAGATACCACTGCCAAGTAGAGGGTAGAAACCTTGCTGGCAGAAAGGGGCTAAAATATTAGGTACCACTGCCAGAGGAGGGACTAACTCGCTGACAAGGGACTATTAGATACGACTGCCAAGTAGAGGGTAGAAACCTTGTTGGCAGAAAGGGACTGATAGCGAGCACCAGTATCGGTAGGGGATGGAGACGGTAGAAATTAAAAAGGGGGATGTACAATAGACTATCAGTCGCGGTACATGGGAAACCCACCCCCTCAATACTGAATCACTGAATACCTAATGCTAACAGCCGGACCGCGAAGTTGGGAAGATGTTAAAGTTGTCAGTTGAGAAGTACAACATTAAGGCGTATGATTTATTGGAGGTATATCTCCATGCAATCCTCATTCCCGGAGAGGGAACCCCAGTACCCTTTGGATAGGATGTCGAGTGGGCCCCAAAGCTGGTGTGGACGCTGTGTTAAGGAGAAATCTCTGTCCTTGCTGGGAACTGATCCCGGTCGTACAGCCCATATATTAGTTTCTATACTTTTTTTTTTTTGAGATCCCCATTTATTTGCAATCTGTATGAATACATTTAGCAAATTGTTGTGAATTGTGTGAAATGACGTGTGGAGGGGAGCTCATTAGTTCCCCTCCGTATATCAATAGGTTGGGGCCTGGTGGGAGAAGGGGAGAAACTTAAGCTAAACTTAAAACTAAACTACTAACTAAGATTATATTTTGAATCTGGTGATCAGATCGATTGGCTAGTGTCGTTTGAGGCGCCTTAGGTCTGGTGGTTGAAGTAGTTGAGCTGCAAGTTCGTTGGGGTGTGTATGTAGTCGAGCTCTATATTGGGAGCTCCATTGACTGATCTCTTCCTTGATTGTGTTGATTTCAAGATAACGCCTGATGATCGTATTTGGGACGTACCATGGCGCGTTGGTTATTAGGCGCAGTACTTTTGATTGGAAGCGTTCCAGTATTTCTATGTTGGAGTTGGATGCTGTCCCCCAGAGTTGTAATCCGTAGGTCCAGATGGGCTTGAGGATGACCTTGTATGCCAGAAGTTTGTTGTGTATTGAGAGACTGGACTTTCGGCCTATAAGCCAGCACATTTTGGAAAGTGTCAGACCAAGTTATTTTCTTTTGGTAAAGGTATGCTTGTGCCAAGTGAGGCGTCTGTCCAGATGTAGACCGAGGTACTTGACATCATCTGATTGTGGGAGATCCTCATTGTTGATATTGACCTTGGGACAAGTTTGTCTTCGGGTGGTGAATGTGACGTGTGTTGACTTCGTGCTGTCGACTTTTAGGCGCCATTTGGTTAGCCACTCATGGATTGCTTGTAGGTTGTTTTGCAGTTTTTGTCAGGATACAGTTGGATTGGGGTCTGACACTACGATCGCAGTGTAATCTGCTAGTTTCTATACTGACCCATCTATCACGGGTCCTAATGTTGAAGTGGATCCTGTAATCATTCGTTAGCCACTGTTTAGTAAGGACACCACTTGCGGTGGCTCTGTTTCGATGGAGCCAAAGCGACGCTACAGTGTGCTATATTGGTTTGTTGACCGGCCGGCTGGTGACACAAAGAAAGTGCGGGCCCGCATACGGGCGGGTTCCCTCCAGTCAATGATGTTCCTTTATGGCAGCGGCTTTCGCGAGTTCTTCCGAGGTAGTCAGCCACTGGAAATCGAGTGAGGGCGGTCTTTTGCCTCTTTCTAAAAGCACTAAAATTAGTGGATAGAATTTTCTGTTCTGGAAATTGTAACATCCCTACTGCCATGTTCTATGTCACTAGCACCAAATTTCGGAGAGCTGGGTTTCAAGTTCAGAATTAGCTTCAGTTTAAATGTGACTTAGAACAAAACACATCCCGAAATCTCACAATTGCAAGTAGAACTATTTATTTTATTGCTAGTGGGGTGGGACTAAGTCCCTTGTACTGCGGCCACTTCTGGCCCATTGTACCAGCCCCAGATGATAGGTGAGGGTGATTGTGGAGCAATTGGTGGAATGAAGATTGTCAGGGAAAACCTAATTACTCGGAGAAAACCTACCCCAGCGCCACTTTGTCCACCACAAATCCCACTTGATCAGACCCGGGATCGAACCCGGGCCGCCGCGGTGAGAAGCCAGCGACTAACCGCTTGAGCTATGGCGCGGCCCTGCAAGTAGAACTATGTGACTATGAGCAGATAGCGTAACACATTATGACGAAAGGTAAAGATGCAGTTATTCATGACTTTTATTAATTAAGCACCGTGCCATGAAGACGTATGAGAGATTGAGGAATAGACCAACTTTTCTTAATCTCGGCAATGGATGGAGATGAGTAGTCGCATTCACGCCCCGGCCACTTAACCTCGATAACCACTGGTTAGGAGATTGGGTGCGCCCCAGGTTCTGTCTGGACGTTACGGACTAGAGAAAATTCGCTTACCCCTGCTGGGAATCGATCTCCGACTCCCCGCTCGCCGAGACCATAGCCTACTCGCTATACCGACTGCGCCATCTCGGCTCTTGCAGCAAAATATGGAGAATCAGAAAAGTGCATTAAAAGATTTTCGCCCAGGAGCGAAGACAGAACACTCGAATACTCACGTGGCCATATTTCACGCAGTCCCCTATATGTATACATGTTGTCACGTCACAGAGTGACTATAGAAGGGTTTGGAGTAGTAATCGAATTTGTTGGACACTTATACACTATAAGACACAGTAGGTCTTTTCAGTCTATTACAGTTAATCACCTGAGACCAGACTAATTCGGCGGGAGATAACAAGAAAATACACAATAAAAATTTTGATAAATCTCTCACATGCGTGGAACTGGAATAGAAAACGAGGTAGAAATTTGTGCTACAGACATAACCAACAAAACCGGAACAGGAGCACGACTGAAAAGAAGTGAGAGGAAAAAATTGTGAAGACATGTAGGATCTACCACTAGTGCCATCTGTGGAGTAAAACCTGAACACTCGAGACTCAAATTTTATGGAAACCAATGAAGAATCAGATCTTGTCTGTGAGTTAGAAACCTTATTACTGATGCAGGGGATCCAGATATTTTGCAGCCACCTGTTCACGCTGGTTCCTCGCTCGCGAATTTTTCTGCCCTGAAGATGAAGGCGATACGTTCCTCCGAACGTCGGTTCACACAAGATCTACACGGCGCCACATCCCAGAAGATGGCATTCTTCATAGTCACCGCCTTGAAAACCTCGAATCTTACACAGGGCAATCAGTGTTCTCTTCTCTCGGAACGCTAGATAATGATGGTACCAGATTTTGTTTTATTAACTCTTTGATTTGCGCATAAAACAGTTTGTGTGCTATTTAGAAAATACTGAAGGTCTATAAAATAATGTAATGTTGGTAGGCGTTGTTAATTACGCAATAATGGAGAGGTCGACATTTATTCGATACTAACATCATTTCATCACGTACAGAAAGGTTTAATGAAGCGGGCGTAATGAAATATCGCTAATGCGATGGCCGAAACATCAAGTTGTCATGATTGGAGGGAATAATTCAATCTTGTCACAGCCGATGTATGCAGAAACAAGTGCCGTTTCGGCTTGCTGCCTTTGTTAACCATTAAAATATTTTTGTACATGTACATTTCCAATCCGATATAAACTGGATTTATTCTAGTATATAGCTCAATGATAAATACGGAATTGTCCTAATGAGCACGTTATTCATTGACCTAAGTCTACGGCTTGAAACTAAAATCGTGTCTCTGTGCTTCTGGATGAGATTGTAGCGTAGTTGGAGTCAATTAAGAGCGGAGTAAAATGTTTTCGGTTTGTAGGTTCAGTTCACTTCTCTGTGTTGAAAGGGTGTAAGCACTGTTAGTCTATTTTCCTTAGAAGGGAGAAGTTAGGAAACGCATCTGTAGAGAAAATTAGCAGAAGCGTTAGAGATACTCTGTGCATACATTTCCTGTCTTCTGTCTTGAACAATCAGCAGTGGTTTTCAAACACACGCGATGGTTCCCGAATAATTAACATGGCCTACATACAATATTTTTACCCAGCGGCCTCCGTAGTCTAGGGGTAACGTTCCCACCTCATGACTCAAGGTACGCGGGTTCAAACCCGGCGGAGGTCGTGGAATTTTTAAGGGAGGAAAAATTCAGGGAACAAGTCCTCCGTGTCGTAGCTTTACGGCACATAAAAGAACCTCATGTCCCAAGGGGACCTCTGAGCCAAATTCAGGACATTTCCCGCCAAACAGTAGTCTCTAACGCCACTGGTAGAGGGGGGGAAGAATCGAGATAACGCTGAGCCAGTAGAGGCCGAACTCGCTGGCTGAGTCGGGACTGATGGCACGCACCAGTACCGGTAGGGTATAGAGACTGGTAGAATATCACAGGGGAACGCACAATGGACCAACAGTTGGTCTAAGTGCATGGGGAAACAAACCCTCTCCAATAACAACAACAACAACAACAACAATATCTTTACCCTGTAATCGTACCGGTGATTTGCACCACTCCAGGAGTCGTCAGAAAGAAAAATATGGCCATGTGTCCCCCAGAAACCAGAACCAAGAATGAGTGTGCTGGCGAGGGACATTAGCAATTTACCCGACCGAGCGAGTTGGGCCTAGTGCTGAGCCAGAGACGAAGCCCCAACAAAGACCGACGAAATGATAATGTGCTGCACACCTTACAGGACGGTAAAAGGCAAGTTTGCAAAGTGGTGGTTGTGTATAAATATAGATTTAATTAAATAAACAAAATTATATAAAAGTATAAACACTCTTTTGAGCTTATCTGAATGAATACTGTAAATATTTGCATTTATCGCAGTAAATATTTCAATTTCGATGTTGGTATGCCGTGATTCACCCTGCCATACACAGCTCTTAACTGTATGCCTACACTTCTAACATTTAAAGACTAAATAACTGACTTCGAGGAGATGAGTCCTTGACATGCATACAGCCTTTTATCTACTCAAGCAATTCCCAGCGTTTTACGGAAATATAAGTTCCACCGGTGCCTATCATGAGCCAGATAAATATAATCCATACTCTACCATGCGGGCATGCGGTAGCGTAGTTGGTTGAGCCACTATTTTACAAGCCGGAAGATCGCGGGTTCTTTTCCCGATGAGATCACTGGATTTTTTAATTGCCTAATCTTTCTGGCGCCGGTCACTGTAGCCGAGCGGTCTAAGGCATGTACTGTCTTCGCTCGCTTGGAAACCGGGATCATTGGTTCGAATCCCACTCAGGGCATGAATATTTAGTTTGTGTGTGTGAGTATTTCCGTGTTTCTGTACAGGTAGAGGCCTTGCGACGAGCTGATCACCCGCCCAAGAAGTCCTACCGAATGTGTATGATCTAGAAAAACCGAAGTGAACGGAGAAGTTCATGGAGGTAATCCTAGGCCCAATGGGGCTGTAGGGCCAATGGAAAAAAAAAAGTTTCTGGCCACACTATGGTCCTGGGATCCACTCAACCCCTAACAGAATTACTATCAGGAACCTTGCTGAAGTAAAAGGCAGCCGCCGCGTAAGGCTGATAACCTCACCGCTGTCTGTGAGCCGATTCTCTAGAAAATGTGGGAGCGTCAATGTCTCACAACCCTATGGGCCTCCACGGCCTCTTACAGATATAGATTTACCTTTTACCTTTATTCTGTCATCCTCTTTCTGTAAGATCCATTTTAATATTATTCTCGAATATTCGCCTAGATCTCCCTAATGATCTCTGTCCTTCATATTTTCATATTGAGATTTTGTACACACTTCTTGTCTGTATGTTTCACTCGCTTTGCTTATCCGAATGTTCATTCTAACAATCTTTAGCAAGATTAGAGATTATTAAACTCTTCATCGTGCAGTTCTCAACATCTTCCCGTTAATTTTATCTCCCCAACCAACCCCTGTGTGTAAATATTCCATTCAGGACCCTGTTCTCAAACACCCTCGGTCTGTGTTGTCCTTTAACGCAAGGAACCAAGTTTCGTGCCAATGTAAAACCGAGGCAACTATTACAGTCTCTCTGACGTGAGTATTGGATGTAGTAGCAAAGGCTCTTCGGTGCTGAGACCAGATCTTGCTCCCTAATAGCTATGTAAATTGTACCGTCAGCGACGGATAACGGGGGCAGTGTGAACTGGAACTGCGCTGAAAGCCTGAAGTTGATTGATAGGCTAATGCGGGCTAATAGCACTTTGCACGCTAATTGACTGAATCAAGTAATGCAACAGCTACTCGTTAATAGTTTCAACTGAACAAATCTCACGGCTATTGAAGACATGGAACAACCCGTACACATAAGTCAGTCATAAAATTCAGTACTTAAATACAAAATATATACGTTTATAAAATCTGAATAAATAGTATTCAAGAAAATGACATCTGATGACAGACTATTGTTAGCAGATCCGCCTACCGGAAAAATTAATATTATAACCTGCAGCAGCACGTTCACTGCTCTATCGGCACACTGTGTTACTATAATCTCATGCAGCGTCTATCTGTCCGTCCGTCCATCCATCCATCTACGGCTCTACAGCCCTTTGTTATTCCTTGGCCGCATTTTTTAGTTTCTTAATCCTACATATAATCTGTTGGAGTCATTGGACGGGGATCAGCCCGCATCAAGGCCTCTGCCTATACACAGAAGAACACAAACAGAATAAACGTACACAGACATCCATGACTCGAGTTGGATTCGAACCCACGACTCCAGTGTTTGAGCGGGCTAAGATATGACGTACCCACACAAATGTTTTAGACAGAGAATTGTGTCCTGCCTCCAATTGGTGACGTGTTGCGTATATATTTTGTTTTTATTATTTCTAGAGGGGTGGGACTAAGTCCCTTGTACTGCGGCCACTTCTGGCCTATTGTACCAGCCCCAGATGATAGGTGAGGGTGACTGTGGAGCAATTGGTGGAATGAAGATTGGCAGGGGAAACCGAAGTACTCGGAGAACACCTGCCCCAGCGCCACTTTGTCCACCACTTGACCAGACCCGGGATCGAACCCGGGCCGCCGCGGTGGGAAGCCGCGACTAACCGCTTGAGCTATGGTGCGGCCCTGTGCGTATATTTAGCCTAATTTGTGATTTGTAAGGTAGCCACGGTATGAACTATGGATATGAGACTGACAGCCGATTGCTGTCACTGCGCGTGCGCAGAACGGATGGCTTGCGCATTTCTGGCATTACAGAACGAGTGCTGTCTGTGTGCTGGAATTCTGTGTGGAATTTATTACACGATGTGGCGAATTAATTAATATTCAGATATCTTAAATATTCCGTGTAGATCATGGCAGTAATGGACAATTGAGACAAAGTGGAACAGAAGCAGTCATTCGACTGCGTTACGCATTTAATGCTTTTTGGATCCTGAAGTCCGGTGTAGGAAGTAGGGTAATGCCCCAAACGGGGAAGACTCTTCGTTTGTTATATAAGCTTATTGGTTATTNATAACTGAAAAGTAGGCTACGAACGTGAGGGGCAAGCTGCCGAAACAAAACACCCTGGAAAGACATGCATTTATGAAAATGGGCGACACCCCATGTGAGGTGAAATAAAATGCACCAAAATAACGTGGGTATAATAGAAACTTTAAAGGATTTTATCTGGTTTTACCTTGAAAAGAGGACTACATCGTGTGATTTTAACACGAACTAAGACAGTGTAGCAGTTTTAACATAATTTAATAAAATATTTGTAACATATCAAGACACCTGAAGATGGCCGTTTGGGGCTGAAACGTGTAGTGTCAAGGTGTATAATGTTAAACTAAAATTCAGTGATGAATGGAAGAGAGTTGCAATATTGACGGACGATAAATACTGGACGTTACGTTACTGGTTATTATTAACTTTCCTGGTTTCTTCCTCGTATTCCTCCCTAACCCTACATTTTATCGAATGATGCTTCGAGGCTGATATTTGAAGCCATTTCTCACTAGTAATACGTACAAATTGAAAATCATATAACGTCCCCTTTATGTAATATACTGTACTCAAAATGTCCACATCTAAACATTATGAACACTCAGAATAGACACGATACAGTGAAACAAAACACTTCTCTCGTCCTCTCACGAGGACTAGTAGTTCAGTTGTAAAACCTGTACTGACAAAGGACTTGTCCAATAATGTACGTACACTTGACAAGAGGATATTATGTACATAAGGACTATGACCGCAAGGGTTCAGGGAAAAGAACTCGCCGGTCGTGAGTCTCAAGGGGCTTGAAGGTAAGACAAACTGATTGGTGATAAACAACCAGTCGTAAAGTAACTCTCTTAGTTGACAGTTGCAGTTGTGAGAAATGAGAAGCTTGTAGCTGAGGCACGGGGAACAATTCTGGAACGCAGAGGGAAGAGAACGTCCGCTGTTGTATCCGCTACCAAGCAACGGCTAATGAATGAATTTATTGGAAGGGTGGTATGATTATCTGTGTCTAGAGCCGGTCTGGATGTTGTAGAGGTGACAACTATTCTCATCCGGAGACACCAGCATACGCTGTAAACTTTGTTCAGTTGCTGAAGGGGTGGGGGATCACGTGCCAATGCCAGCATTCTGCGGGAGCTGTGATTGCTCAGTCGGTATAGGCTACGGGTTTGAAACCCGTGGAATTGTGGTTTGATTCCCAGTACTGGCAAAAGATTTTCTCTTCTTCGGGCCCCACCTGGCCTCGTATGTAGTGGAACGAGTAGGCTCTTTCTATGGGAGTAAAGGGGCCGGCGCGTGAAGCTCAACACTTACCTGAAGAAAAATACACGGAGCTAAACCTCCGATTCTCTTAGTGTCTTCGTGCCGCGAGGCTTGACAGATTTGCCTTTCTATAATGAGTACTATCTTCTGGGGTGTGACTCCGTGTAATCGGATATAAGTTCACAGACGTTTCGGAGGAACTTACAGCCTCCATCTGCTGTTTATTCTTCTTTATAATGAACCTTGGGATTGAATAAACGTAGGGAATCTGCCAAGGGCGCAGCATGACGCAACTATAATATGCGTGTATTTGAGGACGTTACTGCAGTGTTTGTGGGACTATTGCTGTTAGTGATATTACAGTCGGGACAATTATTCATATTGCGGTAACGAACCCCAGGCCCATTGCGCCGTAAAGCCCTTTATCCCATCTTCGTATTGCATAATCGATGAAACTGCAATTAATAGCAACATATCCGCCATGATTAATCGCTGGTATTGAAACATATAATCAGCCGAGGATGGAAGCTAATGGATTTGTACATTATTTTCCATTAATAGTCGTTTTGTGATCCTCTGGCATAGCCGCCAGTGTGAATGTAATCCAGAAAGAGCCTGGTCCGTCCGTCTGTATTGATTGCGTCCTGGCAGCTAGTGGCAGACTAACCGCAGTTACCCGTTTCAAGACTTACTGGCTGCTAAATTGGTGCTGGCCCTCGCCAGCAAAATGATTCTTTGTTCCGAGTTCCACGGGAATCATGACCATATTTTACTCTCTGACAGCTCTGGGAGTCTTCTACAGAAAGAGAGAGAAGAGAAGGAAAATCGGGAGTACTGAGGGACACTAAATTTTGGGGGGGGAGAGAGACAAGAAACTATTATCTCCGGTTTTGAAGATTCCCAGGCAGTGCATGTGATCCGAATTATTTTTATATGACGTAGGAAAGGCCGCATTGTATTGAAATTTAATCTAACATTGGGAGGACTGCGTTAGAGCGAAATTTTGATGATACAAGGGACATAGCCCAACTAGTGGGAAAACACGAACAATGGGGCACAAACATGGACGCCGCAAAATGAAAATAACGCGGAATGGAGAGAGAGTTTCGTTCTAAAATAAACGTATTTTAGTGTGTACAACGATAAGCAATAGCACTGGAATATATTGACTTAAGATCCAGTGCCTTTATCTTCAGGGTCCTAGAATAAACAGAGTAAGAAACCAGTGTGAAAGGAGTGGCAAGGAGGACGAAGCTTCGGTTGATTTCCAACAGACTACACGGCGTTATATCCCAGAAGACGGAACTCTTCATAACTACCGCTGTGATAACCTCAAATCTTATATACTGCAATGCTTGCACATCGCACTAACAGCTGCGGCTGCCTTACATGTTGGCAAGATTACTGAGTGAGTTTCTTAATGTCTCAGGATGTTTTCTAATAGGTCGGTGATAGGAAACGGGGGACAGAGCCGTTACATTTGTATATGAGTAAACATAGGAGTAGTTAGAGCATCTTTCTGTTAGATGATTCCAAAGCATCGCCCGCTCGTCCTTCTGATAAGGGCAGTGTGACCTTAGGACGGTTATAAGTAGTGGTTTGAGAAGGGGCCACGGGATTTTATCTCAAACCACAGCTTATAACTGTCCTAACGTCTTCAGTTTTCATACTGCTAATCTACCTGTCTGCTAAACTGCTGCCGGCCCTCGCCAGTACAGTCGGGATCCATGACCAAACTGTTTTCTTTCTTTCTTTCTTTTTTCCTTCTCCCATGCTTTTGCTTGGTTCGGAATGGGGCCTCGTCTTCAACGACTAACTACTACTGGTCATTCCCTCTCTACTGGGGAGTGACGTTTCGTACTTTTGAGTCTGAGTCTTATGTTACGACCTACGGTCAGTCGCCCAGTCTGTCTTGGTGTCAAGCACCCATCCGGGGCTTACGACCAGATTTTTATTACTGTCGGACTGTAGCGGGTTTGTTGATGTGGGGCACAGTATCAGATGAGAGGACGGGTTGTCGTTTACAACTGCTGTTGGCCCTTGCCAGCACAGTCATTCTTGGGTCCGAGTCCCGTGGGACTTGCGACAATATTTTGCTCAGATTCGTCGCCTCCTACGCCTCGCAGAGCTACGGTGGAGGTATTCTACCTCGCTACCACACAGGTTTTATACTTTTGTCAAATTAGTGCAGGCTTATACAAATTCACATCGTACCTCACAGGGAACACTACGTAGACCAGCTGATTAATGCTGTTTACGGCAATGTATCCTATTTAATGGTCATACGAAACACTAAGTGCACCGTGTAGACAAAGAGTTTTTTAATGTTAAAGCAGATGGTACGTATCGTTACCACTCTTAATTAAGGCGGGTGACACAATTTGGGCTTACGCTCATCTCAGGAGCCGATTCCAGTGGTTGCGCATTGCTGTTAGAAGATTCCCTGGCTCCGCCAGTTCCTTCTGATAAGGGCAGTGTGACAAAGAGACGTTAAGACTGCTGGAAGCGGTTGCCTGAGACAGGGGCCGCGGCATTCTGCTTCTTTTCTGCAACGCTTTCTCACCTCTGTCTCTTCGTTTGCAGACTACGGATATGATTACAAGTTTCATTCGTCCTTCGCTGTATCATGTGTTGTTTATTCAACGATGCTGGCAATATCTCCGAATGGTGAATGATAAGCTAGACATGTTTTGGAAGAAAATGTCTTAGCCTAATCGAGGTACTATCCCGAAATTTGCCTAGAGGGACTAAGAAAACTACGAAAATTTCAGTCAGGCTAAACTACGAAAATTTCAGTCAGGCTAGCCTATGTCCCATCCGAGATTCGAAGTGAACACCTCTGGGTATAGGAATATTGAGCGTTACCGCTACATCACCCTTGGTTTGGCTGTGTGTATTAATGCTGCTGGTTATGTAAGCTGTGAGAGGCTTTCTTGTCGAGAAATCTATACGGTCCTGAAACAGGGGAAGGCAGTTAGCTAACTGGATAGCTATATCCTTCATTGCTTCGTTGGAAGAGCCAAAGTTGTGCGTTGCGGTGGCAGTGGGCCAGAACGCTCTGTGATAAACGACTAAAACTTTGTAACTTAGTTTTAATATCTAGCGCATTATTCGTACTCTAGGTTTTATACTAAAGGCAAAAGGATTCGGAGGCCACGTCTGTTTCCATTTTCAGTAAAAATGTGGGACATGATCTAAATTATTTTTTTGACTTGGATTTTGGACTTTTTCCATCGTCCAGAACTTTTGGTAATAGAGAACACGACGTTTCGGAAACTGGAACTGTTTCCGAAACGTCGTGTCCTCTATCACCTAAAATTCCGGACGATGGAAAAGTCCAAAACCCCAGTAATTCTGTGTTAGAACCTTTAGAATCTATTACAATTTTGTAGTACAAATTATATGTGAATGGGTAACACTCATACTCTGGAGGTGTTCAGTTCAAATCCCGGTCGGGACTTCGATTATATTGGGTGAAAGTTTCGTCAGCCCTTCAAGGCAACAGCAGCGATGGTACCTGAAGCAGGCCCCGGCAGAACCTCTCCATCATATTTCAGGGACGAACACAGAAACTTCTCTGCTTTGTAGGTTCCCAGACAGTGCCCGCTCATCCGTCTGGTAGAGGATGAAGCTTCAGGGAGTGAAGAAGGTAGAGTTTTATGATGTCGACTTTGTTACGAGCAGAGGCTTTACGGCTTATGATCGGAATTATGATACTGAGGTTGGAAGGGCTAAACTGGGGCGAAATTTTGAACCGTATATGAACTATAATGAAGAAGGAAGTTCCTATCGGGCTGAAAACAAATTTTGTCACCATTACAGACCAAGCTACCAAGCCCAACCGATTAATGTTGTTTAGGGAGATAACCTATGTTTATTATGAGAATCATACTCTTCTCCAAGTATAATTAGAATGATCAAGTCAAGGAGGATGAGGTGGGCGGGTCATGTAGCACGAATGGAGGAGACAAGGAATGCGTATAGGATATTGGTCGGAAAGCCAGAAGGAAAGAGACCACAGGGAAGACCAAGGCGTAGGTGGGTGGACAGTATTAGATCTTAGAGAGATAGGATGGGATGGTATGGATTGGATAGATCTGACTCAGGATAGGGACCAGTGAAGGGCTCTTATGAACACGGTGATGAACCTTCTGCTTCCATAAGATGCTGGGAAATTCTTGAGTAGCTGCAGAATTGGCGGCTCCTCAAGAAGGGCTCAGCTACATGAGTAAGTAAGTAAGTAAGTAAGTAAGTAAGTAATCATAAGCATGTAAATACGGCCTGTGGGGAGAATTATTGGGCTTATGAATGGTAAAGCAAGTGGTGACATCTGTGATTTAAAATTGCCAAGGATTTTAGAGTAATAAAATATGCAACATATGTTTAAATATTATCGGCAAAGGAGTTTTTTTCATTTTCTGCTTGACACTCTTTTGATGCTGCTTTTTAAATGCCTGGGTGTGCGGTCATATCCGTGTAGTGTGAGAGTGTGGTTTGGGACAAAGGATCATATCTATTAGCAGTGCACAAAGCCTTGATATTGACATCATCATCATCATCAGTAATCTGTCAAGACGACAGGTCCACAGTCTCTTTCAAAACAATTCCTCCACTTAATGCGATCTAGAGCTTTCTCCTTCAAATGACAGTATCCTCTTCTGTCCCCAAGGTCATCCAGCATCTTCTTACGTCTTCTTCCTCGTCTTCTTGTCACTTCTATCCGCCCATCTATCTTTCCTTCGATAGCTTCTTTTAGAAGGCAGTTTCTGCGTAAAACATGACCAATCCAATTAGCCTTCCGTTTTCTTATTTCATGTAGGATATTCCTCTGCTCACTGACTCTAATTAACACTTCTTCATTTCTCACATAATCGGTCCAACTGATCTTCTCCATTCTTCTCCAACACCACATTTCGAAACTTTCCAGATGTTTCTGATCTACTGCCCTAAGTGTCCATGTTTCAGCCCCATACAGAGCTATGCTCCAAATGTAGCATTTCACTAGTTTCTTCCTCAAATTTAAGTCCAATTTGCTGGTAAAAAGATTCTTCTTCTTGCTAAATGCAGCTTTTGCCATGGCAATCCTGGATTTAATTTCACAAGTACACCTTCCATCATCTGTTAACAAGCTACCCAAATATTTAAAACATTTCACATTTTCCACTTGTTTTTGGTCTATCTTTGATATTGACATACCTTTCCCAAAAAAATCCACAGTGATGCTCACTTGTTACAGCAGACTGTGTTGGTCTGCATTTGTGAAGTATATTTAAAACACAATGTACCACACGTCTGAGGCCTTACGAGCGTGCCTGTCGCCTGTGCGCGCAGGTGGAAATGACGTGAGGAAGGCAACCTGCAGAGATAAACGCGCGTGGCTACAGGGACATGAAAATGTGTGATGTTTTTCTAACCGTGCTCTGTTCGCCCCATTTCAGCTGCGTACTTTCTTATCGGACTAGTGTGATAACAGCCTGCTTCGTGCGTACATCTGCTTCCAGATCTAAAATTTATAGACCGCTTCACAGTTCGTTTTACTATGGAGAATTAATATTTTGTCATGTATTGAGTGACTAGAGACTGGGTTTAGGTTGGTAATCGTATTTATTTCACGCTTACAACTAGGAATTTCAAGTAAACATAGCGTTCCACAAATCATTGTAACGCACGCTATTCTTCTGAACTTGTGAAATTTACAGGGTCGTTCCCCAGCAACAATCGTCTCTTCTGGTTCCACAGTTCTGGCTTTCAGGCCTCATGCCATAATGTAATGAAGTGCTGCTATGCGCATAACTCGAAATATTTTTCCGTGGTTCTTCTTTAGTTGTTGCATTAATAATCTCGCAAATTTCTACATTGTAGCCTTTCGCAAATTAAAGAATGAAGCCGCCAATTTTTTTTGCTTTTACTCCCTCGATGTAAAAATGCAGATAAACAAACTTCACCGATCAAATTTATCTCTATGTTTCGTAATAGCACAAATCCTCGCTAATCCTGATTAATTGAGGTGTGGAGAAGTCATCCAGATTAATGAAGCAAAAGGTAACCCTAAAAGACAAAAATTCCCTTGTACTGCGGCCACTTCTGGTCTACTGTACCAGCCCCTGGTGATAGGTGAGGGTGATTGTAGAGCAATTGGTGGAATGAAGATTGGCAGGGGAAACCGAAGTACTCGGGAAAAGAACCTGCCCCACCGCCACTTTGTCGACCACAAATCCCACTTGACCAGACCCTGGATCGAACCCGGGCCGCCGCTTTGGAAAGCCAGGGACTAACCGCTTGAGCTATGGCGCAGCCCAAAACAAAAACATAGAACACAAACAAATGAAAAATGTAATGGTGTAATTAATGCTGATGAAAATAAATTAAAAATGTCACTGTAGAGCTTTTATTTAAAGACTATACAAAACAATATATTTATTCATCATAGAAGACTCAGAAGTTGTACTTGTTTTTGAACGTAATAATGCGGGTTTGAAGAAACTGTGGCAAGTTTTGTTTGAACAGACAAGTGACTCATCTGCCTTCCTAAACGCCATATGTCTTTTAAAGTGTGTATTCAACCGTGAACAACATTTTTCGCATTTCGATCCCGATTATCCGATATCCGGGTTAACTTTAGCCTGATTAACGAAGGTTTATACTGTATTTACTGCAATGGCAGGAAATGAACTGCGCTCGGACGTGAAAAATTCATACTTATGGCTCCTTTTTATTTCCTCTCCTGTCAGTCATTTTCGCGTCAAAGCATGACGCAAACAAATCTCGTGTGACCATAGCCTAATGGCTTTTAAATGAACTTTATGTCAGAACCGTCTGGCATTCATTAAATTTATGAACCAATTCTCAATAATTCACAGATATCTGCGCATATTTATCGCTGGGCTCATTGTACCTGACAGGAGCGTCACATCGTGCGACGTGAAAAGCAGAGACAAACAAAAGCCGTGGACGGATCATTCTTAGTGTCCGTCCTGCCTCTCTGGCCGTCCGTGGTTCAGGGACCCCTAATGTTGTGCAGATCTAGTCACATCTTTCTCTCCCCTACGCGTATTCTGCGATCAGTGAAACAGCCATGTATTTTTTTAAAGAATGCCGTCTTCTGGGATGTGGCGCGTGTCGATCTTGTGTGAACCGACGTTTCTGAGGAACGTATCACCACCATCTTCAGGGTAGAGAAATCCGTGAGCGAGGAACCAGAGTGAGCAGGTGGTTGCAGACTGAGTCTGCTCAAGGATTTTTCTACCTTGAAGATGGTGGCGTTACGCTCCTCCGAAACTTCGGTTCACACAAGATTACACGGCGCCACATCCCAGAAGATGACATTCTGCATAGTCACCGTCATGAAAACCTCATATATTACATGTTAAGTTAGTTTTTAACGACACTGTCAGTTTCGAGACTAAATTACGTCAGTTATATGATAATTAACGAGAATGGACACGGGAAACCAAAATATCCGGAGTAAACGCGCCCTTTGTCCACATCATAACACTCACTACCTGACCTGGTATGGAAGCCGGGTCTCCGCTGTTGGAAGCCGGCAACTAAGTAACCATGTTGATCTATCACAGTATTGTCACGTGTAGGGGTGTGACTATAGGCGGGGTTTGGATTGATGACTGATAACTGATCACTTATACACTCACGGCTCCTAAGTACAAGCACATCGTAACTATCTCCACAATTCACAAAATCACCACAGCACCATCTTGCTGTGTCTTCACCAGCCGTCCCCTGGCAACGGCTTTTGTTGGTGGAGATTCGTCAGCTTCGCGCCCTCAGTTTCTATCTTCACAGCCTCCCGTACAGATCTGAACCCAGTTAGTCAGAGTTACTTTATGGCTGGCGGTTTACAGCCAATCAAATCGTCTTCACGGCAAACCCCTTGAGACCCAAGACCTGACGAGAAGATGGGTTTGCCGTTTACAGTTGCTATTGGCTCTGGCCAGCACAGTCATTCTGAGGTCCCAATCCCACGGGACTCATGATCACATTTTACCGTCTCAGGTTCCAGATTCCCTCAAACCTAGAGGGCCAGGTCCCCGTATTTATATCCCCCAGGTAAAGGGTGGCCCAGTTATAGTCAGAGTCAGAGTTTCCGACAATGCATCTATTGTTTCGCGTCGATCTGTTGCTGTGGATACGTGTTTGTTTTGCGACTTTCACCTAGCAACGGCCGTTGTTTACAGAGTCGTCTCTTTGCAACGGGTCTACGCGTCACCGTATTATCACACCAGGGAACAGATTCATGTATCGATAAATGGTAAAGCTTCTGATTTGTATTGGGGTGCTCCACGGTTCGTATCTCGGTCGGAGCGCCGAGTATCCTTTATGAAAATTTGACTCAGTGAGTGCACACAAATGCTAGGACAGTCCACCAGTTAAGGGCACAGTCGCTTCCTTCTGTATCCTTTCACATTCATTATTGACTTATCACTCTACCCTTCTAGAGCCGGGATAGCGCAGTCTGAATAGCGACTGGCTACGGCCTGGACGACTGAGGGGGTCCCTTTTTTTTTTCTGTGGCTCTACAGCCCCAATTTGGACCTGGACCCACCTCCATGAAACTCTCCGTTTCACTTCGGTTTACTAGATCTTACACATTCGGTAGGACTCCTTGGGCGAGTGATCGGCTCGTCGCAAGGCCTCTACCTGTAGACAAACACAGAAAAACGCACACAAACATCCATGCCCTGAGTGGGATTCGAACCCACGATCCCGGTTTCCAAGCGAGCGAAGACAGTGCATGCCTTAGACCGCTCGGCTACTGTAACCGGCGAGGGGTCCCATTAGGGGCAAGAATTTTCTCTTCTCCACGTTGCTCAGACCGGCTCTGGGGTTCACCCAACCTCCTATCCAATAGATACCGAGGGCTCTTTCCTCGGGGGTAAAGCAGCCGGGGCTTGAAGCTGACCACTCACCTCCGTCTAGTGCCGAGGTCAAGAAAATATGGGTCTATAGATCCACTCCTCCACACGCCTTCGTGCTTAATTAGTTAAGTACAGGGACAACTTTACCTTTACCCCTACTATTCTACGGTATTTTTACTCTGATCTACAGAAAACGTTGTAAAATAAAACATAATTAACATGAACATTGCCTCATTCGCTACATAATCTGCATTTGTAGTTGATATTTACACCAAAACACTTACCTTCACATAGCTGCTTTCATTGCAAATGGGGTTTAACTCTTAGTCCATTTCTAAATACAGTGGGATGTCAGCTGTGTGTAGTTAAAGACCTTCGTTGAACCATATTAATTGAGTTATAATGTGCGGAAGGTGGCAACACTTCTCGCCTCTAATTTAATTATAATGCTCACGGACCTATTATCAACACGCGAAATTTCAACTAGCCAGAGCTCCTCTTTAGAATCCGAGGTCATGAGTTTTAATTATGAACAAATTAAAGGTTTTCCCCCATACACATCACATTAACCATTTACATTTTCTTCATGATGAAATGCCCTTCTCCTTAGAACAATCGGGTTACTGAGTTACCGGCACTGCAGACAATTTCTGCCCTCGGTGCAGTTGCTGGAGCGTATCTGTATGCAGAAGTCTGTCTAAAACCTCTCTGATGGTACGTCGTCCTTCCAGTAGGCAACCTTACGGAATAGAAGTTCCTGTTGGTTCGGCGAGACCTCTGGTGTGGCTATCTGGTCCCCATCATGTGTTGAGAATATAATAACGTGACTTTCCGACAATGACGAGATGGTCTACATCATTATCTGATGACGGTCCATGCTCAGACATGATTCATACTGATAAACGTGCATAAGAAATTAATATAAATGAGCCACGGGGGCACGCGGTAGCATAATTGGTTGAGGCACTATGCTACAAGCCAGAAGGTCGTGGATTCCAGTCCCGATGAGGTCAGTGGATTTTTCAATTGACCTAATCCTTCCAGCCGCATTATATCCCTGGTTTTGACTCAGCTGCTAATAGAAATGAGTACCAATAATCTTCATGGGGGTAGAGGGTGGCCGGCGCGTAAGGCTGATGATCTCATCGCCAGCTCTGAACTGATTGTCTAGAAAATGTGGGAGCTTCGACGTTTCACAATCCCATTGGTCTCCACAATGGATAGATTTACTTTTTTTACATAAATGGAACATGTTACCATATTGGCAACATCTCGTCCTAGGAACTATATTGAGCCATTTGAATCCAGTCCATACCATCAGACCCAATATCTCTAAAGTAAATTTTGAAATTATTGTCCTGTCTCCCTACACGTTCGAAGAGATATCTTGCTGTTTGACTTTGCGACCAAAATAGTATGATTCACTCTCATCTCCCTAAGCCCCAAACCACTTCTTCCCTCGTATCCTAATGATGTTTGATGAAGGGTACAGATCTCCAAGCTTCTCATTATGTAATTGTCTCCATCCTCTTGTCACTTCTATCCCCTTACATACAAATATGGCCGCCCCATAGCTCAAGCGGTTAGTCGCTGGCTTTCCGCCGCGGCGGCTCGGGTTCGATCCCGTGTCTGGTCAAGTGGGATTTGTAGAGGACAAAGTGACGCTGGGACAGGTTTTCTCTGAGTATTTCGGTTTCCCCTGCCAATCTTCATTCCACCAATTGCTCGACAATCACCCTCACCTATCATCTGGGGCTGGTACAATAGGCCAGAAGTGGCCGCAGTACAAGGGACTTACTCCCACCCCCACTAGCAATAAAAAAAATGCATACGAATATTCTGTTCGACAGCCTGGACTCAGTCACCTTTACATCTATTCTTCCCTCGATGAGAGGGACCAAGTTGCACACCCATTCACAACAAAAAGTAAATTTATGATTTTGAGTACTTAGTATTTACTTTTTAAAATAGCACACCAGAATGTAAAGGGATTCTGTATTGAATGGCAGTAAATATTTTACAGTTTGGTCTTTTTGAGCCCCTTGGATCTGTGGTTCTCTCAGCGGTGAATATTGAAATTCTTATCTTCTGAGATATTACGCCGTGTAGCCCTGTAGAAATCCACCGATGTTTCGCAGGAACATACTCGTACTTCTTCCATGTTGATTGTCTGGGAGTAAGCCAAGCAACAAACCAACAAGAAGGATCCAAAATAGACGGGGTTTCATCGCGGAGGTTAGTGTTCTTCATACTTCATAAGTTTACCTCTTACGGATCATTACTGTCTTCCAAATATATATGAAGTTAAAGCTATCCATGTAACATGCCGTGGAGGTCCGTAGGGTTCTGAGACGTCGAGGCTCCCATATTTTCTAGACAATCGGCTCACAGATGGCGGCGAGGTTGTCAGTCTTACTTGCCGGCCACCCGTTACCCCCAAGTAGATGTCTGAGTCGACCCCAGGGCCATAGTGAGGCTGGAAGGATTAGGACAAACGAAAAATCCAATGACCTCATCGGGAATCGAAACAGCGACCTTCCGTCTTGTAGCTTAGTGCCTCAACCAACTACGCTACCTCGTGTCGCCTTGTTTATTAATTATAGACTGTAAAAACAGATGAAGGGCCGTCCCAAATCGTAGCGTCCTCACAAAAGTTTGGCTGGTAGCCCTGGTGTAGCAGCCCTCGGATACAGCTCGCCGCACGGAATGGCGGTAATTGGATTATAATGCTTAAAGCGAGGAACTCTGAAGTGACTCACCTTGCGGCAGGCACAAAGGGGTGGGAGAATCCCGCGCGCAGCCCTCTCTCCCCGAAGGTCCCAGATTTGACCTTAAGAGCTTTGGCAGACAAACTGTGTCTTTGGTTGGCGTCAAAACGAGCTGCCTGCAATCATTAACATTTCCTGGCCGCTGTAGTGATTGGTAAATTGTGTCTAAAACATCTTGGAGGTATGGAATCATAGGATAGAGTTAATGATGTTCCTGTTTTTTTATATTTTTTGTTTTTATTTCCATATCATTGACTGGGTTTTCTTGTGGGATTTGAGGCTTTCGAAGCGGTGGTTTTACTATATTCTGGGATATTCCGTTGAATATGAAGCCGATATGTTCCTCCGAAACGTCGGTTAACATTCAACGGACTACACGGCGTTATCTTCTGTGTGACTTAGAGAGTTGTTACATTCTCGTTGAAGACACAGAAATTTTCTTCCTCAAGTTTGCCTACACACAGTATGGCGTGCTTCAAAAATATGTGAGACAAAGTTTGTTAATGCGTCATATCACGTAGCCTTACACCAGGAGAGAACACGATTCGTTTTCCTTCCGTTAACAGATATTGCTACTAATGGTGCCCATTGAGAGATATGTTTCGGTGTAACCGTTTTGATGCTGAGCGCCTTTTCCGCTGCTTGAGATGAACGGCAGCGCTTTTAGCAGATTGCATTATGGGAGTTTCTCATCCATCTCGGAGTCTTATGATTTACGAATAACTGAAGAAGTGTTTGATATTAAAGTCCGAAAATTCTGCAGCTGATGCGCCGAGCTGGTTCCTATAGTAACAGCGTAGGTAACAGCTGTTTTCTGCTGGTCTTCCGAAGTGCGTAGGCCTTTGTGACGAAGGCAGATCGCTGCAATATACTTGTAGGTATTAGTCACGGGGCAGAAATGGTTAAATAATGTGGATAAACAACACATATAATTACAGAGTAGGTACACACTGCAGCGTGTAGAGCCGTTGCTATGCAACGACCGTGAAGTAGACCGATATACCAGTGCCGTTTGTAGGCAACGTGTCGGTAAACACGTTCCCGCAGCAACATAACCTAAACTCAACAATGGTACAACAAGAGAGGAACGATGTTTTCTGTGTGATACGCGCCGAGGGATTATAAGCGAGACGAGGTTGAGGCTTAAACTTAGCGGTGGTCAAGCTTAGGACCATTCAAGTGACTAAGCTGCCGTTGTAGCGTAAGATAGTAAGATAAACATGACCTGCTCTGTAACGCGTATATTAACAGAGGACTTGTGTGTAGTGCAAAAAGCACTACAAGCCTCCTGAAGGCTACGTGTCCCTCCATTTCATTGTCCTATCATCTAGGATGTATCGCCGGGTAGTCCATTGAAAGTCAACTGATTTTTCGGAAGAATATATCACCTTCATCTTCAAGGTCGAATAAACCAAGCAAGATACCAGCGTGAAAGCAAGTATCAAACAGATATCTTTCTCGGCGTATTCAACACTGAAGTTGGAGACAATATGTTCCTCTGAGGCGTTTGTTGACTTTCAACGGACTACACGATGTTCATCTCAGAAGATAGGATATTTCATAAGCACCGCTGTGAGAACCTAAATTCTACTTAGCGTCGTAACGTGTGGCAAACAGTACCGATTATGTAGGTGTTCATACCGCCTCTGTGGTCTAGCGGTCAGAGTTCCTAGCCATCGGTCCATAGGTCCCTGGTGAGATTCCTTGCTCTACCAGATTTTCTGAGAAGTAATGAGTCTGGAACGGGGTCCACTCAGCCTCATGAGGATAATTGAGGAGCTACTTGACTGAAAACATAGCGGTTCCGGTCTAGAAAACCGAAGTTAACGGTCATGGGGATTCGCTGCGCTGATCACGCGACGGTCGGTATAGTTTGCTTGCGGACTAAAGCCACGGATTTTGATTTTTTATTTTTTTGTTTGTATGTAGCTGTTCATTGTGTAATTTTCTCTTCTGTAATATTACATGAAGCCCTTACTTAATATCGCACTTAATTCACGTAAAGGATTTCTGTTCTAGGCGCTGATAGTGCTCGCAAGCGTTGCTTTGTCTAAGGAACTAACATGCAATGTTTACAGATGCTTAATATCACCATGTTCAGATTTCCTGCGCGTTATGTAGGCAGCGCCATCTTGTCTCTCAGCGGTGCGCGTTCCATTAGCAAAACGATATTGCTTTATGTAAACGATCACAACAGACGTGGAAATACAGAACGGTTTGTCTGTTGTAATTTGTTTTCCGCCTCTAAAAGCTGTGGATTTATGAGATTTTATACTCTTTTATAATTTTATTAAACCAGACATATGTGAATGAATGCATGGCCTTAACTAAAGGGAATGGACGCATTTAAATATGCAGCGCCTTGTGTAATATATTGCCAGTTGAAATTTAAAAACTGTAACTCGTTTGGTGTTCAGGTTGTGACAATGGTGACTGGAATATGGCGCCGTGTAATACAGCGTAACCCGACGTTTCGAAAAAAAAAATATTGCCTCCATCTTGAATCAGGAAACAGCACATAAGATTGGCCGTGTATTTTATGGCTAGTCCTGTCTTCTGCTACATGATGCATCATATTGGGGGTTATATATTACTATGTTGTCATTAGCTCAACCATATAACTTCAAATTGCAGGATGAAAGGTGTGTGATGAATTGGAAGTGTTTCGGCGTAATCAGGATCTTATCCCAGTGTTTTGTTTGAGAAAATCAGACAATGAAAACCCTATCATGTCTACCTTCCGAGATTCGAATAGTGGACCACCCGAATGCAAATGATAAACGTTACCGCTTGAGCTAACCCGCCCAATGCGTATATATGAATCAGTTCTGAATGCTACGCTTCACACAATCGCCCCGGGAGATATCTTCTATTTTCCATACGAGCTGCGTCATGAATAATTTTAAAAAAATACTTTTTCTTCGTTGTGGTTTTAAATAAGGTTTTCATGCTTTTATCCCGCCCACGGCTTTTGCGTCAGTTCTGTGGTAAGCCCGCGTCCTTTCAGGACCAACCTATATTTCAGCCGCACACTGCCCTCTCGACTTTGCGCCTTTTTTTTTTGTGCCCGTGCATTCATAACTGGTTCTCGTTTTGTTTTCGATGCTTTCGGAACTGGATATCGCGCTCAGGGAGACCGGCCTTGGTTTCCAACCCGAATACTTCCCTTCCATGAGGCTCCACCCCGCAAAGCCTTGAACACGAAGTTTCTGGGTAAGCGAGGTCTTGCAGCGTAGCCAAAGCCGCTGTTGCGTCACACATCTGATTCAACTGCAGTAGGAAGTGTGACGCCATGTAGTCTGGTAGAAGTTCACCTACAAGCGTTTCTCTACATGCTGATTGCCTCTTGCTGCTCGCTTTTCTTACTCTTCTTCCTGAAGATGGAGGCAGTACATTCCCTTGAAACGTCAGTAGAATTCTACTGGATAACAAATATTTACACTCGCTCTGCTTTCTACCTGCTGGTTGCTTCCTTGGGATACTCTTCTGCCGTGAACAGTGAGACAGTAATGTCCTCCGAAACGTCCGTAAACTTCTACTAGACTTCGCACAAGATAGAGCTCTTCGTAGTTACCGCCATGTGAACTGCAAGTTTAACATGTCCTAGAATTATTTCTGGAATTACAGTGATATATAACTCGGTAAGTAGCTGGTGTAGCTCAGTCAGTTTAGTGACTAAACCAC
The DNA here is from genome assembly GCF_002891405.2 of Cryptotermes secundus. Taxonomy (NCBI): domain Eukaryota; kingdom Metazoa; phylum Arthropoda; class Insecta; order Blattodea; family Kalotermitidae; genus Cryptotermes; species Cryptotermes secundus. The sequence continues at coordinate 253,244 of NW_019721514.1, read as the reverse complement.
GTGTTTGATAATTTTGGGATCAAGGTTCGATTCCCTAATAAGCAGGAACATTTCTCACCTGCACAGTGTCCACATAAGCTTTGTTCCAATCCTTGTTCAATTACTTATTTGTAAAGCTAAATGGTAAANGTAAACTTCTACTAGACTTCGCACAAGATAGAGCTCTTCGTAGTTACCGCCATGTGAACTGCAAGTTTAACATGTCCTAGAATTATTTCTGGAATTACAGTGATATATAACTCGGTAAGTAGCTGGTGTAGCTCAGTCAGTTTAGTGACTAAACCACGTGTTTGATAATTTTGGGATCAAGGTTCGATTCCCCAATAAGCAGGAACATTTCTCACCTGCACAGTGTCCACATAAGGTTTGTTCCAATCCTTGTTCACNGAGCTGATCACACGCCCAAGGAGTCCTACCGAATGTGTAAGATCTGGAAAACCCGAAGTGAACGGAGTTCATGGAGGTAGGCCTAGGCCCACTGGGGCTGTAGTGCGAAGGAAAAAAAGAAAAAGATAAAGCTATCCCTGTAACAGGCCATGGAGACCCATAGGGTTGTCAGACATTAGGGCTGCCACAGTTTCTAGACATTCGGCTCACAGATGGTGGTGAGGCTTTCAGCCTTACGCGACTGCCTTCAATTCTATTAGAGGCTGAGCCTACCCCAGAGCAAAATTGCGGCCGAAAGGATTAGTAAAGGTAAAGATGGTCCTGTGCTTAACTAATTAAACACTACACCATGAAGGTGTATGATGGAGTGGATGTATAGACCCACGTATTCTTGACCCGAGCACTAGTTGGAGGTGAGTAGTCAGCTTTACGACCCTGCCACCTAATCCACGGAGAAAGAGCCCCCGGTCCCCACTGGATAGGAAGCTGCATGGGCCCCAGAGCTCATTTGGACGACGTGGAAAAGAGAAAATACTTGTACCTACCGGGACTCGAACTCCGATCCCTCGGTCGTCCAGCGTGTTGCCAACCGCTATACCGACTACACTATATCGGGTTTTAGAGAGGATTAGTTCAATTGAAAAAATCCAGTGACCTTATCAGGAATCGAACCCGCGACCTTCCAGCTTTTAGCATAGTGTCTCAATCAACTACGCTACCGCGTACCCAGTTATTTATTTGTAGTTTAGTTAACACGTTATCAGTGGCTCAAGAATAAATAGCGTTGAATAACTGGATGACAGTTTCTAGAGAACAGGAAGTGTTGTGAAAGGGCTCGATCGTGGTCTCGTTTAAGGTTCTGTACCGAAATTTTCCTGGAAGGGACTGGGAAAAGCCACGATAACCGTGGCTCTTCCCGAATACAAGTCAGAAGCTTAACGCCGCTTTTGCAAACTGCTGGGTGGGAGATACATGTTGGGGCGTGGTGCTTAGTTAAGCACAAGGAATACTTACCTTGTACTTACCGTAACTTACTGCATGGTGCTAGGTTCTTGTTGCGAATGTAGCAGTTACTCAGCTGCTGAGGAAATTTCTAATATTTTATAGAACTTTTAAAGTTCATTACTGTGTCCACAATGGCCCGGCCATTTGTCCTTGCACTGAACCAGATGAATCCATTCCACACTCCTGGTGTTTTATTTTGGATGTATATTAACATTGCGCTCCCTTCAACGCTTAGGTATTCCTAGTTGTCTCTTTCCATCATTATTTTCAACCATTTTTCTTTCCTGCCTGTACTACGTGTCTTACCTATTTCATAATTTATTTGATCATTTCAATAATATCTGGCGAAGAGTACAAATTATGAAGGTCCTCATTATGCGATTTTCTGTATTCTCCTTTTTTCCCGTGTCATGGCTCAGGAAGTCAGTCTCTGGGCTAATTAGTTTGAATCCTAGATGGTATTTATGGTGGACGAAGAGATACTATGGCCGGGTTTTCTCTCAGTACTTCAATTTCCTATTTCTTTTTCCTTGGCACTACAGCCCCAGTGGTCCTAGGCCTACCTCCATGAACTTCTCCGTTCACTTCGGTTTTCTAGATCTTACACATTCGGTAGGACTCCTTGGGCGGGTGATCAGCTCGTCGCAAGGCCTCTACCTGTACACAAACACAGAAAAACGCACACACACAGGCTGAACATCCATGCCCTGAGTGGGATTCGAACCCACGATCCCGGTTTCAAAGCGAGCGAAGACAGTACATGCCTTAGACTACCGGTTCTAATTCCAGCAACTGTTCCGTGTTCATTAAACATCCTGTCATCGACACTGACAGCGTCGCTAAACAATCAGCTCATTCCCCGTCTTGCTGTATCCTTATTAGGGCGAAATATTTTCATCCATCTTACTTCACATAACTGGGAAATGCAGCTGGTGTGCCTTGCCGGTAGATGTGGCTGACGTGGAACCAAAAATTTCGGACTGGTTGTTTCTGTTGCATCCAAAACGATGGATGAAAATGTAGTGTGTCCTTAATCCCTGTAGATCCATGTATTAAAATCCTCTATGCAATGGAGGGATGAAGAGGGATTGTGTGACTGATCGCCTGCATATTCCGTTTGAAAAAATACGTTAACGTCCCCCATATTGCATTCGGCGAACACAACAGACAGGCGCGCGCAGTGTACTTGATTAGAGACAATAGGACTCTAGCCGCATTTAACCTTTTAAAGCCCAGTGGTTACTATATGTACCACCTGCTTTAACATAATACATTGTGCATTCTGCCCACACAGTGTATTTATGTGTTGCATATGGTTCTCACAGTAAACAGCGATCATTTCCTTAAACAGAATTAACGGGTTGGGCTTTGTAGCGGAGACCGCGTTTCCTGTGAGGTACGAACTGAATTTATATATATTATTTAAAGGAAATTCAGTCTTTAAAGGATTAAGCCTTTGTAATAATAGGGATTTGAAGTCCAGATCATAATACTTGAACTCATTTCCTCTTTCTAATTATCTTTATTAAAAATGTTGATAATTCAAAGAATGTTATGAATTGCACCACAAATAGTGCAATTCCACTCTTAAAATGTTGGCACAAGCATAATATATATATTTCACAGACAAAATAAATAAATATATACTTTAAAAGCCGTAATGTACTAATCAAATCATTGCTTTAGATGAATAAAACAAACGTTATTTCAGTCAAAACTTTCTTTTACGTGTAATAAGTTCGCATGCCTGTTAGTATCGCGCTCCGTCCATCTGTATGCATGAAACAAGTTGAGAACTGCTGGATGAATTTTAACGTGTGATACTGGAGAATTTTACGAAGAATTGTCGAATCATGTTTATTTTCATAGTGACAACTTTAACGACTACGCTATGTAAAGATCTGCACGTGAACCTGCTCATATCTCGATAAATAATTTGCTGGTGAAAAAGTGTCCCGGACATGCGCTGTAGAGAAAAGTGAAACACAATTTGTGTAAAGCATGATTTGAATTTTTAATTCTTACGGTTTTCGATGTAATTAAACAGAAGTGACGGCATGAGTGCTTTTGGGAATTTATATATGTGAGAGTCAGTCATGGATTTCTGAAGAAAAATGTGATTTAAAAAAGAAGCTCTGGGAAGAACTAATAACTTTTATTCCTTGATCCAACACGGATCGTATAAAAACGGAAAATTATGGAGGGGGGCCGTGACAGCAAGGTGATCTCATAAGCCTCTTTTGTTTTTGTTTTTTTTTTTAATAAGGAAAACAGGTTAAAAAGTAAACAGAATTAAATTTCATTGTGTTTACAACGCTTTAAATGAAATTTGTATTTTCTGTTATTGTGCAGCTCCATCAGGGTCCGATTTTGATGAATATTTCATATTAAACAATTTATATATTTTGGATGTTATGTTCTGACGGTTGTCTCCTGAATGTGCTTGTTACCTGATTCATGTTGGTCTCTTACTTGCTTTCTTTTTCTATCCTGAAGATGGAGTTGACATGTTAGTTCTAAACTTTAATAGACTACACTACGTCAAATCCCAGAAGATAGAACTCTTCAGTTTTTTTATTTAGTTTATGTTCAGAGTATGTATTGGCAGTGATTATTGAAGCTCTAATACTGATTTTCTTTTGTTAATTCAGTTCCGACGAATTGAACGAAATTCTTCCTTCGTTTCTTTGCGTATCACGATAAATATTTATCGAAAATAAAAATGCTTCAATTTATGTTGTAGAGAAAACCGAAACGCTAATTTTATGCGCAATTCACTTTCTTTCTAAATCTTGACTTTTTTGAAATAAATTTAACCATTCAACTTCTTGCACGGTAGCCCAATATAGCCTAGAATATTCCGAGGCGTTTGCAGACATGAGAATAGAACAACGTAATAGCAGAGTAACAGGTTCCTTCATCCCAACAAATTATACACCCGAAAATGGCCGGTTAGGCCGAACATGTCTTGTGGTGTTGTATAATACAGAGATAAAGACGTGTGAATGTTAGCTGAAGTTGCACATGGACGGCAAGAAGTGGAACACAGAGGTGAATGCACAGTGTAACAGCTTGCTGCAACAAAATATTAATTTTAATCATGTCCTCCGACCACCTTTGTGGTCTAGTAGTCAGAATTCTTGAGTACAGATCCAGAGGTCCGGGTTCGATTCCCGGCGCTACCAGATTTTCTGAGAAGTAGTGGGTCTGGAACGGGGTCCACTCAGCCTCATGAGGATAATTGAGGAGCTATTTCAAGGAAATAGCGGCTCCAATCTAGAAAACCGAAATTAACGGCCGTGGGGATTCGTTGCGCTGACCACGCGACACCCTCTATCCGATAAAGTTGGCACTAACTTCGCCGACAAGCGGCGGTCGCTCGGTCGGTATAGTCCGCTTGCGGGCAAAAACCACGGAGTTCCTTTGCGTTTCCATCAGAAATGGGAGCCGGGATAACGTAGTCGGTGTAACGACTTGCTACAGGCTAACTGAACGGTAGGGTCAAGAATTTTATCTTCTCCACGTCGTCCAGACCTGCTCTGGGGTCCACCCATCCTCCTGTCCAATGGTTACAGGGGAAAAGCAGCCGGGCCGTGAAACTGACCACTCAACTCCAGCTAGTGCTGAGGTCAGGAAAATATGGACACACATCCACTCCCCCTAACGCCTTCATGACGTAGCGCTTAAGTAGTTAACAACTTTACTTTTTATGTCCTGCTGAACACAGAAGTTGAGAAAAGAACTTTACTGAGTTTTTATTGCGTTAAATCAGACGTGTTTACCGCAGTTCTCCATCACAACAGGACTTCGGATGATACGAGAATATTAAACAATCATATAAATCAGATTACAGTGCAGAGAGTGAAATAGCACGGAACAGTCAAACCACATTGTCCTGGTTGTTTATTCATGCAGTCCACAGTTTTGGCTTCTGGACCATTTGAATACAAGCTACAAGCTACTAACAGTGAATTGCGGCAATTCAGATCAATGCTTTTTTATTATAAGGGAGGAGCCGGGATAGCGCAGTCGGTACAGCTACTGGCTTTGGGATGGACACAGAGGGGTAGGAGTTCGAGTCCCGGAAGAGTTAAGAATGCCCTCCACGTCGTCCAGAACGGTTCTAGGGCCCACACATCCTCCTATCCAATGTGTACCGGGGATTAAGCGGCCGGAGCGTGAAGCTGACCTTTCAAACTAGGGCCGAGGTCAAGAAAACCTAATTCTAAATGTGCACTCCCTGTATACACGCACACCTTAATTGTATAGTGCCTAATTAAACGCACGGACAAATTTACCTTGTTATTAGGGAAGTGTTCGTCCTGGTCTTAATTATTTCATCTCATGCCCCGAAAATGGAATTAATGTGATACTCCAAACCGTCGATAACTGTCTACCAGACTACATGGCGTCATATTCCGTAAGCCTAATATTCATTCCGTGTTGTCGTGTCTGTGTGCACATCTGCTGGTGCTATCACAGCAGAACACAGATATTTTAGCAAGCAGGTTGGCGTAGAAGTAAAAGTAAACGTTTCAGACGAACCTCCTCTTTCCATCATCAGGGTAGAAGATTTAGCAGAAGTGAAAATGGTCCTTCCAAGTCTCAGATCGATCAAATTCGTGTACCGATATGTATGTATTAGGGAAGTGCTTTCTTCTCCCAGGTAAATGTCCGGATAGAATGTCAATCAAGTTATGACTACTTCATAATCAGTCCTTGCCTTCATGCGCGAGATTACCGTCCGACGCTATTNCCCCCCCATCGTTTCCAAAAGAGATGCAAATATTCGATTATATTTTCTGGGATTTGTTCTCCGGAAATGACGCCATCAGCCTCTGGCTGGAGTGTGGGACTACATTGTTGTTGAGATGAAAATGGCGTTACAGGCTGATCCGACATGAAACTGTTGTATGGAAACACAGCGTCCTGCCGCCGTGGTCAATCCAGCGAGCTGTTATCGCCCATGTGACGCACAGACAAGATTTCTGAACGCTTCTGCTAGAGTGGCATATGTTCGTTTTCACGACTTAGCGCTGAAGTTGTCCATTTCAAATCTCGTTTAGATTTGATTACGCTGTTGTTTCTTTAATGACGCTGTCAGTGTCTAACCTATATATTCTTGCAGACTCCAATCTTGTCATTTGCGGGGCGAGGAAACGGAGGAAGAAGGGACGGGAACATTCTGTGGCATGTAGACCCGTTGCTAGGCAACTGCAACTGAGGCTGAGTCTTACGTTACGACCGACAGTCAGTCGCCAGTCTGTCTTGGAATAAAGCACCAATCTGTGGCTTACGACCAGATTTTTGTTATTTCAGACGGTTGCGGCTCTCTGACGAGAGGACGGGTCTGTCCTTTACATAGCTGCTAGTCCTCGCTAGCACATTCTCGGGTCTGAGTCCTGTGGCACTCGCGACCATATTTTACTGTCTCATATTCGAGAGTTACTTTTTCGTCGCCTCCTGCTACTTGCAGGGCCACGGTAGAGGCATTCGGCCCCTCCTCCGCGCAAGATATTTACTGTAACTCCTAACTTTCCCTGCCTATAATATCTCGGTACGGACCGCACAGAAAACACCGTCGCTCTGTTGCAGTGCAATTGCTGCCGTGGAAACATGCTCCTTTATGAAGCAGTTCCTTAGCACTGGCTGTTGTGTAGTCGCATATTTCAGGAACGTTGAAAAGCAACGGGTCTACATGCCACAATATTACCCTCCCGTTTACTCGTAAGTCATCTTAGTGATGTCCTGCCTTTATGCTTCGTATCAACATTTTGCATGCACTTCTCTTTGTTTCTATGCGTGCCACATGCCTTGCCCAATTTGTCATCTTTGTTTTTATCACTCTAAAAATATTTAGCGAGGAGTAAAAATTTTGAAGCTCTTCAATATGCAGTTCTGTTCAGCCTTCTATCGCCTCTTCCCTGTCAGATCCAAGTATTCTCCTCAGCACCCTGTTCTCAAACACCCTCAGTCTGTGTTCTTCCCTTAATGTCAGAGACCAAGTTTCACACCCATACAAAACTACAGGCAGAGTTACAGTTCTCTTAATCTCTGTATTTTAAGACAGTGGATGGGAAGATAAGAGATTCGGAATGGAATGCTAACAAGCTTTCCCCGAATTTGATCTGCTTATAATTTCTTCACGAATCAAATTTGGGTTTATTATTGCGTTTCCAAAATATTTCGAACAAAACTGTAGACAGAACCATAGTTTTGTAGCTGTTGCGCACCTACCCAAATAATCTCTCTGCGCTTCTTTATGTAGTGATTAGTATATAGGTTTCCTTAATTTGGTAATTCTAGAGAAACTGAAAATCGAGCTAACAAGCCAACATCACACTCGAGTGATCCTGCTTTACGCACAGCTCCATAGGAGCGCAGCCCCAGATGGGAGTTGCTTCTCTAATTGAAAGCGCGCTCTACTTAACTGATCACCCTGAATGAATTGCTGTTCCAGTTTACGAGAAAAACAAGTGACTGCAGAGCGCAAGAACTCGTGGTCTTCTTCTGTTTGGAGTATTTGGGGCCCACCTGATAGCCTACTCGATACTAAACATCCAGCAGAGTGCAATCTTCGGAGTTGGAACTCTGTGTAGTTCGGAAAGAACCCGACGTTTCGGAGATCCAGCAGATCGTACTTTGCGTAACAACCACTCAGAACCTAATTTTATCTTGACGTCTAGTGTAGCAAGATATCTGTCGTACTGGATGTGAAGCCGTGTAGTTCGGAGAAAGTCCGACGTTTCGGAGGACTAGCAGGTAGCGCTCTGCGTAGCCACATCCATGAGAACCTATAATCAAATAAACATCTAGATATAGCAAAGTTTTTATCGCATCGGGTGTGAAGCCGTGTAGTTCGGAGAAAGTCCGACGTTTCGGAGGACTAGTAGGTGGCACTCTGCGTAGCCCCCGCCATGAGAACCTAGAATCAAATAAACATCTAGATATATCAAAGTTTCTATCGCATCGGGTGTGAGGCCGTGTAATTTGGAGAAAGCCGAACGTTTAGAAGGACCGAAATATATATTATTCTCTCAGATGAATTGGAAATGATTTGGAAACAAGCGACCATATTCTAATCGAGGTGCCATCGCAGCGTTTGCTTACAGGGACTGAAGAAAGTCACTAAAAACCTCAGTCAGCATGGGCGGTGTCCAGGATGAATTTCGAACCGAGCACCTCCCAAATACAAAACCAGAGCTTTACTAGTATACACTAATGTGTTCGGTAGAATCGCTATATCGTAGCATATAGTACCGTTGCCATGCAACGATTGCGTGAAGGAATATGCGTTGTTTTAACGGCCGGTAAACACGTCAACGACATCAGAGATATCGCTAGGCAACCGCCCATAACAACATTAGAGGGAATGGTGCAGGCAGTGTTTTCTGTTGGTTCCGCCCCGAAGCTGTATAGCGAGCACCTCAGGTCGGTTGAGGTGAGTTCAGTTGAGTGGAGTGAAGTGAAGTAGTTGGTTGGTGTGTGAGTGTGTCAGCTGAGTCGAGCTCTCCAAGGGAGGCTGAGAAGAGATCTCAGTTGGGGGATATTCGCCGGGCAATAACGACGTTAGCACGGAAAGCTGAAGAATATCCACTGTTAGAAGCCTTTTGCTAGGAAACGGCTGCTGAAGAGACAGGCTGGAAAAAGACTTTACGCGTGCTTTGATTATTTGTAAAGTGTGAAGATTAGCGATAGCACCCTAATTACTTGTAGTTGAGAGTGGTATATTCAGGTAGTCAGTAAATCCAATTTACCAATCCAAATCCCTTCTGTAGTCACACATAAAGACGTGACAATACTATAGGCCCATATATTCAAGTATTTCAAGGAATATGGGGACTGTAAATTCTTCTCAGAATTTGTTGTTCCTCTTAAGAATCGAGATTAATTGCAATGTAGGTAGCGTGTAATTTGCCAACCGAGGTGTACAGAGTCGCTACACCTGGTGCTGCTTAAAGAGGCCCATTCGAGTCGGCAGGGAACAGCAGGAGATACAGCCTCCAGAACACGCGCATCCTCTGGGATCGGGGAATTGTGTCTTCTAGAAGTATCAGCTAGTGCTGTGCTGTAATGAATTTCAGCCTTTGTTTAGCACCTCTTTACATTAGCTGAAATAAGCGGTGGCTCTAAGCAGCTACGATTTTCTGTCGACAAGGAAGTGTTTTAGAGAGCTGTGAGTGTGGGCAAGATGGTGCTGGCCGCTACATAACTTATCCGACACCCACGCTCTGGATAAAGCGAAACACTCATGTCGGTATGTGTACTATCGAAGAAGTAATGTTGTAAGTTTATAAATATCAGGTTATTTCGAGAAATTTGCCTTCCCCTTCTCGCCGATTTAAGTTTCTTTTATTAATTAAATAGACAATAGTGTTTTACTTTTCTTTCGAGATATGCATACAGACTTACGATCAAAAATCTTGAAGGGGAGAGACAACTATTGGGACACAAGTTTATGTGGGGGATAATATTAAAATGGATCTTGAAAAATATAGGAATGAAGAGTGTAGATTAGACTTATACAGCTGAATATAGGGAACAGTGATGGGCTATCTTAAACAAGGTAGTAATATGTAAGTTTTGAGGTTTTCACGGCGATGACAACTTTCTTCAAGGTAGTAATACTTCGCGTTGTGTAAAATGTGGGGAATTTCTTGACTAAATAGGCGAATATTAGCTTTCACGAAGCTCTGCTCCTTCGAGTGACTTCTCTGTCTTCATCTGCTTGTCATACGATTATGTTCTGTCTCAAAAGGTAAAGATCAATACACACAAGACTTAACGTTCATCTGCTTTTCACATGGTTATTTTAAAACATAGTTGCTGAAGAATTGTCTTTCTTGACAAGCTGATAGTCGCTAATTTAGTGAATAGATTTCCTATCTCTTATTACATCCAAAATTCCTCTACCGAATTCACACAAGTCCGGAGCTCGATTCTATTCAGTTCCACTTGAATCCACTCCACATCTCTCTACCCTGTTCTAAGACCCACTTTAATAATACCCGCATATCCAAAAACCAGGTCTTAGCATTGTTCTTATATTTTCAGGCTGTCTGACTGACATGTTACGTGTAGTTTCATCAGCAGTGTATTTAGACACGCATAAAACTAGACAGAAGGAAACTTTGCTTGGTGCAACCACGAATAGGTTTCGGCAATTTCCGTAAGAATTCGAGAAGTTGCTCATTGTTGATGACGTGTGCGACATTAAGTCAACACTCTTTGAACGCGATAAATATAAATATATTTGTGAGTAATAATAATAGTTTGACTGCTCCAGCAGAATAAGATTTTTCGTGCCTATTATGCCTTCTAGATGAACTAGTGACGTAAACATTTAAATTGCAAATATTTACTGAAATTCAAACATGAAATGTAATGTTTTACCATGTGCCAATGTATATTGACAACGGGATGTTAATTAGAACTAATTTCGTGTATGCACTGTGTAGTACGAAGTCGAGTTGAATGCCTCTAGTTTCACTCTTGCACAGAGTCTTCCTACACGAATATTCGTTTTATGAAATTTATAAGAAACTCCATACTCTTAGCTTTACATGCCATCGTAACACGAAATCGCTTCCGAACGAAAACGAACAATTGTAAACGAAAAAGGAAACAAATTATCGACACGTCGCCCACTCGGTTCGCCTTACTTTCTGTTGTAGATGGTGCATAAGCTTTCGTTTTTTTTTTTTTTAATAATTTTGATGATTATGCCCTGTCATTAATGGCTGATAAAAGGAAACATTCTACGGTTAGTGATGAGCGTAAGAAGGTTTGTTTCCCGTTGTTGTTTCCATTAACAATATCATAATGGTGTTTTATAACATAATTAGTATGTTCGCCAATTGTTGTAGCATAATATGGTATATTTTCAGTCTTATAAGTTTTATTTAGGCAACAAAGTTGGACGATTCATATTTTTGTCATTTTTAGTCATTCGGAAAAGCAGCCCCCTATTATAATATTGCGCCTGTGGGAAATAGCGATTTTCCATAAGGAATTTGGCGTTACGAACTCTCTCCAGGAACGCAACGATTCGTAAGGGCGGGGAATACATGCATATTTGGATTTACAATGTCTGTTACATTCTTGTTGCTGGTAGTAGGAGACCTGAAACACGTTATAATATACAGTACATGAACTAAGTTAATGGAACTGAGCCTTTCTTGAAAAACCTCCAGCTGTGCAGCTACTCAATTTTTTCCAAACATTTTATAGAACCCGAAGGTTCATTTCCGTGTTCACAAGAACCCTCCACTGTCCGTATCTTGAGCCAGATCAATCCACTCCACACCACCCCATCCTATCTCCTTTAAGATCCATTGCAACATTATACACCCACTTTCATATTGGTCTTCCCAGTGGTCCTCCCATTATGGATTCACACCAATATTCTACAAGCGTTCTTCTTCTCCCACATTCTTTCTATACGCCCTGACCATCTCATCCTCCTTGACTTGTTTGATACTTTCAGAATATGTCGAGGTAAGAAATATTTGTCTTGTTGTCAATGTTTGGAACATTCAGATAATTTTAATACGCCTAAAACATTCGGTGGCCGGTCACGGTAGCCGAGCATTCTAAGGCATGTACTGTCTTCGCTTGCTTGGAAATCGGGATCGTGGGTTCGGATCCCACTCAAGGCATGGATGTTTAGTTTGTGTGTGTTTGTGTACAAGTAGAGGCCTTGCGACGAGCTGTTCACCCGCCCAAGGAGTCCTACCGAATGTGTAAGATCTAGAAAAACCGAAGTGAACGGAGAAGTTCATGGAGGTAGGCCTAGGCCGACTGGGGCTGTAGTGCCAAGGAAAAAAAAAACATTCAGTGTAATATATGACAATCGTTAGAGTCTGGAGAGCGGTGTCGTAGAAGCTGGACTGAGACACAATATAGACTTGGGGAAAGCCCCGAAAAATCTCTCGTAGGCAGAGTTCCAATCATTTGTTTAAAATCATGCACCTCTAGCTGTGATGTTGCAATGATAAATATTTATTAAATTAATTTCTCTCTGTCCCTCCAACTTCAATTAAATTTTATTCCTATAATTGATCGATGGAAAGATAGAGGGGCGGATAGAAGTGACAAGAAGACGTAAGAAGATGCTGGATGACCTTGGGGACAGAAGAGGATATTTTCATTTGAAGGAGAAAGCTCTAGATCGCATTAAGTGGAGGAACTGTTTTGGAAGAGACTGTGGACCTGTCGTCTTGACAGATTACTGATGAATGAATGAACTGATGGGCCGGGAGCTATGAGTCGGATGTTGGTTCTGGCAATACTTACACCGCTGGCTGGATATCGGATATTACAGAGGAGTCAGAGTTTCCTGTGCGCCGTTGTTGCGTTCATGCTTCCAGATTGGGAGGTAGGATTTATCACGTGTCACACACAAGCCCAACAATAACAGCCTCATGCCTGCTAGAGGCCTAGCTTTTCAGGAGAGAGATTATAATGGTTAGAGATAAAAGTGAAGATAAAAAGGTATAATGATAATGAGAATGAGCAATAAAAGGTAAAAACAAATCAAAGAACAGAAGAAGTATTCAAAATTTAAGTTGAACGAGTGTCACACGCCTTGAGAATTCAAGGGCAAATATACTCACTCGTTATGTAAGCTCTCGTACTGTGAACTTGCTTTATTTAATGCCGGGTTCTTCTCCAGCCCTACACGTTTTCGAACGATAACGTCGAGGCAGACGTTCAACGCCGTCTCCCACGAATAACACAAACAAAGAGAAAATCTCCTTCATATAATACACTGAATTTCACAGATCCATATGAAACTATGTTCAATACTCACAAAATATACAGGAGCGTCATAATTCAGTTGGTATGTCGACTGGCTACGGGCTGTACGTCCCAGGAATCGGGTTTCTATTCCCGCCAAGGACAAGAGACTTTACTGCACAGCGTTCAGACCGGCTCTGGGGCCACTCAGCCTCCTATTCAGTTGGTACCGGGGGTAAAGCAGCGGGAGCATGAAGCTGGCTACACACCTTCATGTAGTGCCAAGCTCAGGAACAGTGGAGCTTTACTTCCACTAACCCGCTCTTTTCTTGGCATGGTGCTTAATAAAGCACAGGGGCAGAGCTACCTTTACTACAGAATGGGCATGATAGACTAGAACAAACGACTGCTCATTTCTTCATGTATTATATGTTTACGCAGCGTGTTAACGCCTGGCACCAAATTGCCATGGCAACACGAAACTGCACAGTTTCAGAGTTTAATCTCACCGTTACATCACATTTCCTGCATATAGAAGTATGTGATTATAGAATCGCTTTATCAACATCCCGCAACATCGAGGAATTGTATACTGTGGTACAGCCAGCATTAATAGTTCGATGTTGCTGTCCGGATTGTAAAACAAAGGTTGGGGGGTAGGCGATAGAGAAATGGGAGCAGTGTACTATTCAGAGTGAAAATGTATACCCGTTGCTAAGTAATGGTCTTTTAACAGCAACAGAGGAATTGTGTTTTCTCGTGGTCCGTGCCGATGTCTGAGCACGTAACAATGGAATACTTCATGCAACCGCTAAGCAACAATTGCACTGCAACAGAGGAACAGTGGTTCCTACGTAGTCCGTGCCGAGATGTTAAGTCACTCACTCAGTGGAGTGGAGTGGAGTGGAGCGGAATTAATGAGAAGTGAGTTAGTAAAGTCAGTCAGCGAAGTGTTTTTTGGTGTGTTAGTAAGTTAGATAACCGCTGGTGTTCAGTCGTTGTGAGCTGTTGCTGTTAGAAGCTTGTAGATGCGACACGGCGATAGTTCGGGAACCAACAGGAAGGAAAACGTCCGCCTTTGGAAGCCACTACTGGGCAACAGCTAGTGAAGATTACAGACAAATAAGAACTAGTGTGTCCTATAGCGATTTGTGAAGTGTAGTAACGAGTTGTGTAAGAATTCAATATTTCTTTATTTTTAGTGGGGTGGGACTAAGTCCCTTGTACTGCGGCCACTTCTGGCCTATTGTACCAGCCCCAGATGATAGGTGAGGGTGATTGTGGAGCAATTGGTGAAATGAAGATTGGCAGGGGAAACAAATCCGCAAGCGAAGAGACCGTGAGAACCGGTAAAAGTAGACTGGTGTCGGAAATATACACAGCTGTGTATTGCGGATTTCTTATATTTTTCCTTCTACCCTGAATATGGAGGCGATACGTTCCTCCGAAACGTCGGTTAACACCACATATACACGGTGCCAAATCCCAGAAGACTGCTTTCTTCATAGTCACCGCCGTGAAAGCCTAAAATCTTCCATATCCTCTTGCTGGAAGGTCCGTCGCTGCCTGGAAGTCTCTTGCTTGCGAATGTAGAGGAGTGAGCGTACAGCAGTGCTGCACTCTTCATTTAAATTCATGAAAGTCTCTGCAGAACCAGTCTTCATTAATTTCGCTCGCTAATGCAATAAAATGGTTGCCATGTTGAGTAGCGCTCTTATTTTCCGAACGGGTGTAACAGACTTGTTGATAACAGTGCCTCGAATATTCAATTAATGCATTATCTCTTGTCTGTTACCATACTGGCTGCATGGACAGCTGTACGGAGGCGCATACACCCTTCTCTTCTGTTCAGTGAACTTTTTGTACGCCCAGCAAACGAACTGATGCTGTAATTTGAACACAATTTGTAAAATGTTCTTCATGACAGGAAGTTAATTTCTGGAATTTGAAGATGTTTAACGGCGAGATTTACGAGGATCGGATTGTAATGTCCCGTAAACAGATGTCAGCACGAATTAAAAGCTAAAAAGATTAATAATGCTATATTCTGTGATATTGAATATATTGCCTACATCTTCAGGTTCGGGGAAAAAGCGAAATAAGCATTAAGCAGGGCCTTGCTACTTGCTGGTTGGCCTGATTCTCTTACTCTTGGGTCCTAAAGAAAGGGACAGTACGTTCCTCCGAAACGTCTGCTAACTTCTATAAGACTACACGGGGTCACGTCCCAGAAGATAGTACTCTTCATTGCCACAGCTGTGAAAACCGCAGATCCAACATCCAGTAAACTGCTTGAAAATATGGAAAAGTTCAAATATTTTTGGTGAAGGTAACGGTAAAGCTATCCCTGTAACAGGCCGTGAAGGCCTATAGGGTTGTGAGACGTCGAGGCTCCCACATTTTCTAGACAGCCGCCTCACAGATGGCGGTAAGGTTGTCAGCCTTACGCGCCGGCCGCCTTTTACCCCCAGGAAGATTCCTGGTTCTCATTTCTGTTAGAGGCTGGAACACACTAAAAAAATTAAAGTTGTTCCTGTGCTTAACTAATTAAGCACGACGCCACGAAGGCGTATTGGCGAGTGTATATATGGATCCATATTTTCTTGACCTCGGTACTAGTTGGAGGTAAGTGGTCAGCTTCATGCCCCTACCGCTTTACCCCCGGAGAAAAAGTCCCCGATACCAATTGGATAGGAGTTTGGGTGGACCCCAGAGCCGGTCTGGACGACATAAAAAAGTAAAATTTTTTGACACTACCGGGACTCGAAATCCGACCCCTCGGTTTCCAGCCCGTAGCCAGTCGCTATACCGACTGCGCTATCCAAACTAACAATTGAAAATTATTCAATTCGAGGAATGCTTTCTAACATTCGGTTAAGAATATTTTTTATCTCCGTATTTGCTATCTATAATACATAACGATTGAAATGTACAAGTTTATAATTGAAGAGTTACGAGTATATCTTCTAGGATATATTTCCGTGTCGTCCGTTGAAAGTCAACGGACATTTTAGAGGAACATATCGCCTCCGAACTCAGTGACGAAGAATAAGACAAGTAAGAAACAAGCACGAAGAAGGTTGTAAGCAGAGAAAGCTCTGGTTTCTTGCTTTGCTTACTGTGCAATCCCGGAGCCAGAAGCAACATTTTCTTCCTAAACTTCGGTTGTTTCCTCAAAGTACTTCAAGAAAATATATCACAGAAAATAGAACTCTTCATGACCACATCTGTGGGAACCCAGATCCAACAAGATTATAATTGTACCTTTCCATCCAAAAGGATGAATATTGACTGAGGGTACCTGAGACTAGGCCACTGAGGGGAATATTTAGACCTAAGAGGCGGCAGTAAACAGCAGAAGAATTAAGAAAGTTTCATAATGTGGATCTTCATAATTTGAACTCTTTGTGAGACATTATTAGAGTGATCGTATCAGGGGACCAGAAGATGCAAGGTGCATGTAGAACGCATGGAGGTACAGTAAACCACCCCTAATTCAGTTACAATTAATCAGGATCAGAAAATGACAAATGGAAAATCCTCTTTACAGTTTAGTACGTACGTACTTTAAAAGACACATGGATTTAGGAGCAAGAGGACTTTCAGGCTGTGTTGAGAGCAGCTGGAGAGACTGAAACCACGCAAAAAATATCCAAGATTGGCTTGAGCTGGATGAAGGAGACCCTGGATTTCAGGTTCTGACAGAAAGAAATTCCTGCAGTGATGTTTTTTTATTTATTTTCATCAGAACTTCCTATTTAAATATACCATTTGTTTATTATCTAAGATTTTTTATCTTTTAGGGCTATCTTTTGCTTCATTAATCCGGATTACCCCTCACTAATACGGATTAGCGAAGGTTTACCGGAATCAGAAACGCGTTGCACAGTTCTATATGTGGTCAGCCACAGGTTAGCCATTCAGATGCAAATGTCTATTGTTGCGTCACGCTTGGATGCGATATATCGTATGTTTATAATAATATTTTGTAAGCATGAGATTTATCATTGTCACTATGCATTTTCCGGTTACCATAGCAACGCGGTGTCGAACCTTAACACGTCTGAGTAAGAACTATCCCTGTAACAGACCGTGGAAGTCCATGGGGTTGTGAGAGGTCGAGGCTCCCCCATTTTCTAGACAATCAGCTCAGATGGCGGTGAGGTTGTGAGCCTTACGTGCAGAGAAGGCGGTTTGTGATTGACTGTTTCTGCATATATATTTTTTTTTGGGGGGGGGAGATGGTGTTAAACGTCGGTCTCGACGTATCTTTCGATACCACGTAGGGCTGGAAAGGCGTACGAGAGACAGCTTTTGTAGCTTATACGAGTATAACAAATGATCGAGACTTCCCGTTGAATTGTCAACGGGTGTTGCGCTGCTGGTGATGATATATTTTATTTTAAGGCGACGATGAAAGGTTAATAACAGACTTTTTTTTAATGTTATCTTCCATAAGAAATGCCACACTGACATTTAAAGGCTATGGAAAGTCTTTGGATAGTTCACAGAGCAAATAGGCATGCCTCTTCCAGAATAACATTTCAGAATGTCACGCCTTCACACCTTCAAAAAGCGGCGATCTCCTTCGGGACTACAGTACAGGTGATCTTATCCTATGTATCATCTTGTTCGGCTTCTGACGCATCCTTGTCACACACAAAACAAACACTGAAACTTACATAGAATAAATTGTTAGAAAGCCTTAAAGAGCGAGAAACCTCCTGGAAGACATAGATACACTCGTACATAGGAGGATAAGGTAAAGGCAGAGGATGTGGAGGTCCATAGGGTTGTGAGACGTCGAGGCTTCCACATTTTCTAGGCAGTCGGCTCACAGATGGCAGTGAAGTTGTCAGCCTTACGCGCTGGCCGCCCTTTACTCCCCAGGAAGATTCCTGGTGCTCATTTCTGTTAGAGGCTGCTTACTTGTTACATTCTTCGCATGTGTTCAGCCTTGAAGATGGAAGCAGTATATTACTCCGAAATATTTCAACGGACTTATTTGAGGCTACACAGCACCATTTCCAAAAATATTGTATTTTTTATATTTTTCTGTACTTTAATATGTACGGTTTTAGATTGCAGACAGGAAAACAAGAGATCTTGAAAAAAAATGTAAGCAAACGTTCCTAGAATTTAATAACTTTAATATATTTATGCGATTTTTTACAACCCAGGTATGATTCTTCCACTGAATAGGAGAAGAGAGCCTCCTTTGCAGAAGATGTAGTAGCATTAATATAAAATATTGAAAGCCCTGTGAGGGAAGCACGCGAGGCTTTCCGCAGAAACGCTGTGTAGCACAGGCTTGTATAAGCATTCGTATTATTAACTTTCCCTATCTCCCGCATTCATTTCCAGTCCCACATATTAACGAACGATCCGTCGAGGCCGACATTTAATGCAGTATCACACGAATAAGAACCTACAATTAGTCAATCATAAACCATCTCTTTGTAATGTACATTACAATTCACACACCCTCCTCCAAGTGTTATAAATACTCACAAAACAGACACGATGTACAGAAACAAAAACTACAAAGTTTTCGTTCATGTAACCTGTTGACGCTCGACAGTTTGTTACTCTATGGAAACGCGAAATTGCGTATTTTCAGAACTTTCGCCTCACCGTTAAATTGGTATTTAGAAGGACACGTACTGGGGATTACGAAGTTTCTAGGAGTTTCCGTCGTCTTGCATTCTGAAAGAATACAGCGATTCGGAGACCGGGTCTGTTTCAATGGTTAAGTGAAAAGGTGTGGAATATTTTACTCAAATTTCTCCACTAGAAACTGCTAACATGTCCAGCGCCTGAAATTATCATTTTGTGAACGGACCAAACTTAATAGTTGCTTCCCTATATTTTCATCTGAGGATGGAAATATATCCAGTTTCCGAAACGTGTTCTACAGAATAGCAGGCGATGGAGAAACTACAGAAACTCAGTAATCACAAGTTTAGTAGAAGTTTTTCAACATTTCGGATGAATGTACTACCTCCATCTTCAGGGAAAATATAAGGAAGGTGACGAATAACAAACAGCATTCTGCTCTGTACATTCCTCCGAAATGCTGTGGGCTTCTATCAGGCCAAACGCTGTCAGAACTCACCACCGTGAAGAGCTGAGATCTCGTGGTTGCAGTCCTGTTTCAGGAAAGGGGACCAATGGTTCTTAACCCGTGTACTGCGAGTCTTTATACCAAAATTATCATATGAAATAAAATATGCATTTGCTTTAACTGTTTAATTTGATATAGGATTTGAGGTTATCATGGTGATGGATTTTTGTAGCCTGCTTTCCTTATTTAAAAAAATGAAAGCAGGCTTACGAGATCATCTTGTTGTCTGTTTATCCCTCTTAACAACTTCTGAATGCCTACTCGAGACGATCAGCCGTAAGGAGGGAGCGGTTGGAGAAGAGCATAGCGGGATCCAGTCCACGGGTAACAGAATGCCTACGGGAGACTAACAGCCCTAAGGAGGAAGCGGTTGGAGAAGAGCATAGCGAGACCCAACCGGGAGACGAATCATCGTGATCAGTATGACACTGCGGTGCCATTCGCGGCTAGGGTGATCATAGACGTCACAGGTGCGCCTCCTCAATGAAGAAGAAATGATGGTGCGCCTGTTGGCTATTTGGGACGAGCACCAATTACTTTTGCGTATTTCTATGGGTCTCTCCAAGAATCCAGGACAATACCTTCACTGTACCACTCCACGCTATGCATTGTAGAGACTGACAGCCACTACGAAGAACGTCGGAACCCGTGGATTGTAAAGCGTTCTGACGATGCTGTGCAATACTTGGGATTACTGGGTTTTTGGACTTTATCCATCGTCCGGTATTCTGGAATGCGCACAGAGGCACTTCCATCTGCGTCATACGAAAACTCTCTCCCCACCTTTAAATAGGATCTGCTCAAGGCACGCCGTGTGGACAGCTGCTTCCTGGAACTCTTCTGTGGAACTGTAGGACGCAGTTCAGTAATTAACACTTCGCTGGATACAGAATTTATTTTTGAAAGTTAATTCCGTTCCCTTTATAACTATGGGGAAACAGATGTCAGAAATGATACAGACCCAAGCAAGAGGAGTGTTGCCATTGCGTAGGATTTTAGGTTCGCACAGCAGTGCTTATGAAAAGTACTGGCTTCTGGGATATATCACCGTGTGGTTCTGTTTGTTACCCGCTTTTCACTCCGGTTTCTTATTCGACATATTCTTCTACCCTGAAGACGAAATCGATATGTTCCTCCGAAACGTCGTATGGCATTCACGACGTTATGTCACGGAAGATAGTGCTGTTCTTTGTCCATTACGTTTGCTCGCGCTGTAATAATAGTGAGACAGGGATGGATATTCGTTCTTTCCCTTCGAGTGTGTGGCGAAGGGCTCCACTCGACTGTACTGGAATGCGCAATATTCTCCAAACGGCAAATTGTGCTAATGACAGAAGAGTATTTCGCCTGAGCTGAAACGGAAGGTTGCAATCATTCTGAAAAACGAAATCGAATTTCCAACGTTCGTTAAATTTACGGTTCATATGCTGTTGGTTCATTCNCCCCCCCCCCCGTTTCTTTCTCCCGTTCTCTGAGCCGCTGTTGTTTTACGTGCTTAGGCAATGTAGCTTAGTCAGTATAGCTACTGTGGTCTGAAGGCTCTTGTGTTTATGTTTATGTTAAGTCCGAAGAGTATTATCTTTTGGGATATAACAACGTGTGGTCATTTGAATGTCAACCGACGTTTCGGAGTAACATGTCCCCTCCATCCTCAAGGTTCAAAAATTAACCGAACAAGATACTAGCTTGAAAGCAGAACCGCAAATCTTAAGTCCACTTTCTTCTTCATGTTTATTTGTTTCCCTTGTTTTCCGTTTTTGGCACAATGGAGTTAATCTCCAGAGGTGATATTTGGAAAGTTCTAATGTCTGTTACGTTGGAAAGAAAAAGTATTATTGGTGGTTAGAAAGCTTCTGTCCTTATTTATGTTTTTTTTTAACTTTCTTATCTTGTTCTGGTTTATTGGCGCCTGTTTCAGTTGTCACGTGGTAGAGTGGCTATAAAGAGGGTTGGATTGGTAATCGGACGTACCGGACTCCTAAACAACTAGTGAGTACACGTTACAAATCACTACCACACACAGACTTGTGTTCTCAGTCACGATCTTCACTAGCCGTTGCTCGGTAGTGGCTTCCAACGGCGAACGCTTTCCCACAGCAACTAGATTCTCACTTCTCGAAACTGATTTCCTTCAGGCTCGATTTTCACTGTACTCGGACTAGTTATATAGCATCGGCACTTACCGAACAGAAATCACCGCTTCCAACAGCTCTTCTATTGTTGCGTGCGTGTCCGTTGCGGCCTACACATGACGCCTACTGAGCCATTGCCTGACAACGGGCGTGTGTAAGGAGCCGTTACCTAGAAACAACTATCTCTGCTGTTTTCACAGTTCTTGCTTTCAGCAGACATGACACACAATACTGGTTTGGCGACCGAATAATCAGCAAGGTAGAAGTGTTTAAAGTAGTGACTGTGAGGAGTATTGTCTTGTGGGATGTGACACCGTGTAGTCTTGTAGAAGTGCGCCGATATTTGGGAGGGACATACTCTTCTATTCTGACGCCGCAGTTAGCATATCCCCCCGTAGTGTTGGCTCAGATTACGTGTTGTCACATCTCAGGATACAACATTCTCCAGTGTTCCTGTGATTAATTAAGCACCACGCCATGCTACTGAGATTTCCGGGTTCCTTCGGTTTTGGCGAGGAAAAACGTAATTTGAAGTTAAATGATAATATTTCCGATCCGTAAGAAAGGGCATTTTAGTTGCAGCTAAGGACTGTAAAAGTTCTGTATTTGTTTGTAGTTTATTTAAAGACTCTCTCGTCTCAGACTGTACGTGTATGTCGTCGAATGAGTAGATGATAATCAGTAATAAATCGGAAGGGATATGGAAGGAAGCGATCATGATCTAATCGAGGTAATATCACAACGGTTTCGTTACAGTGGAGTCTGAGCTGTAGTACAGTATAATATGGTCGTGAGTCCCGTGGGACTCGCAACTAAAACTTACTGTACTGGCGAGACCAGCAGCAGTCGACTGGACTGGACTTTTTTTAGACGGACTGAGTAAAACTACGAAGAACCTTAGTTCTCTCCGTGTCCAGGCCCAGATTCGAAACGAGAAACCCTCGAATGCAAGTCAAAATAGTATCCACATAAGCCGGCATGCTCACTGTAAGATACTGTATCTGTTGAAAAGCACATCCGTTCAGAAGGCGCGAGCGTGTGGAAGAGTGCGGTTCACTTCACGGAATTTTGCCACGCGGGGCACGCTGAAGTTAAATTTCAATTTTCGCCCATTTCATTTCAGTTTTCTCGGATCTTTTCCGCGATTCAGCTAATTCTTATGGATCAGAACGTTTCCGTACCGACAGAGCGTGCATTAAACAATCGATACTCCTCCGAGCCTCGATATTCGTTTGTGAGAAATCTGCAGATTCGTAAAAAGAGAGAGAGAGAAAAAAGAGAAACAGTTGAATATGCGGTTTCAAGAGCTGGCGGCAAAGCGAGTGTACAGACGTGCCGTGATTATCATTGTAGTTTGTTGCACAATTAATGAACGATTTTCTCGCTTATACGAGTATTCGTTGCTAGGCAACGCGGAAACTTGTGTTTGTCAGAGTAATTCTCGTCTATTCAGAGATGTTAATATTGCTACAAGCTTAGGAACGACACAAAAACAGCCTGAGATGTTGACAAAGACTGAGTTCGGATGAAAGAGTAATTTCAAAGATTTTGAATGGGGTAAAAAAACTGGAATTTGTGTCTGTGGGAAGGATGAATTGTTGGTGGTTGTACTTGTGACGGAAGACTGATATAATTTTAAGTGCCTCCTTGGAAAGTGACGGGATATTTCGCTTCTTGCACAATCCTCCTGGGAAATGTAATGCTTTTCTTAATGGAAGCCATTTTTCATCCGGATGTTGCTTTTACTGTAATTATTATTTAACTGCCTACATTGAAAAGAGACATAATAGTCAGCAATTAAGCTGTAACAGATGCATGGTATTTAGAATTTAATTCGGGGTAGTTTTCTTTTAACCTAGAATTCTTTCATTGGAAGAATGTGAGTGGAAATAAAAACCTTTCCCAGTAAATTTCTTTCTAAAACATCGAATTTCCTTTCATCATTTTTATGAGCAAGCCTTGTTTCTACCGGTGTTACCGTTGCAGTAACCTGCTCCATTTTACCAAATAACGAATACTACTTAACGATAATTTTTCTTGTTTGTAATTTATGCGCCATTGAATGACTGTCAGTAACACTATATAGCCTCGAATCATGCCATGGTTAGTGAATAAAAAGTAAAAAAGTGAATCTATCCCTGTAAGAGGCCGTGAAGGCCCATAGGGTTGTGAGACGTTGAGGGTCCCACATTATCTAGACAATCGGCTCAAAGATGGCGGTAAGGTTGTCAGCCTTACGCGCCGGCCTCGCTTTACTCCAAAGGAAAATTATTTATTTAATTCCTGGTAGTCGCACCGGCCCTCACCCACTCGAGGTACTATCCTGGCACTTCCATGCAGAGTCTGAGTGTGAGGCTGCAAACCGTAAGAGAGTTGAAGTTCCGGACGAGATTCAAACCAAGTATCTTCTGAATACAAGCCAGAAGCATTTGCCACTTTGATACGTGTGTCGTGGGGAAGGAACCGGACACGTTTCCCCCCCCCCACCACCCGGATTTCCAAAAATATCAAAATTGAAAACAAGAAGGAAATGTATCTAAATAACTCCACAAAGCTGAGCCGTACTTGAGAAGGTTACAGTTGCTCAGCCACTCGGAAATTCGCAGCTCATTACCGCGTTTGCTGGTCCCTATCCTGAGCCAGAGGAATCCACTCGAAACTTCCGATCATGTTTCTTGAAGCTTTTAATACTTGTAATATCCTCCCATCTACTTCTAAGTCTTCTGTGTGCTCTTTCCTCTTGTTTTCTTAACAATACCGTGTTTGTACTCTCCCTCTCTCTCATGCGTGCTACACGTCGTGCTCATCTCACCTTCCCTGATTTGGTCATTCAAATTGTATTTGGCGAGGGGTATACATTTTGGAGGTACTCACAATGCAGTTTCTTTCCAAACTCTATTATATCATACCTCTTAGGTCAAAGCGTATTCTTAGCACGCGTTTCTCACACAACTTCAATCTGTGTTCTTCCTGTAATGTGAGAGGCCAATTTTAACACTCATACAAAACTACAAGCAGAATCTTTACTTTTTGACAGCAGGCGTTAAGACAAAACTTCCTGAACTCAGTGGCAGCATACAGTAGAAGGAATATACCAACTATTAATATCTAATATGTAAGATTTTAAAAGTTAATATTCTAACCTAAGTCATGTTGTGGCATGTGGTTCTGTATTGATGTGAAACTTGGTCTCTGACATTAAGGGAAGAACATAGACTGAGGGTGTTTGAGAAGAGGTTGTTGAGGAGAATATTTGGATCGAAGAGAGATGAAGTGACGGGATGTTGGAGAAAACTGCATAACGAGGAGCTTCATAACTTGCGCTCTTCTCCAAGTATAATTAGAATGATGAAGTCAAGGAGGATGAGGTGGGCAGGTCATGTAGCACGAATGGGGGAGAAGAGGAGTACGTATAGGATATTGGTAGGAAAGCCAGAAGGAAAGAGACCACAGGGAAGACCAAGGCGTAAGTGGGTGGACAATATTAGAATGGATCTTAGAGAGATAGGATGGGATGGGATGGATTGGATAGATCTGGCTCAGGATAGGGATCAGTCGAGGGCTCTTGTGAACGCGGTGATGAGCCTTCGGGTTCCATAAGATACTGGGAAATTCTTGAGTAGCTGCAGAATTGGCGGCTCCTCCAGAAGGGCTCAGCTCCATGAGTATGTAAGCCATATTGAGTGTTCAGTGAAAATAATATTTAGTTGCTTAAAGGCAAATTTGTAAGAAAATTGTATGTCTCCCACTACTCCCCCTCCCTCATAAGACGTTCTGCCGCCCCCTTGGGAATGAGTCTTGACGACGTCCATGTACGGTAACGGTAAATTTGTTCCTCTGCTTAATTAATGAAACACAAGCCATGAAAATGTTTTAGGAAGTAGAGGTATAGCTCCACCATTTTTATCTCGGCACTAGATGGAGGTGAATGGTCAGATTCACGTCCTAGCCGCTTTACCCCTGTAATCCACTCCCCCATAAATCTTCATGGCGTAGTGCTTAATTCGTTGAGCACAGGGACAACTTTACTTTATCTTACCTTACTCTTTGTATGGGAGGTTGGGTGGGTCCAAGAGCCGATTGGACACTGGGAATAGATCCCGGGGCGCCCAGCCCGTCGCTATATACCGACTGAGCTATTCGTATAGCTCAGCATTTTTTGTTACTTCTCCAAACCTAGCGTGCTTTGTCGGTAAGGAGCAGACGCTGACCTCTTCCCTTCTAGCCGTTGCCAAGGCAGCAGCTGCAAGTTGCCCACGCTCAGGGTTGTGTTAGGGCTAGACACAAGAAGAAGATTACGACCCAGTATTCCCTGGCAGAGCGACTGTCGCCCCTGCCTCGTGTTTGCCAGGCCCCAGGATTCTCTGTCCGGGGGCGTTCGCATACCCTCAGTCGACCCAGACAAGTGTTGGACCGGGCCGAAAACCCTTTCCTTCCACACCCCTTCACGAATCTGATGATCGCCGTTAGTCACAAACCGAGGACGCCATCTCGGCCGGGACACCGAGGTTCTTCATGATTTTCCTCAGCTCTTCCCGGAAATTCCGGAATCGTACTTCGATTGGTCACGACCGATTCGTTCCACGTCCTTTCCAATTCGTGATTCAAGTGTAATCCTTAAGAATTAGACGTCTCGTGTTGATACGAATGAAGCCAAGCACAGCCACGAATCAGTCAATGGGCACAAGTTGGATAGTGCGAATTGCTTGTGGTGCACTTAATGTAGTGGTTCCGTAGTGAGGACAACTCCCTTCTTCAGGTAATCTGTTGCCGTACTGATATATGCTTCTATATACAGAGTGTCATAGAAGTAAATGTCAATATTTTGGGACGTCATAGTATCGGCCGTTCTAAGCAAAATAAGTGTATATGTACATGTGTCCTATTCCGAACGTTTTCCGAGAAGCAGCTATTTCACTGTACAATTCCAAAATTGTTGATAAGAAATAGATATTACGTACTGTTTTAAATACCTATATTTATTGTCTAAGTGACAAGGTTCTTGCAGTTTATCTAGTATAATACTTTTTCGAAAATTCCACCACCAGCATCAGTGCACTTTGCAACTTGTGTTGAAGACGCGGCGAATTGCTCGTCTGTACATTGTTCGGAATAGGACAGATGTATATAGTGTGACGTGTTGCGCTATGGAAACGCCCCTCCCTCCCCGCCAGCCGTGACGTGCCGAGCGGAGCCGAAGTGAGCCGAGTCCCAGCACGCTGGTCGCCATGCAAAGCGAGTAAACACCGGTTGCTAGGCAAAGCGAGTAAACAGCGGTGACGTAACACGAGACGCCGGCTCACTTCGGCTCCTCTCTTTTTGCTTAGAATGACCGATACTATGCCCTCCCAGAATACTGACCTTACCTCCTGGGACATTCTATATATGGAAAAGACGTCGGTAATCGTAAGATTTATAAGTGCTATTACGCACCTTATTTAGTTTCAGTTGCTCTTTCAGCCCATTCTGACCCTGGCCTCTTATTCAGTTCCGTAATAATTTCTCACGGACTGTAGGACTCCTTGGACGAGTGATCAGCCCATCGCAAGGCCTCTATCTAAACGCAAGACACCACAAACACAGAATAAACGCATACCCATACCAAATATCCATTGCTTACGTGCGATTCGAACCCACGATCCCAGCGTCCGAGCGAGAGAAGACAGATGTTGCCTTAGACCGCGCGGCTACCGTGACCTGCTTTCCGCAGCTTAGGATTACCATAACAACGAACTGTCTAGCGTGTTGCATTGACGTA
Source organism: Cryptotermes secundus (assembly GCF_002891405.2). NCBI lineage: Eukaryota > Metazoa > Arthropoda > Insecta > Blattodea > Kalotermitidae > Cryptotermes > Cryptotermes secundus. The sequence goes on along the minus strand of NW_019721514.1, from coordinate 226,099 downwards.
AATTATGTATTAAGTCACGAACGAGCGGGCAGTCTTTTTCAGTATTGTGTTGATGCTATGTGATTATCGATAATATCTGATGCCCGTATATGAAGTGTAGTGTACTCTAAAAGAGACCGTTTAGAATCGACTTTGTGCGTGTTATTCGTGGGCGATGTCATTGATCGTCGGCCTCGATGTATCGCTCAATTACATTGGGACTAAACAGGGGACATTAGCAGTGCGGAAGCTGTGCAGCAAATGGTGGTACTTCCTGTTGATCGCTCCGGTACAGTATGTTTATGTATATTTATTTATTTATTATCCGTACCAGTAGCAGCAGTTGGCACCCCTAAGTGTCCCAGTCAGGCCATTATCTCTCCTGTTTCATATTCAGAAGTTCCCGGGTTTATATCTCGGCATCGAGACCGGCTCTGCTCACTGAGGACATTCGTGTCTTTCTTTACATTTCATCCAGGAGAATGTCGGGGTGATTTTCGAAATGGACCTTGACCCCTTCCCTCAATATCTTTAGTCCACAAATCTCCAACCACCCTAACATTCGACACTGGGTACTCTGAGCTACTGAAAGCACGGTTAAATAAATCGAAACAAGAATTTGTTGTAAGAACTAATAGCCTGATTTACTTTCGCTGCAAATTGATTGTTTGATACGACACGGATCCCAAAGAAAATACCGCGTTCGTCAGCTTTTGAATGAAATGTGAGATGACGCCTGGAAGTCGGAATAGTGGAGCCAGAAGAGCACTGTTGCTATTCGACGGCTCTATGAACACGTTCCCGCGTCAGAGAATACGCACTCAAAAAATGTTAGGAGGGACAAACAGGAAGGTGATTTATGAGTCTGCTTTTATTTTTTGAAAATAAATAAGCTACAAATAAGGAATAAAAGTAAATGTTTTTCCATATTTCATTAAGCACCAGTACATGATACGTAGGATGAGTCTGAGGTATATATCCACTTGTTCTTAGCCTCGGCACTAGACGTAGGTAAGCAGTAGTTCCACACCTTGGCCGCTACCCTCGATGAAAGAGCCCCTGGTACCCATTGGCTGGACGGCTGGGTGGGCCCCACAGTCGGTCTGGATGCCCTGACGTCCAAACGGCAGCCCCTGGATTGGGCTATCTCGTCTCCGATCGGTTCGTTAAATAAACTAAAAGCAAGTAACTTCTGAAAAGCGGCTTTGTATCTCTCAGTTCTTCCGTCCAGAGAAACTCTGAACTTACCAGTATACTCCACATTTCAGACACGATTCTTGTACCAGTTATCAGGATTATTTTTGTGTTTAACTTGGTTACCTCAGTCGCTTTTCCCAGTGTCGTATTGTTTCTCTTTAACGCTGCTTTCTGTCTTGTAAGCTTAATTATTTCATCATCTTCTGTCGTCTCCATAAGACACCTTGTTCCCGAAGTGTAACTTGTAACAAAAAATTGTCGTCTGTACTTGTCACCTTCGTTACCAGGCGGTGTTGAGTCTTTGGCTTTGATGTTTAAGCCCTAAGCGCTCTTTCCATAGCTCCATGAGAACATAAAATTAAGCCGCTGTGTCAGACGTGCTGTCTCTGTCTGTATTCATACACACATTTCATTTTCATATGAAGGTCTGTGTATACAGGGTGTTCAGTTTTATTGTTTTTTAAGACAAAATAGTTAATCCAGTATATCCATGATGACAGAAAATAAAAACTGATATGTCAGACGTACTGAGTTTGTATCTGTGGTCATATAAGTATTTCTTCTCTTCAATTAAGGTTTGGATATTCTACATATACAGGATGTTCAGATTTATCTGCGGTTTAAGCAGAGTAGAGTCCTTAGACTTCTGCTTGATAAACTATCTTCTCTTTATAATCCAATACGAAGATAAGTGTAACTTTACCTCAGTGGATGCCACAATATCATCGCAAGAGCCATAAATTATTTTACTCCAGAGCTCCCGTACAGGCTGAGCAGCTTATTACGCCGTGCGGTCAGTTTTTCTGTTCTGTTCGTATCCCTTCTCTCAATAATATTTCCAATATTTTTTCTTGCGACGTTATCAGTTTTGCCCTTCCAGATGTGGCTTCTGAGCTGAAAGCGTTTAAGTAAGCATATGAGGGCTACACACGTGATAGCAATAATAACAGAGCCGCTTCGCCTAGGAAACTCTCTTCCTTCTGACCATCTATCACATTATGGGTCTATATAACAGCGAGTCTGATATGTAATTTCTTTCAGTTTCTGACAGCGTTAATCGTCGAAGAGACTCGACGCATCATTCGATAATACATGTAGGTGTATTCAGAATTACTGGGTTTTTGGACTTTGTCCATCGTCCTGTATTCTGGAAACTGAAAACGTTTCTGAAACTAGATCTGTTTCCGTCCTCAGGTGGGGGGAAGAGACGTACTATATTGAGTGCCTTAGAAACAGCTAATGTCAATCAATGGTTCTAAGAGGCCCAACAGAGTAGTTGTCTTGCCCCCCCCCCCCCACCTGAGGACGGAAATAGATCGAGTTTCCGAAACGTTGTGTTCTCTAGTTACTAAAATACCGGACGACGGACGAAGTCCACAATCTGAGTAATTCTGAGCATTGTACACCATCGTCAGNATTCTAAGGGACCCAACAGAGTAGGTGTCTTGCCCCCCCCCTCCCCACCTGAGGACGGAAACAGATCGAGTTTCCGAAACGTTGTGTTCTCTAGTTACTAGAATACCGGACGATGGACAAAGTCCACAATCTGAGTAATTCTGAGCATTGTACACCATCGTCACAACCCTTTAAAATCTACCGAGTATGTGTACACTTGCATATAAAATTCCCGTTTCATATATACTCGTATTTATTTCCTTGAGTTCAGAGAGAATGTAGTTACTGTCAGTGTCTGAGAGACGGCGTTCATCATCAGAGGGCCTCATCGCTAGTTACATATGCCTGCTTTTAAATTGCACATATAAGAAACCAATTTTCTATATGTTCGCTTGTGCTCACAGGGGACACGGACATTTAGGAAAAAGTTGCAGTAAGACTTTCCGTTACGTATTCAACGGATATTACACTGCTATATTTATACATACATAGTGGCATATAAACCCGTTGCTAGGCAACGACCGTGAAGTAAGCAACTATACAACGACCGTTGGTAAGTGATGGCTCTGCAAACAACGGCCGCTGATAGGTAAAAACTCAGTAATCACGTGGTCAGCCCAACAGACACGAAAGCAACAATTGCACTGCAACAGAGAAACTGCGTTTATTGCTTGGTCCGTGCCGAGATATTATGAGCAGGACCAGTTACAGTTGACCGACTGACCGTCAGTCATAACATAACTTTGACTTTGGTTGCTGAGTTAGTGAGTTACTGCACTGCTGAGGTTCATTCGTTGTGAGCTGCAGCTGGGGGCAAAGTAAAAGCCCGTTACGCGCGGTATCAAAGAGTCCAGCATTCCTATCATCAATCCAAAACCCGTCTATAGTCACGCACCATAAAATTGAGAATATAGTATATGTACGTATTTCACGCAATTAGCCTTTTGGGAAAGTGATGAAATTAGATTCGTACGTTGGCTGCTTTCGACTGTGTTTACTGAATGTGTATGTTGGAACTCTCTCCCGGTAATTAAATATGGCTGACTGACAGATACTTATAACATGAAGATGGTAGAGCAGTGTAAAGAGAAAAGTTACATCTGTTGGGAATCAGTGCAGAAACCGAATTTTACACCGACAATTTCCTGCGTGCCTAATACGAACTTAACGCCCGAGCAAATCTGAGTGGTTGCTAATCAGATCTGGTACTGCACGCCACTGAATACGTACAGTTGTCCACTGCGTGGCGGTGTAATTACAGGAGTCCGAGCGAGTGAAGTTGCGTCGGAACGCTGAACGCATCTCCTGCCCGATGGGCCGTGACCTCAGGTCATCTCAAGTTGCCCATATTATGCTTCGTCTGCCATTGGAACGAGGATACATCATCAGATAGTGACGTAGAGAGTCACTAGAGTCCATTCTGTGCAGACTTCTGGTTTTCATATGCAGGTTTCATATTCAAATCCACTTTCACAGGAGTTTCTCCCGTAAGGTTGCCAACGCAAAGCTGATCTGTATGAATGGTTCTGATATCAGATCTCAGCAGTTACGCTGATTATCCTAACTGCTTTCCAGGTTTCCAAAATCTTCCATATAAATACAGGAATAATATTGTAGCGTGTAAACCCGTTACCAAGTAGCAGCTGCGTAAACAGGCGACAGTACAACAGTCTTTGCTAGGAAACAGCTCTGGGGAAATGTGCAAGAACTCTACTGCAGCACTTGCACGTCGCTTCAACAGCCGTAGCTACCGTACATACTGGCAAAAATTATAGAGTAAATTTTGTGATATTCCTGTTAGGTTCGCGACACGAACGTGAGAAGTCATAGATAAATATAATTGGGGCACGCGGTAGCGTAGTTGGTTGAAGCAGTATGCTACAAGTCGGAAGGACACTGGTTCGATTCCCGATGTGGTCATGTGGAATTGTGGTGGACAATGTGGCACTGCGGCAGGTTTTCTCCGAGTCCCTGCCAATTCTCATTCCACCGCCTTCTCCACACTCATCATCTGGCATCCGGAGCTGGTACAATAAGCCAATTAGTGGCCGACGTACCAAGTGGACTCAGTCTCACCCCAGCCCTCCAAAAAAATAAAGAAGGTTTTCTTTCATATTTAAATTTAATTAATGAAATGTCGCTGCATATATGGACACTCGTACGTACGTTTATGTCTGATTTCAGTGCGTATAGTTTCTACAAGGTTATAAGCCCTTTCCGCTTTCATTCGATTATGCATGTCTGTAGCTGTCTCGAAACTTGATACTCTTTTGTTCAGGACCACTGTGCGGAAACAATGGCTGGACACTAGTCAGATGTCCGTAAGAGACGTCTGCATAAGGTTCAGAATGCTACATCTTAAAGCAGACATATGAACCGTACTGAAGGAGATTATAACTCGCCTGGCTGCGTTGTGACGGATTATCCAGAAGAACCATTGTGTTCAGACGGATGTACTGGACAAGTACAGCTTGGCCAGAGGAATTATATAATTAGTACTTATTGCGCGTCTTCCCAAAGACGGGAATATGCAGGCATCTGTTGTTACACAGCGGTTATACTTCCTTCTTCAGAGAGAAAAGGAAGTGACAGAAGGATGGAGAAATTAGCACAGAAAGGGGATTCACAATTTGTCATCAGATATATTATCATTATTATTATCAAATATAGGAAGATGAGATGGGTGAAGCATGTAGAACATACAAGAGAAACGCATATACTATTCTTCTCGGAAAAGCTAAATGATATAGGCCTCTATGAAGACAAACAGTTCTCACCGTAAACAGGAAACATTTCGCTATGAATATATTTTTGTACGAAGTCCTTTTGGCCACAAAAATCGCAAAGCAGAAAGGTGTTCTTCTTGAGGACACACTCAAGCAAGGTCGCCATTTTGACTACTGAAACCAGCCTTTAAACATGCGCATGCACAGCTGCTACCTAGCGATACAGAAAACCTATTACGTCCTTTGCAGATGTTTACTCCCTCGTAGAAACAACTGGAAAGGGAATATTAAAAGCAAATCTTGAGGAAATGCGATGAGATTATGTGGATGGATATACGAGTATATAGCTCTTGTGAACGCGGTGACGAACAGTCACGTAGTGTGTAAGACTAGCTGAGGAAATATGATCAGGGGCTCTGCTCCAGATGTTGAACTCCTTCCTCTCTCAAGACGTCCATACGCTACCCTGCAGACCTGAACAGTTCAGACATCACTAGTTCGATTCTCTTCCCGCTGCCTGTGTGTCTTGACGGGCTTCATGAGAGTGTACTGTGTTCTGGGATATGACGCCTTGTAGTCTGGCAGATCGTTTCAAAATTTCGTAGGAAAGTGTTGCCTCCATCTTCTGGGTGGAAAGTAAATCGAATTTCTGATGAACGGTACGGGCATATGGGGAGAGTTGAACGGGGTTCTGAACGAACCAATAGGACTGGAGGGAACAGTAAAGAACTTTTCCCCTTAGAGGGCCGTTATCCATGATCAGGCTGAGACATGAGAACTCTGAAAGTACAAGTAGGAAGTAGGTGGAAGTCAGGAGAAATAGAGTAAGGGGACAGGGACTCTACAACTGTAAAATTGGAGGCAGCAGGTTCTTTCGAAACGTCTATGTCAATCTAGTAGACTATACAGACCCATTTCCTAGAAGACATGTCCATAAGAACCTCAAGTCTCGCCGGTTTCTTGGTATAGAACCAAAAAGGAAGTTTCGAGCTATATACTATCACGTAGTATATGTGACTATAGAGGGGGTGTGGATTGGTGAATAGATTTGTTGGCCAGTTTTACACACGACTCGGAACTACAAATAACTATAATACTATCGCTATTTCCACAGTGTACAATTCACTAGAGCACACAGTCTAGTGCTTTCAGTTTGTTACTAGACGTTTCCTGGTAATGGCTCCAACAGTGGCTATTCCTCTGCCTCCATGCTCAAGTCCTCTTTTCGCACACCCTCGGGCTCATGACGAGATATTTATTACTGTTTGACAGTTACGGTCTTGTTTCTGTGGGGCGCCCTCACTCACGAGAGGATGGCTCTGTCTTTTGTATATGCTGCTGGCCCTTGCTAGCGCAGTGTTTCTCGGGTCTTAGTCCCTTGGGACTTGCGACCATATTTTACTGTCTCACATTTGAGACAGTCGCCTCCTACGACTCGCAGGATCACGGTGAACGTATTCGACTCCGCCTCCATACGGGGGAGAACTATCAACTGATTTTGTTTCCTGTTTATAACATCTCGGTACGGACCACATAGAAAACAGTTTTGCTATTGTTGCTTCCAACTGTTGCATTATAAAGAATCTACTGCATAGCAACGGGAACGTGTTTACCGAGCCGTAGCCCAGAAACTGCTCTGGTATATGAGTCCATCTCGCTGTCATTGCATAGCAACGGGTCTATACGCCACAATACCTTTCAAAACCTTCCTAACTCACCATTCCCCATTCAAAACAGTCAGTATATAATCTGTGCAGCTAAGAAGGCGGTGTTAAATGAACGAAACGAAACATCTGCTTCTGATGATAGGCTATTTATGAAGAAAGCCTCCTTCACAGACATGGTTCAAATTTCATAACGGAGATAAACATACTGTTCTCTGGCATGTGACCTCGTGTATAGTGATAGATGTTCACCGATGTTTCGAAGGAACGTACTGCCACCATCTTCTGAGTCACAGAGTAATCGAAACTAGAAAGAGTGGGTAGCGCATAGAAATCACTATTGGGATACAGTTCTGGGTAGAAGCATAGATAAAGCCAGTAGCAGCCAACAGAGGAATGAAGGCAGGTACCGTAGAATTGCAGTCTTAACAAATTCAGAACGTACGACAAACGTCAGTAGTTCCCCTTGCTGGGGCGGCAACTCTCCGACTTACCTCTTGAGCGTGCAGTCTAAACAATAAGATTCAGGGTCTGGTGCGTGTTTTACATCGCCTGCTCGCATGAACCGGCGCCTGGTTATTTCTTAATTGTTAGGTTTACTCTGAAGGAAATAACCTGCATGGCACTTACATTGATGAATGAAGGGTCTAAGTAACTCCAGGGAGCAGAATGCTCCTACATTTGATAATTCATGAGCGAACCAAGAAATTCCCAGCATATTATGGAATCCGAAGGTTCAATACCCTGTTCACAATAGCCTGCTACGGGTCCGTAACTTGTGCCAGAGGAATCCAGTCCACACTTTTCCATGCTATTCCTCTAATATATTTTTCAATATTATCCTCCCATACTAATCTCTTCATGCTTTCCGAAAAAAAAATCTTCGTATGCTTTTATTATCGCTTCCATTCCTGCTACATATCCTGCCAATTGCATTCTTCTTGATTTAATTATTCTTCTAATATTTTTCTAGGAGTACAAATTACTCAGCTCCTCGTTGTGCACTTTTTACATCCTCCTGTCACGTCCACTCTATTTCCCTCAGCACTCTTTTCTTAAACACCGTTAATTCGTGTTCTTCGTTTCGGATGAGAAACCAAGTTTTGTACTCGTACAAACAACAGGCAAGTAACATAAATAAATAAGACCCAGAATCTGGACATTCAATATGGNGGTGTTGTCGCTTGCAGATTTACCTATACTTTTTCTTCAACCCTGAAGATGGGGGCGATACGTTCCTCCGAAACGTCGGTTAACACCACATATACACGGCGCCAAAGCCCAGAAGACTGCTTTCTTCATGGTCAGATTTCGTCCTCTGGTATACTACGCTTGAAATATCAGCATTAAAATATTGTCAGTACTCACAGAATAGACCCGATACTTAAACAAAAGACTTCGCTCGTACGTGAGTTACCGCTCAACTTTTGTTCGTGCAACGTGTTAATGCTCGACAGTTCGTTGTTATAACTCATTAATGACAATGATGAATTTTACGCTTACCAAACTTTATATAAAGTAAAGCTATCTCTGTAACAGGCGTGAAGGCCCATAGGGTTGTCAGACGTCGAGGCGCCCACATTTCCTAGACAGTCAGCTTACAGATGGCAGTGAGAGTGTCAGCCTTACGTGCCGGCCTGCCTTGACCCCCAGGAAGATTCCTGGTACTCATTCCTGTCAGAGGCTGAGCCGATCCCAGGACCATATTGCTGCGGGAAGGATTGAGTCAGTCGAAAAACCAGTGACTTCATCAGGAATCGAACCCGCGACATTCCGGCTTGTAGCAAAGTGCCTCAACCAACTACGCTACCGCTTGCAATGTAAGTGGTCTTTATAGCCCGGTAGGTGTCACTGTTTGCATGTTATTACGACCGTTGTGCCTCACGAGAATATTGGAACGGACTGTACGCGGGCATCAGATGGCCGTTGAGCTGCTGCTACTTATTGAGGGGGGGGGGCGCACAGTGACTCCACGCTCCAAGCGTAACAAGTTGGCTGCCGTGGAGTGAGTTGCCCTGACTCCATCTGACACGATGGAAAGCTGCAGGTAAGAGCCGAACAAGCTGCCTGTATTCAGACTCTTATGTGGAACGAGAACGCTTGCAATCCTGGCACGGGTACCAACTATTGCTTGTAAAATAATTAATAAACTAAACGGTGAAAAATTTGTTGAATTTCCATTACATTGCCCTAGCGGAGATTTTTCTCTTGTGGCCTCTTTAAGAGACAAATGGCGGGTTAGTATCTTTCATAAGGATACTTCCGTTTTCTACAGCATCCTTTCCGGTTCATCATCCAATTATTAAACACCTCATAGACAGTGAGTGAGAGTGACATTAAATCAGCTTTGAATATATATATATATATTGAGAGAGAGTGAATGAGCGACGAATGAATGCGAAACGACGGAATCAACAACCGCTGGACCATGGCATTGCTCGAGACGAGCATTTTTAAAAAGGGGGAGCGCAGGTAGCGCCCCGAAGACGAACACCAGAGAGGAAAAAAAAAGAAGGGGGATGTACCGTTAGGCTGTTCGGGACGAACAACCTTTAGAAGGGAGCAATGTGACGTGGACGGCGCAACGCTCGGTAAACACCCCCCCTCCCGCGGTGACGTAACAGTACTTCCCATTGTGACGTAACAGGGGTCACAGAGGGGGTGCGCCGTCCACGTCACAATATAAATAAATAAAATTCACGTTGTCACCTTGCGTCGAATAGTCGGCTTAACTTCCCCGATTTTACCTCACGTGTCAAATGTCGAAAATGTTAGCGTTTACAAAAATTGACATGTGATGGCCCCTGTTTACAGAGTCACTGCTTAGCAACGGATCTTTACTCCACAATATTGTTGTGGAAATGATACGGTATTATGCTCTACACGACTCAAGGGAAGTAGAGAAGATAGAGTATAAGGAAATAGTAGTGAGTGTTATTACACTTAAAGTCCCCTCCGTTTATAAAGTTCCCAGGCAGTGCTCGCTCACCTTCCTGGTACAACTAAGTGAAAAGGTAAAGCGTTAGGAAGTGGACTACACGTATGTTATGAGCAGAGGAGTGAAGTCGAAGGGCAGTTGTAATGTGTATGATCGGAATTAATTGTGATATCGACGTCTGGCGGGCTGCATTAGACGCCCGAACTTCATGTAGACAATATTTCACAGTTCAATCCGCACCTCACAGGAAACACATTACGTCTCCACTACAAAGCCCAACCGGTTAATGCTGTTTATGGAAACATTCGCTGTTTATTGTGAGAACCATACGGAACACACAGAAACACTCTGTGGGCAGAAAGCAGAGTTTCTATGTGTTAAAGCAGGCGGTGCTTATAGTTACCATTGTGGTGTGCAGGGTTAAGCTGCTACACATGTTGGCATTGCTCCAGCTACTGATATCGAGGTAATGAAATTTGATAACAGGGTTTGATGTCACGTCTACCTCTATGCTGGGACGAGAGGACATGTTGTGGTAGAACATAGGTCGATTTAGAAGCTTCGTTGACATGAAATGTAACATAACATGAGGGGTAATGTCCTCCGCTTTGCTTAACATGTACATGACATTGTGGTTGTTGCCCTCACGATTATCTGTTCCCCTGAATCATAGGCAGAGTGTAAATTCACACAGCACTGGGGATTAATGTGTGTAGATTTAGGATTTTGTGTCTGAGATTAAAGATTCTCACGATAATGAAGACCACTTTCTTCTGAATGTGACGTCGTGTAGTCTGGTAGATACCAACATTATACTTACATCATAATGGAAGCAGCAGGTGTCACCGAAACGTCGAAATATATCTACCATACTGCGTGGCATCAAATCATAGAAGACAAATCTCCGTTAAGTGTGTTGTGTTTGTGTTATGTGCTTACGATCGAACTGTGAAACAGAAATTCCATGAAGTTGCTCAGACTGGAGCATATGTGTTGTATGCTGCCTGTGTGCGTTGTGCGCCGTGTAATCTGTCTGTTCATCTGTCCCTCCCAAAAGACGCACCGTAGAAAAATTGCTTAAGTCCAAAAAAAGTTCTTCATGGAGAGAGGTCCGGAAAATTTGTTCTCCCGCGTTTACATGCACGGCTTCGAGTCCCAGACCGTTTCTTTCCCCATTATTTACCCCACAAGAAAAACACTGGGGTCATTACGACGAGTACCAAACTTCATATATTTTACAGTAACCATGACAACGAAATATGTTTACACTCTGTTATATCGTGTTGTTCTTTATATTTATTTATTTGTGTTTTAGAGTCATAAGTAGTGCAAGTGCTTACACTGCAACTGCACTGCTAGTCCTTACTCTGCAACTACACTGCTAGTCCTTGTCCTGGTTATATAGCCCTGGGTCGGACCTCACAGAAAATGTCTCTTCCATTATTATATGTTCTCTCATTTCCGTGTCCACAGAGCTGTTCTCTGGAAACGGCTGTTGTACTGTCGCCTGTTTACACAACAGTTGCTTGGCAACGAGCGTACATGTCACAGTATCTTGATATGCTCGTATTTGGGTGTCCTCCGTTAGGTCCACAGTAGGAAACAGAAAACTGACATGAAGTTACATCTTCGCTAGGAAGCAGTCCGTAAATAACTCACGCTTACATCACATTTACAGCGTACTTCATAAACATGTCTCTGCGAAGGAATTTCAAATTGACGTTCGAACCTCCACTGCGTGATATATTTATTTCCTGGGAAGCCATGTTTTTTTGTGTCCAATTCTATCAGTACACATCGCCGCTCTTTCTTCGCAGGAAACACCTGTGTGTGATGTATCGATTAATCGTTACGCCGTTCGTTGCTGGGACTACGCGTAACAATGTGCGGTCAGTGGAGTCCCAAATGCCACAGACAGAGAAGTGTTTGTTCAATTGTTTGCAAGACCGTGCCATAGCTCTGGCAACTAGTCGCTGGCTTCCCACCGCGGGGGCCCGAGTTCGAGGTCGGGTCAAATTATGTAGAATATTTGGTGGACAAAGAGGCGCTGGGGCAGGTTTTATACGAGTACTTCGGTTTCCCCTGCCAATCTTCATTCCACCAATTGCTCCACAGTCACCAACATCTGTCTTCCGGAGCTGGTACAATAGGCCAGTCAGTGGCCGCAGTACCAAGTGGACTCAGTCTCACCCCCCCCTTGAGAAAAAAATGATTTGCATTGTTGCCTTTTTTTTTAATTCGCTTAGTGGGGGGTGGAGTCCAACTGGGTCCACTCGGCACGGCGGCCACTGATTGGCCTATTGTACCTGCCCTCGGATAATTAAGATGATGGAGAATTTGGTGGAATGAAGATTGGCAGCGGAAACCGAAGTTCTCGAAGAAAATTCGCTCCAGTGCCACTTTGTCCACCACAAATCCCACTTGACCAGACCCGGGATCGTACCCGGGCCTCCGCGGTAGGAAGCCAGCGACTAACCGCTTGAGCTATGGCGCGGCCATTGTTGCCTCTTAATCACATATGCGGTGTCTAGGCATGAAGTAACAATGAATAAATACCTATCAACTTGGCTTGCATTCGCAAGCTCACCAGTTCGAATCTCAACTAGTACACCAACTGTTATGACTGATTTTTTTAAATATATCTTTCGCTAGGCTATCCCGGAAAATTGCGGAACAGCATCTTAAAATAAGCAGCGACCTGCTACTTCCATATCCTTTCGAATTCATTATACGCTGATCTTACCGTTGAAAAGCGCGCAGTCTCAGCTGCTCTTAAGCATCGTTAAATGAACGTAAGGCAAAATAGAAGCAGTGAACACTGTAGCTGAGTTACTGACAAGGCTTATGCGCAGGTCCATTGTTTATGTTGATTCTGCCCCTTGCTATCTTTCTAGGCTTCTTATTCGACCATGATGATGTAGGCAACATGTTCCTGGGAAACGTCGTTTGATTTTCCCCGGATACGCGGCATTACAACATACAAACATAGTGCTCTTCAGCGAGTGCTTGAGGATTTTAGACAGAACTGCATTTTATACCCTGAGTGGTATAGCGATTGACTACTGCCTGGACGACCGAGGGGTCTGAGTTCGAGGCCCGGTATGGTCGACAATTTTATCTTCTCCAAGTCGTCAAAACCGGTACTGTAGCCCACCCAGTCTCCTTTCCACTGGGTAAAGAAGGCGCTTTCTCCGGGGGTAAGTGGCCGGGTCATTAATTTGACAACTCACCTCCAACTACTGCCGAGGTCAAGAAAATGTGGGTCTATACATCCACTCCCCCATACACCTTTATGGCGTAATATATAATTAGTTAAGCACAGGGATAACTCTACCTTTATTGAATTTTTACCAAGCTGGGGTATGTGGAAGACAGAAGCTGTCGTGAATGATGTCTTCAGTGGTTGTCTTCAGTACCTGAAGACAGAAGCCGGGTAGTGCCGCAAGCCACTGACGTTTCTCTTCAGATTCACGTGACATGCTTCCATTGGACGCCATGTAATGTTTCGATTTCAGCAAATGGCTCAGCTGTTTCCTGTGCCTGTGTGCTACGTAAGTTAGTAGCGTTACTTCTGCAACATATTTCGGCCTTACGTGCTTATCATCAGGTGATACGCAATTGCTTCACCTTCCGTGTTCTACAACGAAATACAATCTGTACTAGAAACAGCGCCGATCACAGTGGCCTGAACTGTTTTCGTCTTTTCGAAAGCTAAGGACGTGGGTTCGAATCCTGCTCGAGGCATGGATGTCTGTGTGAGTTTATTCTGTGTTTGTGTTGTTCTGCTTATAGGTAGAGGCTGATCCCCCGTCCAAGGAGTCCTACCGACTGTGTTTAGGATTCTTTTTCCTTGGTACTACAGACCCAGTGGGCCTAGGCCTACCTCCATGAACTTCTCCGTTCACATCTTACACATACGATAGGACTCCTTGGGCGGGTAATCAGCTCGTCGTAAGGTCTCTACCTGTACACAAACACAGAAAAAAGCACACACACAAACTAAACATCCATGATCTGAGTGGGATTCGAACCCACGATCCCGGTTTCCAAGCGAGCGAAGACAGTACATGCCTTAGACCGCTCGGCTACCGTGACCGGCTGTGTTTAAGATTAGGAAACTAAAAAAAGCTACCAGCGTCAGACAAAGGGCTGTAGATACAATTAATTAATTAATAACATGTGACAGTGTAGTACAATCACAGGATACGAATGCGACAAGAAGTTTCACAGCCCACGCAAACACTCGTAAAGCGATTAACCCGTGCAATAGGATGCTGAAATATTATGAACAGCTGCTAACATCGTCATTAAACAACTCACCAAAGAAATCAGATGTAATGAATTGCGGTGAACTTATTTTATTGTCACACTATAGTCTGTTGACCTAGCAAAACGTTTTTGTTTCATAGCCTTCCTATAGCGAGCGAAATGACCCTTGTCTTCTCTGAGCCGGAGGGAAATGGTTGTGCTTAGTGGAGAGAGAAGAGAAGCCAAATGTTGGCGTAGGGAGAGGGCGTGTAGGCTGGGCTCTGCTAAGCCGTGTCCCAGCACTGACAGCCCCCATGTCTTGCAGAAAATCAGCCCACGTTACTTATCGGTCAGATTTGTGCTTCTCAAGGCAGCGGATTTGAAGATTACTGTTCTTGGTTGGCTTTCACGCTGCGTAGCCTCGTACATTTGTACCAGTGTTTCTGAGGAACCTGTCGCCTCCATCATCAAGGTACAAAAGTAAGACATATTCTTTCTTATTGTTTCGCAGAGGACGCCGATCCAGTTCTCCTTTTTAACATTTTTCATTCTTGGCCGACTTTTTTTCCCTGAAGATGACAGCAGAAGATTCCTCCGGAACGTATATGACGATTTATTCTTGTCTCTGTGCTGGTAACGAATTTCTTGAAGAAAGCAGTCTTCTGGGATTTGGCACCGTGTATATGTGGTGTTAACCGACGTTTCGAAGGAACGTATCGCCTCCATCTTCAGGGTAGAAGGAAAAAATATAAGAAATCCGCAAGCGAAGAAACAGTGAGAACTGGTAAAAGTTCCTCCGAAACGTCGGTGAACACCACATATACACGGTGCCAAATCCCAAAAGACTGCTTTCTTCATAGTCACCGCCGTGAAAGCCTCAAATCTTACAACGAATTTCTTGCTTTATGCTCAATGTTTTTGAAAGAGCTACTACTTTTCCAGGAGCATTTATTGATGTGCATTGCCCGTCAAGGGCAGCAGATTAACACGGTCGCTCCGGGGAATGGTCTAGGGATATTTACATCATTGAATTTTCCGGTATTCCTTTTCAAATGTGATTGTAATGCTGAAAAGATTACCCAGCGATACTTGTCAAGTTGTGTATTTTCTTCGATAATCTGACGGACACCGGCAGTAGCTCAGAATTTAGCTTCCAGTGGTAAGCTCGTGCCGATCTCAGTGGCCGCGCGATCTTAAGGCAAGAAATGTATTCGCCCGCTCTAAAGCTGGATCGTGAGTTCGATTCCCAGTCTAAGCATGGGTGTTTTTCTGCGTTTATTGTTTGTTTGTGTTGTCCTGTGTAGGTAGTGGCCTTGCGTCGGGCTGATTCATCAGTGCAAGGAGTCCTACCGACTTCCTGATAGATAGATGGATAGATAGATA
Organism: Cryptotermes secundus; assembly: GCF_002891405.2. Taxonomy (NCBI): domain Eukaryota; kingdom Metazoa; phylum Arthropoda; class Insecta; order Blattodea; family Kalotermitidae; genus Cryptotermes; species Cryptotermes secundus. The sequence continues at coordinate 210,569 of NW_019721514.1, read as the reverse complement.
GACAGACAGACAGACTGAGTGAGTGATTGATTGAATGGTGAATAATGAATAAGAAAGTATTGCGAAGGAAGCGATGGAAAAAATTTCTCAATCTATCCTCCAACGAAGTAAACACAGTGAAAACTAACTATATGTTTATATCTCGTCACCAAAATGCAGGACAAAAATTCATGATATAAAGATAGGTAACAGAAGTTTTGAAAATGTGGCACAGTTCAGATATTTGGGGACGACTATAACAAATCAAAACTTGATTGAAGAGGAAATTAAGAAGAGACTGAACTCGGGTAATGCTTGCTACCATTCGGTCCAGAAGCTTTTGTCTTCTCGTCTGCTGTGCAGAAACGTAAAAATTAGAATATACAAAACTATAATTTTGCCTGTGGTTCTGTATGGGTATGAAACCTGGTCGCTGCCTTTAAGGGAGGATTATAGACTGAGGGTGTTGAGAATATTTGGACTGAAGAGAGATGAAGTGACAGGAGGTTGGAGAAAACTGCATAATGAGGAGCTTCATAACTTGTACTCTTCTCCAAGTATAATTAGAATGATCAAGTCAAGGAGGATGAGGTGGACAGATCATGTTGCACAAATGGGCGAGACGAGGAATGCATATAGGATATTGGTGGGAAAGCCAGAAGGAAAGAGATATTAGCAAGAGCAAAACATAGGTGGGTGGACAACATTAAAATGGATCTCAGAGAGAGGATGGGTTGGTTCGGACTGGATTGATCTGGCTCAGGATAGGGACCAGTGGAGGGTTCTTGTGAACACGGTAATGAACCTACGGGTTCCATAATATGCTGGGAAGTTCTTGAGTTTCTCCACCAGCAGTGATACACTTGTCCCATTTCTTTACCAGTGCGTCGAAATCCGCAGCATGGAAGTCTTTGACAGTTGTCTCAGCCACTTCCACGCCTACGTTTCTACATCTTTGTCAACAGCGAAACCTTTGCCACCCGGCTCTGAATCGCTTTAAAAATAAACGCTTCCCACCGTAAACAATTCTGAATATACTTTGCATTGAGGCCTTTTGCCCACAAAAGCGCACAACAGAACGCTGCACTTCGGTAGCATACGCGGTCGCCATTTTGACTACTGAAACCAGGCTCTGAACATGCGCATGAGCATCTGCTACCTACGTAGTCGTGAAGCTTGATTGTGCTGCTACCTGTTGATACATGTAGAAAACATATTACGTCCACTACAGCTGTTTTGTCGCCATTTTTGACCTTTTACTGGCTCTTCCTCATATTTTTGGTGTAATTAACGACTCTCCCAATAGCTCAGAGTACGCCGTGTATTATCGGATGGTAGTAAAAAACAAACTCCATGGTTTTAGTCCGCAAGCGAACTATACCGACCGAACGACCGCCGCTTGTCGACGAAGTTAGTACCAACTCAACATATAGAGGGTGTCATGTGGTCAGCGCAACAAACCCCCAAGGCCGGTGGAGCAACTAGACCGGAGCAACTATTTCCTGGAAATAGCTCCTCAATTATCCTCACAAGGCTGAGTGGACCCCGTTCCAGACCAACTACTCAGAAAAAAATCTGGTAGCAACGGGAATCGAACGCGGCCCTCTGGATCTGTAGCGAGGAATTCTAACCACTAGATCACAGAGGCGGTCCATCGGATGGTAGTACGATTAGTAACTAATAAATTGAAAATCATGTGGAAGCGGTCGTGGCCTAATTTGAGGCATGATCGCGTTATTTGTCTGGAGAGACTGATGAAAAACAGGAAGATCCTTGGGTCAATATACACGATCTATGGACAGAGATTAATCTCGGGACCTCCCAAACAAGAAGCCGGAGCACAATCCTGCAAGTGTTTTCTCTCTCGCAGGGCCAAATATTGGTTCTCAGTTCCCAAAATTGTCCAGCCCTGGCTACAGGATCGAGTGAAGGGACATGATGGTCTAATAAGAAGGGAGACCCTGACGTTTCGGAATAAAGATTTAACGGTCCCTGGAGGTCTAACCGAACATGGAAAGAACTTGGATCGAATAGGGGGCCATAAGCCGTGTCTCTCTCACGGCGGCGTTGCTCTGAGAGCTACTACCTTTTCCAAAAACGTGTACTCTCACTTATCCTGCCGTCACATTTAGTTACTAAAACTAAACGCGATTACGAGGATCATCAAATAAAGGACGAGATGGGCGTATCGTATAGAACGAATAGCTGAGAAGAGAAATTCATACAGTACTTTTGTCGGAAGACATGACGTAAAGGATCATTTGGAAGACCTGGGTATAGATGGAAGAATGATATTAGAATTGTTCTTAGAGAAAAATGGCGTGAAGACACCGCTTGGATTTTTATGGGTCGGAGTAGGAACCAATGGTGGGCTCTTGTGAACACGGTAATGAACCTTCGGGTTCAATATAAGTTGGGAATTATCTTACAGGCTGAGCAACTGTAAGCTTCTGAAAACGTGTTGCGCAAGTTGGTTTTAGTTGATTGGTATCATGCAACATATCAGGACGCTCTCAGTAGCTTAGGCTAGAAGTTATTGTGTCGAATGTTAATGCGAAGCCAATAATAAACAGAGAAGGATGTAGAAGGAATCCTTCGTGTCCCAGTTACAGCCGGGGAACACTGAGGAAACAGACTCAGAACCTCAACATAACTTGTCTCAGGACCGAGATTTGAACCCGGAAATACTTAATTTGCGGCATTCGGTAATATCTCTTCTTGAAAGAAGTTTGTGTTAGTGTCACATACAAGACGTAACATTTCTCACAAATACAAGAAACAAGAACAAGGCGCAAACGTAATAACACACACTCTACCATATACCACAACCGACTAATGGGACACGAAAACAGTTGCGTAACTGAACTAAGCAACCCATTAAACATCAGACGAAGACTAAAACGACAATGGCCCTCAGACTTAAAAGAACACACTGTTGAAGATGGGTAGCCGTACTCAGCAACATAATGCATAGTATACTACATAGGAGAATCATCACTGGATGATCACTCCGCACAAGTGATTTCTTACAACATGTTTACTTATTGCTCCCTTGTAGAGTAGACTGTAAATTGCAAGAAATAAAAAAAAATAACACACCCACAAACCAACACAATACATGCTACATCAATACAAGAGAAACGCGTCGGCAGAAGAGACACATCTACACACAACTGCTACATCCAGACAAAACAAAAGAAGTCCTTTTATATACGGTTTATTTTAATTTTAATACTAGTTATTTTAATTTAGGCCGCGCCATAGCTCAAGCGGTTAGTCGCTGGCTTCCCACCGCGGCGGCCCGTGTTCGATCCCGGGTCTGGTCAAGTGGAATTTGTGGTGGACAAAGTGGAGCTTGGGCAGGTTTTCTCCGAGTACTTCGGTTTCCCCTCCCAATCTTCATTCCACCAATTGCTCCACAATCACCCTCACCTATCATCTGGGGCTGGTACAATAGGCCAGAAGAGGCCGCAGTACAAGGGACTTAGTCCCACCCAACTAGCAATTAAAGAAACAGACGGATACAGGTGAATGTAAACAAATAATGTACCTGATTATGGCTTAATGAGCCGAAACACGACGAATGTTTTGTGCGCCCATACTTCGTATTGTGGTGACGGAGTAAAATAAAGAAACTTCACACACATAATATGTCTTGAAGTAGTCTTGTTGAAATGCTGAAGTTGATAAACTTTAAGCGCGTGTGTGATAATTCCGAGTTTCAAGATTTCCATGTTCTGTTTCATGAAAACCACTCGGTTTCTTAGAGAATATACAGGGGCAAACATCCCGAGCTTCTCCTTCAGTAACCAGCCTCAGTGTCGTAGTATGAACCTGTGGTTTCATGTGATCACAGCGGTGAAGTTTATATTTTGACCTAATGCCTTATGACACAGTGTAGTCTGGTAAGCCTGTACCAACTTTTCGGAGGAACATACTGACTTTACCATTCAGGGTAGATGTCATTTTGCTGCTTCAACTCTGCAACTGGAAGCGGTTTGTTCTTTCGAAAACATGGTACATACCTACCAGACTACACGGTGTCACCATATATGACCACAACATGAAAAACACAGTAGTTTCTTTAGCTTCATTGTCAGCAACGCTATCTCATAGTGTGTCCAGTGTTAAGATGTTTTGATGAATTGAAAGGACATGGAAGGAAATTTTATGGGGTAAAGGAGGTACTAATCCATCATTAGCCTGGATAGGCTGAATATCACAAAACAACTCAGTCACGAGAATCGGTGTCCCGACCCGGGTTCAAACCGAGAACCTCTGAATTAGAACTCTATACGTTTGCCGCTGCGCTACCCTGCTTTCTCTTCACACGGTTTGTAGCGATGTACCGACCTGTGGGATCACCATTTCGCCTGATCGCACTCAGTACTGTGGGATTCGTGTGGGTCATGAAGCTGTGTCCGGAAAATGTGCTCCAGCCTCTTTGAATATGGTGTCTTAACAACAGCGAAGGTTGGCCTCAGCTTCTCAAGTCTGCGGAGCTACTGATACTAACTTGGGCAGACACTTCATCTGAAGTTCAGACGAGCTGTATTAAGAACTTTGCAGTTTCGACGATTAAAGTTGTGCTACAGTCGAAAGAAATGCCACGTTAGCAGAAATCTATAGGAACTGTTGCATTAACGAGAACGGTCATAATAATAAACTTCAGTACTAGTTCTGGCAACGGCAACAGTATTTGTCGAGGATCTTCAGTACCGATATCTATCATGTCAACCCCAATAATTTACAATAACGTTCACTAACTATTATAAAGCCAACAATAATAAGAAAAAATCTTAGTACATATCCTACACGAAATAAGAAAACGGAAGGCTAATTGGATTGGTCATATCTTACGCGGTAACCGCCTTGTAAAAGAAGTTATTGAAGGAAAGATAGAGGGGCGGATAGAAGTGACCAGAAGACGAGGAAGAAGACGTAAGAAGATGCTGGATGACCTTGGGGACAGAATAGGATATTTTCATTTGAAGGAGAAAGCTCTGGATCGCATCAAGTGGAGGAACTGTTTTGGAAGAGACTGTGGACCTGTCGTCTTGACAGATTGCAGATGAATGAATGAATTCTTACTTAGTATGTGTGTGAATATAGATGGGGTTTGGATTGGTGACTCGTTTTATTAACAGCTTACACACTCACGACTCGTAACTACATTTCATAGATTACTGACACACACAGAGTAGTGTCCTCAGTCTATTTTTTTTTCCTTGGCACCACAGCCCCAGTAGACCTAGGCCTACCTCCATGAACTTCTCCGTTCACCCTCAGTCTATTACAGTGTCAAATAACTGTTTCCTGGCAACAGATTTTAACACACGAACACAGGAATCCGACTCCAGGCATGGATGTCTATCTGAGTTTATTCTGTTTATGTTGTCCTGTGTAGCTAGCGGCCATGTAACGTTCTAAAGTGAAACAAAATATTTCCCGAATTCCATGTGTTCCAAGTTGAGTTACGACCTGTGAGTAGTCAGTAAATATATTCACCAATAGTCACACACTTACTACGTGAGAATAAGATACAGGAAGGAGGTTAAGGGTAAAACAGAGAAAGGAGAAGTAAAGGAACATGAGATTATAAAGTAGAAGGAAGGAGAAGATATGAAATAAATTGGAACTAAGAATAAAATTTGGGGATAACTAAGAGTTAACTAATTTTGACTTAAGCCCTTCTTACCGAGTACTTAATTTATATCCACTTCTACTGACTTTCTACTGCTGTCAGCTGGCAGAGACGCTGCAGGGGGAAGCAGTGGGGTGGGATCCCTCCCCCTTCCATAACATTATGTCTACCTTCACATTATCCATGTCATCCAGTAGGATTGGCCCTGCCTCCCTGTATTTGTGACATTCTGACGTCTTTATAGGGTGAGTAATCCTGAGGGGAAGAAGAGCAGGGTTGAGAAGGCGCGGAACTTCTTTGAAGAGGTTTCGAGAGAGAGTGGGAGTGAATGAGAGTGACTTAAAATGAGTGGGAGTGACAAGAAGGCAGCAGTCAACCATGTCTCTATCAACTAGTTGGTCCTCGACTCGATTTTTCACCGATAAAAATGAATATGATTTTTTACTCTTCAGACAAATGTGCTCAGGATAGGAACCTGTGAACCTCGAGGTTCCTCAGTAACGGAGACTGACTTTTTTGGTAGCCGACGGAGTATTAGTTTTTGGTGAATAGTGTGTACTGGATTCAACTGGCTCCGAATAGTTCCCGGTGGATTGATCTTATGACCATGCCAATTAACCTTCAGGTTAGGTTGCAGCTGGCAAACTGCGTAGGATTCCAGGTTCACACTAACTTCATGGAACTGAGCCCTTCGTGAGAGCCCGCCAGTTATGCATCTACTCAAGAACTTCCCAGCTTTTTACGGAACCCAAAGGTTAATTGCCTTCTTCACAATAGTCCTCCACTGGGCCCTATCACGAGCCAGATCAATCCAATCCAAACCCCTTCATTCTATGTTTTTGAGACCCATTTTAATATTATCCGTCCATCTACGTCTAGGTCTTCCTAGTGGTCTTTTTCTTTCTAACTTTCCCACCAATAACATATATGCATTCCTCTTCTTCCCACATGCGTGCTGCATGCCCTGCCTATCTCATCCTCCTTCAGTCGATCATTCTAATTATGCTTGGAGAGAAGACTCTAAGTTAGAGGGATAGGATGGGTTGGCATGAATTAGATTGATCTGGCTCAGGATGGGGACTAGTGGAGGGCTCTTGTGAACACTGTAATGAACCTTCGGGTTCCATAAAATGCTGGGATTTCCTTGAGTAGCTGCAGAATTGGCGGCTCCTCCAGAAGGGCTCAGCTCCACGAGTAAGTAAGTAAGTAAGAGTACAAGTTATGAAGCTCCTCATTACGCAGTTTTCTCCAACCTCCTGTCACTTCATCTCTCCTCAGTCCAAATATTCTCCTCAACACCCTGTTCTCAAACACCCTTGTTCTATATTCTTCCCTTAATGTCGGAGACCAAGATTCACACCCATACAGAACCACAGAAAAATTATACTTTTATTATTATTATAATATTTTATTATGAAGCGTACTACCTTCTGGGCTCTATTTGCTACCTGCTTTCACTCTGGATTCTTGCTCTGTTTCCTGGACCCTGAAGATGGAGGCGATATGTTCCTCCGAAACAATGGGTACCGAGGGCTATTTCCTCGGGAGTAAAGAGTTAGTGGCGTGAAGCTGACCTCTCACCTCCTTCTAGTGCCGAGCTCAAGAATGGTGGAGCTATCCCTCAGGGACAACTTCACCTTTTTATCACACTATCTGAATCACTGTATTATAAACGTCCGTACTTATGTAACAGTTGACAGAATATTATTGTTGGGGTTAGAGATTCTTTTGCTGCGATTTACTACTTGATTACCATTTGAGCAAGGAGGGAGGGAATAGAAACTTAGCACATTCTTTCTGCTTTCTGATATTATTATTATGGCTCTACAACCCTGTGTTGGGTCTCTGCCGCTTTTTCAGTTATTAAATCCTATACACAGCTGGTAGGACACCTTGGAAGAGGGATTTGCCCGTCATAGGCCGCTACCTACGCACAGAACAACACAAACACAGAATAAAAGCACATAATGCAGACATCCATGCCATGAGTGGGATTCGAATCCATGATGCCAGCGTTCGAGCCAGCGAAGACAGTGATCACGCGGCCACTCTGATCGGCTGCTTCGTGATATACGCCTTTACGAATGCTCAAGACCAGTTCTCCTCTTCCATGTAATTTTCATTAACATGCATTTGCGTTGCTAAAATATCCATAATTTACACTTAAATCCTTTATTCAGCTCGGCTGTTTCTTTATTGATGTTTGCAATGCGTTTGAGTTTAGAATGTTAGCAGTTGGCGTGTTTGAACTGCTTTATTGGAAAGCACTGCCTACGACAGATGGCCGAGTAGTGCATGCATTTGAATACAGAGCGCGCGCGGGATTTGGGAAGAAAGAAACGAATCAGCTTAATGTATGCATGGCTCCAGGGTTGTGTTTACTGCTATGTAAATGTCGGACTCAGCAGAGAACACAGCATGGCAGGCTGAGATACGTTCTCCAAGACATTCTCATTAATATCAATGGTAGTGGAATATGGATTTTAACGGCCGAAGACGTCAAGAATGTTTAAAAATTCAGATTTTGAAATTCTATTTAAGGCACGCGAGAGAGAAAAAAGTGTTTCTGCGCTGTTTCGCTCGATATTTTCTCTTGTCTAAGAATTATTTTGGAAACAAGTCAAGTTTCAAATGAGAAGTACGTGATTATCCATCAGTCCAACCGGTTTATTATTATTATTATTGTCACGTGATAAGTGCCATATAGACGGGGTTTGGATTTGTAAATGGATTTATTGGACACGTTAAGAAACAATTCATGACTGAACTTTACAAATCACACACAGGTTAGTGTTCTTAGTCACGGTCTTCATTACGCTGCTTGGTAACGTCTTCCAACAGTGGACGTTCCTCTGCTCCCGGACTCACGTCCTCGCAGGCTGACGGCCATCTCACACCAACCTCCTAGTCTTCTGACTGCCATCTCTAGAGTTTCTCTTAATGATAACTGGTCCTCTTATATAGCCCCTGTACGGTCGACAAAGAAGAGGCCGCTTCCAACAGTTACTCCATTGTTGCGTGTTACACAGCCGTTACCTAGTAGTGGCCATTTCTCTGGACGAACAATTCTTGCTTTGAGGAAATATGCCACATTATTATTATTATTATTATTATTATTATTATTACTGTTGAATCTTGGTTCGCATCCGTTAATACAAAGGGCACCTTGTCTCTGGAACGCGTCCCGACGCGGTTACTAACACTTCGCGTCTGCATAGCATCCACACGGCTACATCTTCCGTGCCGTTTCCTCCTTTATGTCTTTTGAACAAACACAATTTGTGTGTACATTTTGTTTACCTACACGGACCACTTTTCCTTTGAAGCATGAAGGCAGCAGAGAAAATGAAATTGAGGACATACCGAACCTAGCCTGGGTGTTAGTGAACGAATTTGTTGATTCAGTTAGATAGTAGCTTTTGTGAACTGCTATAGACAACATCAGAGGAATGAAACTACTTAGGAATCAGTTCCTACCTCACAGTAAATACTGCGTCTCAACACAAAGTGTGTGTGCAAAACTCAAGCGTTCTGAATATTAAAGTGGGTATACAGAATTACTTTTTTTTTTAATTTTTCTTTCATCCGGAATTCTAGGTAATAGAGGACACGACGTTTCGGAAACTGGATCTGTTTCCGTCTTCAGGTGGGAAAGGAAGACACCTACTCAGTTGGGCCCCTTAGAAAGAGTGATTGAGATTAGCTCTTTCTAGGAGACCTAGTTAGTTAGTTATTGGAGAGGGTGGGTTTCCCCATGCACTTAGACCTGTATTGGTCCATTGTGCTTTCCTCTATGATTTATACCAGTCTCTGTATCCTACCGGTACTGGTGCTTACCATCAGTCCCGCCCAGCCAGCGAGATCGGCTCTACTAGCTGAGAGGTATCTATAATGCTTCCCCCATCTACCAGAGGTATTAGAGACTGCTGTTGGGCGGGAAACGTCAGTAATTTGGCTCAGTGACCTCCTTTGGAGATATGAGGTTCTTTTACGTGCCGTAAAGCTACGACACGGGACCCACGGCTTAAAGTCCCTCCCGGAGGACTTGTTCCCTGAACTTTTCCGCCCTTAAAAATTCGATGACTTCCGCCGGGTATTTGAACCCGCGTACTACGAGTCATGAGGTGCGAACGTTACCTCTAGACTACGGAGGCCGCTTCTAAGAGGCCTATCTGAGTAGGTGTCTTTCTCTCTCACCTGAAGACGGAAACACACCCAGTTTCCGAAACGTCGTGTCCTCTATTAGCTAGAATTCCGGACGCTGGAAAAAGTCCAAAAACGCAGTAATTCTCAGTGTCATCCACAATCTTCAGAACCCTTTAGACCCTATTAAAGTAGGTTTTACTGCTGTGGTTTAAAGGTTTAAATGACTATAGGGTTTCTTACATGATTAGAAGAGGTACCCATTAGTCAATCGATATGTGATTGCTTATCTAATCAACCTCAGACATTATTACCTTAGATGAGCTGTATTAACCTAAAGCGGTACATGTTCCATAAGCTGATCCCTCCCATTGTCACTATTTACGGGGAGGAAAACTGGAAACTTTTCACTTCTCAGCTGTAGTACATACAGAGTGACTATAGGCGGGGTTTGGATTGGTAGTCGGATTTACTGAACACTTCATAACTACAAGCAACTATAGCGCTATCGCTAATTCACACATTCAGCAGTTCATTACAGCACGTACTTAGTCTTCTCAGTCTGCTGTGTTTTCATCAGTCGTTGTCTGGCAATGGCTTCCAACGCTGTAGGTCCCTCAACTTCCATGTTCACACCCTAGACTTCTCCGGATCGCACAGAGAACACCGTTCCTTTGTTGCTATTTACGAGGCATTGTCAAGTTGTTTGTTTCAAGGTCGTTGCCCAGCGACGGCTCTCCATACCAAAATATCATTGAGAGTTCGTCATCAACATCATCATCATATATCGATTCAGATTTTTATGTTATTACTACAAAGCTGCTAAATTCTGTTATGAACATTATGTCGGAACCAGAATCACTATACTGGAGATGTTCGTGAGCACGTGGGAGTTTTTATTCGTCAGGCTGTGACGTACCCCCAGAGATGTCGCGCGCCAGGAATGCTGAGAATGTGAAGTGTTACCATTGTGCAGTTTCGGAAAAGCGTCTATTTGTGACTGGTAGTCACATGTGTATTGCGGTGACATTTAGTGTTGTATCTCTGACAGGTTGTTCAGGTTAATGGCTGGAATATGAACTCCATCCGCTATGAAAATAAATTTGTTGTCTTCATTCACGCAGTCCTGTAGCAGCTTTGTGTTCCCTGTTTCGCGACCCTGACTTATTCCTGACGCATTCTATTCTCGTTGTTTTCCTCAGTTCTTCGGTCTCTTACTTATGACCCCTCTAACAGGTTTCTAATTCTTCTCTATTTTTCGACTTCTACATCCATTTCTTCACTTTCATCTTTCGTACACCATTCTCTGTGCCTTCCTTCCGCCTTATTCTGTACTGCCACTCGCTGCTGTGCCTAGAACAAACCACGTTCTCTTTCGTCTACATTTGTATTCTTACGTAATAATTTCGGTAAAATTTATGGATATTCTATTGGGACACATGTAGAAAACGGGGGGCAGCAGAGTCATTTTACTCGGGCCCCAAATATACTGTCATTTAATTTAAAAGCGATAAAGTAACGTTATATTTTAGCGTCCTGTTGCACTGAATCATGTCCATGGTTTATGCTGACCGTCTTACAGTGTATACACTTTTTCACCATATTCTTCACTTGCACTCTACATGTTTCAGCACTAATGTGCCATCTTCAGGTGTCTTTATGCACGTTAAACTACTGTACTGCATGCCATAATGTCTTCATTCTAAAACGACTAAAATCTGTATTCGTCATATAGGACGATGAATTCTAAATAATAAAACTTTTCAGGATTCTTCCTACGTCGCACTCAAACACGCGAATTACGCCAGTCCTCTTTTATGTGAGCATTCTTCCTACATATATTTGTGTATCGTGTTCTGTGTTGTGTTTTGCTCCTGTTACTGCATGCGATGTACTGCTCTTGTATCGTGTTCTGTGTTGTGTTTTGCTCCTGTTACTGCATGCGATGTACTGCTCTTGTATCGTGTTCTGTGTTGTGTTTTGCTCCTGTTACTGCATGCGATGTACTGCTCTTGTATCGTGTTCTGTGTTGTGTTTTGCTCCTGTTACTGCATGCGATGTACTGCTCTTGTATCGTGTTCTGTGTTGTGTTTTGCTCCTGTTACTGCATGCGATGTACTGCTCTTGTATCGTGTTCTGTGTTGTGTTTTGCTCCTGTTACTGCATGCGATGTACTGCTCTTGTATCGTGTTCTGTGTTGTGTTTTGCTCCTGTTACTGCATGCGATGTACTGCTCTTGTATCGTGTTCTGTGTTGTGTTTTGCTCCTGTTACTGCATGCGATGTACTGCTCTTGTATCGTGTTCTGTGTTGTGTTTTGCTCCTGTTACTGCATGCGATGTACTGCTGGATCCATGGGCGATAAAGTAAGCAAGCAAAATATGAATGTTCCGTTTAATTGTTGACTTGTTATTCATTGCATGGTCGAAGTCTGTAAATTGTTCATCTTATGTAATTTAAAGTGTATTTTATACGTAATAGAAAAACTGATTTTAAAGTATTTATTAAATATATTTATTTGGCTTTCGGTATGGATTGGGGGCTCAAGTATATGTTTGGCCCGGGCTCCGTCTCACCTCTCTCAGACCCTGTGGTAGCTTCAGTAAAAAGCTAAAGTTGGTTAACCTTTCAACAAGCCGTGGAGGCCTTTAGGGTTTTGAGACGTCAAGGCTCCCACATTTTCTAGATAGGTGGTTCACATATGGTAGTGAAGTTGTCAGCCTTACGCACCGACCGCTCTTTACCCCCAGGAAGATTCCTGGTAATTATTTCTGTTAGAAGCTAAATCGATAACAGGACAATAGTGGGGCGGAAGGATTAGATCAATTGACATATGCGATGACCTAATCGGGAATTAAACCCACCACCTTCCGGCTTGTAGCATAATGCCTCAACCAACTGCGCTATCGCGTCTGGCTTCGATACTTAGGGTCAATCATCGCTCACCAAAAGGGTTATGGTTTTATATTTTAAAATACATTTTTGATTCGGCATTTGTAAGGCAAATATTTAGTCTCATGCTCTAAATGCAAATTAACACTTTTATCTTTAATTTGCTATTTCATGTCATCCTTTACTCCGGGCATCGGTAGAGGAGAGAGATTAATTGTCTCTTTATTCTTTCTCTCTCTCTCCCCCCCCCCTTAATCTCGTTACAAGTTCCAGCACCGTGAAGCAGATAGCTCATGTCGCCGGCATGCCGGCATTTTCCGAGATACAAGTGCCGAACCGGGGACTGTGTCTGCCCTTGGCGCACTGCTCTGAGCGGCGGATTCCATTGTGAAACATAATTCGTTTCTTTGTCTGTCTCTTGACCCTTCAGTGCATCGTGAGACATAATTTGTTTCTTTGTCTGTCTCTTGACCCTTCAGTGCATCGTGAAACATAATTCGTTTCCCTGTCTTCTCATGACCCTTGAGACGAAAGATTTTTTACCTTCTCTTTCATCATTTTTTATAATCTCATTCTGCTTTATATATCTTCTTACCGTTCTTCGTATTCCTTTTTGTTCTATTACTTTCTCCTTCATATTCTTACTGTTCTTCTCATCTTCATTCTGATATACTTTTTAGCCTACTTTCATTATTTTGAACAAATTGATGTGGGCTTATATCACCCCTAGCAACTTTTGAATGCCTGAGGCATACAGAGTTTTTATAGGAAACCCCGTAGGAAAGAGACCACTAGGAATAATCGGATTTAGATAAGAATATAATGTGGCGTGCCGCCTAAAAGCCAGAATATCTGAGCAGCCGTCCATTGCTAGAAAACGGCAAGTTAAAACACAGCGCATAAATGACACCCATTGTTAGACAACGGCTCAGTAACTCTGTTTTCCATACAACAAGGAACACTGGATACCGCATTTCCTAGGCGGCAATTGTAAACACATAAACGCTACAGCGCGTACGTTGGCAGACGTTAGCACGGGAATGAAAGCCAGAGCTACTGCAGTTCCCGCTGCAACGAATGCCCTTCAAGAAGGTGTCTTCTAGTCCGTCCGACAAAACGGAACATAGGACAGAGCAGATGACAGAAGATGAGATCAGTGGCGAACGGAGCAGAGCTGGGAACAGAAGAAACCAGTTCAGCCAATGCCCAGAAGACGAAACGTGAAAGACAGTGGACTACTCAGGTCGCGTCGTCTGGAAGACGCTATTTCAGAGTGACTGTATTTATCATTGTAAACGAGCTATCCAATCAACAGCTTGATCTAATCCGGAAACCGTAATTATTTGTCACAGAACCCCGGACACGTGACAATAATATTAAAACTGAATTTAAATACACGTGATGGGTAGTTTTGGATTGGATTCATCTGGCTGAGGATAGGGATCAGTGGCGGGGTGTTGTGAGCACAGTGATGAACTTTCGGGTTCCATAAAATGCTGGGAATTTGTTGAGTTGCTGAGCAGCTGTTTGCTTTTCGGAAATGACTCAGTTTCATGCGGCAGTTGTCAGAATTTGTTTGTGAGAAGTGGAATGGGTTGAAAAACTGTCTATCGCAACATTCTTGGCCACTTACGATTTCAGGAAGGCCTACTCTGTGTGGGTTGTTGGAGGAGATTGTTATTTCTTAACACTCAAAATGCCTGGCACAAGAAAATTTTCTTCTATTATTAATTTTTCTTTACAATACAACTGTCTTTAAAATTCCTCGACTTAATGATGTATTTTTCCAGAGGACCGAAAGGAGTTTACTTCAAGTGAGTTTCGCAGCAGCAGAATATTATATTGTGTACAAAACGTACTTGAGGATTATATTTTTGGTCACTGATCGGCACAACAAAGAACCTGCAACCCTTAATCCGGCCAACGGGTCTTTAAATTTGCCCTAAGTAGCATCGAAATTTCGGACGGTAGATGAATGATGAATTGTATAGCATTTGGAGGGAAGCGTTTGTGACCAGTCCCGCAATTTGGATAGACTGAGAAGAACCACGAAGAATCTTAGTAAATCCAGTGTCCCTGCCGAGATTTGAACTGATCATCTCCTGAAGGGGAGTCGACAGTGATACCGCTTGTTCTGGACCACTGTTAGTCACATTTAATTTCTCGGCACAAATGTTTGCTCCCTAGGTGCTGACTGCCAGGTTAAATGGTATCCATGGCAACAAACAGCCTACACAAATGACCGCTGTTTGTGAGCTTTGATTTGATCAGGCTTCATTATCAACTTTGAAAACTCTTGCACCAAGATCCATAGCCGCCCGGCATTTGTTGTGTTCTCTGGTGTCCGTTACGCGTGAATTAAATCGACTCAGCCGAAATGGCGTTGGTCTGTTTTGAAATGTGAGTCCACGTTTATAGCCTTATACTGAGCACTTAACTCGCAGTTCCCAGATATTGTAGATCGATATGAGTTACAAAGGTAATTGATCACTAATAACTTAACACCTTCAAGTATTCTCTCGTCCAATAATTGAAATTTTAACCTCTGTTTTCTAGAACATTTTCATAAATACTGACTGACTAACCAACTAGGCCGCGCCATAGCTCAAGCGGTTAGTCACTGGCTTCCCACCAAGGCAGCCCGTGTTCGATCCCGGGTTTGGTCAAGTGGGATTTGTGAACAAAGTGGCGCTGGGGCGGGTTTTCTCCGAGTACTTCGGTTTCCCTTGCCAATCTTCATTCCACCATATTCTCCATCATAATCACCCGGGGCAGGCTACAATAGGCCAATCAGCGGCCGCCGTGCCGAGTGGACCCAGTTGGATTCCATCCCCCCACTAAGCGAATCAAAAAAAAAAAACTAACCAACTAACTCCATTGAGATGAGCCCTTCTCGAAAAGCCTCCAGTTGTGCAGCAATTCAAGAATTTCCCAATATTTTAAGGAACCCGAATGTTCATTACCATGTTCACGAGAGGCCTCCACTATTCCCTAACCTGAGCCAGATCAATCCAGTCCATACCACCCAATCCTATCTCTCTAAGATCCAGTTTGATGTCATATATCCGCCTACGTCTTGTTCGAATAAGCCGAGAAAGATAGGCGGGTGATATATTTCTCGGCTTATTCGAACCTGAAGATGGAGGCGATATGTTCCTTCGAAACGTCCGTTAAATTTGAACTTACTACACGGCGTAATATCACAGATATAGTAAGCTTCATAAGCACCGCTGTGAGAACCTCATCTGCATAGATGTCTTCTAGTTTGTCGTGAGGTACGGGCGTATGCCCCGCACATTTTGCCGCCGTGTGATGCATAGGCCTCTGTTGCTCCGACAACCAGTGGGGCCCGCTTCTCTCCCTACGTAATGCAGACATATTTTGATAATAGCCAAAGCGGGTGTAACGTCGTGGGGAAATGGCTTCTTTTGAGAA
This sequence comes from Cryptotermes secundus, assembly GCF_002891405.2. Taxonomy (NCBI): domain Eukaryota; kingdom Metazoa; phylum Arthropoda; class Insecta; order Blattodea; family Kalotermitidae; genus Cryptotermes; species Cryptotermes secundus. The sequence goes on along the minus strand of NW_019721514.1, from coordinate 194,477 downwards.
GTCACGCGCGAGGGCACTGTGCCGGCTGGTGAGATCCTCGTTGTTATGACAACGTGATAACTGTTGGTTGTGGCCCAATGCACGTGCATGAAGACAAGAGGAGGACTATTGCTATCCTTTGCTTCTACTGGCGCTTACCTGCAAGCATTTTGCGGTTCATGGCAGGCCAGAATTTTTATACTTTTAAAATTTTACAGAATTTAAAATTTAAAATTGAAATTACTAAAAAGTCTCTTGTCTTTGAATGTATAATTATAAATTTAAAATTTAAATTTCTAATTATTTAAAATTCCCCTGTCGTTGAATGTAAAATTCTGAAATTCTTTATTGAAATCCGTCGTAACACACCAACGAAACTGTCAAGGTCAACATCACATTAGCTTAAAGAAAGGTCAGATCCGCTTCTTAGGATACGGAGACATTTGTCAAAGTTCTATATGTATGAATCAGGAAATTGAAATCAAACACCTAGAAGCATCAGTGATGTTGATCTTGAGCGTTTCGTTGTTGTGTTGTTGTTGTTGTTGTTGTTGTTGCTGTTGTTGGAGAGGGAGGGTTTCCCCATGCACTTAGACCAGATATTGGTCCATTGTGCGTCTCCCTGTGATATTCTAGCAGTCTCTATTCCCTACCGGTACTGGTGCGTCCCATCAGTCCCGACTCAGCCGGCGAGTTCGGCCTCTACTGGCTCAGCGGTATCTAGATGCTTCCCCCATCTACCAGAGGCGTTAGAGGCTACTGTTTGGCGGGAAATGTCCTGAATTTCGCTCAGAGGTCCCCTTGGGACATGAGGTTCTTTTACGTGCCGTAAAGCTACGACACGGGACCCACGGCTTAAAGCCCCTCACGAAGGACTTGTTCCCTGAATTTTTCCGCCCTTAAAAATTCCACGGCCTCCGCCGGGTTTGAACCCGCGTACCTTGAGTCACGAGGTGGGAACGTTACCCCTAGACTACGGAGGCCGCTTTCGTTGTTGTGTTACGCCTGATTCCAATAAATAATTTTATGTAATAACACAACATGATGCACCCAATGAAAAAAAGTACAATTCTGAATTTAAATTTTTAATTCTGGAACATTTTAAAAATAAAAGAAAATTCTTGCAACTTCGTGACGGTTGAATGTATTATATGACTGTGATAAGTAGCACTAGTATTGATCCGTATTACGTCAGTTCAATAATAAGAGACGTATTTGATGAGACAGCCTGAAGATTGTTCCTATGCGGACCGAAACACGTAGCAACCATTAAATAAAACCTGAAGATTGTTCCGTATGCAGACCGAAACAGGGTCAACCATTAAATAAAACCTGAAGATTGTTCCGTATGCGGACCGAAACACGTAGCAACCATTAAATAAAACCTGAAGATTGTTCCGTATGCGGACCGAAACACATAGCAACCATTAAATAAAACCTGAAGATTGTTCCGTATGCGGACCGAAACATGTAGCAACCATTAAATAAAACCTGTAGATTGTTCCGTATGCAGACCGAAACACGTAGCAACCATTAAATAAAACTAGTGTGAGCAGTTGTATTGTTTTACTGATATTTATTGTTGTGCTGACGGCCGAATGACATCATGATACATAACAGGATGCTAACAGTGAAGGTGTAAACTGCTGTTGAAGAATGTTTTTGAAGGGTAGGGCAAGGGGTATTAGGGATGAATTTATGGAAGCAAGGGTGTGGTGGCCCCCCAAAATTCTGGATCCACTGATGTAGGTGAACCAGTAGTAGCTATGATGAATTCGAGGTTCGTACAGGCATTAGCTTGCCTTGTGCGTTACGATGAAGAGCTGCATCAACTTTTTAAGATTCTTCGGGCTTCTCTGTAGACTCAAAGAGATTATCCTCAGGGCCCACTTTCTGCTTCCATGACTTTTATTTTTTGACATCCAGGTCACACTTCTCGAGCGCTGTCATCTGGAAAGCAGCTTTCTTTAAATTTGCTATTCGACTTGTGTTTGCAAATCGACTCTTCGTTTGAGCGGAGTGAGTCGTATGCTGCAAAATATAAGTCGAGTTTGCTTTCAATTTCCTGTCTATGTTTCCTCCCGTGAACAGAGACTCATCCCTTCTAGTGTTCCGTCTTCACGGTTTTACTGAGTGTCCTACACATGGAGGATCCATTTTCTGTCCCATGCGATGTCAAGACATTCTTCCTGATATAAATTCAATAAAGTTATACATAGTATCCGGTAGTTCAGACTCCAGTCTGTTCTTTATGATCATTATAATCGTTCTTCTTGGGTTCAACTAAGTAACGATGTATAGAGTGTCCCACAATCACGGGATCATTGTATTTTCTTTATTATGATAAATCACAATAGTACAAATATTATGTTTTTGGACATTATCCATCATCTGGCCTTTATCTAAAAACCGTCTTGTTTATTTTTCAAAACACAACGTTTCGGAGACTGGGTTCTGTCTCCGTCTTCAGGCAAAACCTGACAGAGATAGAATCCAGTCTCCGAAACGCTGTGTTTTGAAAAATAAACAGGACAATGTTGTAGATAAATACAGGACAATGGATAATGTCCAGAAACATAATATTTGTACTAAGGTACCATCGTCACAAACTTTCAGATCTTATTTATGATAAATCAAGGCGTTTTGGAGTTTCTGGGTTCCTAACAGAGCTTCCAGATTATAAAAATAACAAGCGAAGTGGAATATCATATGAAGATGTGCCTCATAATTTGTATTTTTCGTTTAATATTTTCAGAATAATTTAATTAAAGTTACTGAAATAAATTAAATATGTACCACGCGTAGAGAAACAAGAACTGGATACAAATATCGGGCCGTAAATCTTAGGAGAGACTGCAAGTTTGAAGATTTAAGTTAATAATAATTCAATCAAGTTTAACCATTTTAATGTAAAAATATTAAACTGGCCACAATTGATTGAATTGTTATTCACTTAAATATCAAAGAATGCGAGGGATCGAGGCGTTTTCGCCAAGTTCGAACAGTTTAGAAAACTATGTTAAATTTTAATTTAGAAAAATTTGTTTGGATGATGGGAATGAATTGAACTGGCAGTAGAGGACATAAGAGCCAAGCTTCCACGAACAATACAATACATAACGCGATACTGGGATAGTATCTTATTTTAGGCCACGAGGAACGCTATAGATTTGTTAAGCAATCTGCATAATGTAGGATATTGGTGAGAAAGCCAGAAGGAAAGAGACCACTAGGAAGACCAAGATGTAGGTGGATGGACAATATTAAAATGGATCGTAGAGAAATAGGTTAGGATGATATGGCTTGGATTTATCTGGCTGAGGATAGGGACCAGTAGAGGGCTCTTGTGAACATGGCAATGAACCTTATGGTTCCATAAAATGTTGGGAAGTTCTTGAGTACCTGCACAATTGGAGGATTCTCAAGAAGGGCTCAGCTCCATGAGTGAGTGTGTGAGCATACGCTGACCCACAGCCGCGTGTTTACCGAGCATTTGCACCGTCCCTTCCGGGACGTACTCCAAACGACAGCGACGCTATATTAACGAAGAAAGTTGTATCAAGTTTTCAAATCATTTCCAGAGTTTTAAATCTTGATTTAATATTCCCTGCGGGTGTGCTAGCCTGTCCTACCATCTCATTTACATAAACGACATTTCTGTGAAGAGCCAAGGAATAAAGAAAGCCATGACGTCACATAACAATCAAATCTGCGCCCAAGCAACGTATTCCCCTCATAGGCTTATCCTGTTGATCGGGCCACGCTATTGGCTGCGCTGTTGGTGTGTGTAGCGCTCGTTGGAGGGCCAAATGTCACCTTTGGAGCAAGCAATGTCGAGCCTCTTCTGTTCCCATTCCAACTTCAACCATCTCTGTTCATTAATTATTGACGCCCTGTGTGGTTGGGTTGGATTAGATGGATGTTTAATGACGCTGTCACAATACATGGCGTTGAATGGTGTGATGATGGATGAATAATGAATTGAAAATGATTTGAAAGAAAGCGGTCAAAGCCTGATCTAGCTACTGCCCGGGCATTTGTCTTGGATTGAGGAAATCCACGAAAATTTTCAGTTTGGGTAACCGGTGTCCGGCCGAGATTCGAACCAATAAGCTCCCGAATGAAATAAAAGTCTACCACTGCACTAACCTTGTCGGTGAGGCACCCTGTAGCCTGGCGAATAGATACCAATTTTTCGAAGGAATCTCTGCCTCCATTTTCAGTTTGACTTTAATCTGAAGGTGGAGATAGGTTCCTTCGAAATTTTCATACTGTCACGTGTAGGAGTGACTATTAACAGGTTTTGGATTGGATGGTTGGATTTGTTGTACTTATACACACAACTCGTAACTACAAGTAAACCAGCTCTATCGCTAAACTACACATTTTATAATTCACTGTTACAACCACTAAAGTCCTCAGTCTATTACAGACTACACTAGCCCATTACTGGCAGCGGATTTAACACACGAACTATAAGAGTCGCACTGAATCACTCCAGATATCACTGTACTACAGTACACACAGTCTTCTCTTCACAGCCAGACTTTCAATTCTCAACTGAACTCCCTTCAATAATGCTGATGCCTCTACTTTTCTACTCCCATACTCATATTCTTGCAGGCTGACGTCTCGAAACTCAACTAACTTGAACGACCTTCCTTGTCCTTTTTATAACCACGCGGCCCGGACCTCACAGAAACACAGGTCTTCTGTTGTTGCGTGTACTCGTTGACGCGGAAACATCTTTACTCAATTGTTCCATAGCAACGGCTGTAAATATACATATGCGTCACATCTCATTTCGTGACAGTTCCTCTATTGTTGTATTTGGGCATTACCTAGCAACGGCTGTCTCTGTGGCTCCACAATTATTGCTTTGAGAAAATACGCCACATTACTTATCTACCACACTATACGGCGACATGTCTCAGAAGACCGTAATTCAACTCTGTGTGAAACTCAAATTTCATATTAATGTATTCATTAATTATGTGTATATTGTTTATCATTCATTTCCTGGTTCATTCGTTATTAATTCGCGTGTTTATGGTTATTGATTCATTCGTTGGTTAATCAATTCATTCTTTCATGCATTTTTTATTCATAACATTTCTTGTTGCGCCCTCTGGAGCATAGGACATCTGTGAGACGTTTCTGTTTCACTTCAGATTCTTAATCTTATAGATAGTCGGTAGGACTCCTTGGACAGGGGATCAGCCCCTCATAAGGCCGCTACCTACACAGAACAGCACAAGCAGAATAAACGCAGACAAACATTCATGCCTTGAACAGGATTCGAACCCACGGCCCCAGTGTCGAGCGACCGAAAACAGTTCATGCCTTAAACCGCGCGGCTACTGTGATCGGCTGTTTGTTTGCTGGTTATACATAATTTTTCTTCTACTGATTAATGGAAAATATTTACGTATTCGTCTCCTAGAAACGACCCAATCTGTCATCCAGCCTTTTACACAATGGGCATCGGAGGTTCTTTCCCCGGCCGTATTGATGCCATAGAGTTGTGAGACGTCGAGGCTATTACATTTTTTAGACAATCGGCTCACAGATAGCGGTGAGGTTGTCTGCCTCATGAGTCGACCAACCTTTAACCCCAGAAAGATTCATGGTACTCATTTCTGTTAGAGGCTGAGTCGACCCCAGGGCCATAGTATGGCTGGAAGGATTAGGTCAACTGAAATTTCAGTGACCTCATCGGAAAAGAAACCGCGGCCTTCCGGCTTGTAGCATAGTGCCTCAACCAACGACGCTACCACGTGCTACATATATATATATATACACACACACACACAGACCGGTATATATTCGCGAGGCACTTCGTCTGTTCAAAGAGTCGACGGACGAGCCCTCTCCCGAGTGGAACCGAATACCAGGATAAGTACTCCTGCAAGTGCATTATGTAAGATACGTCTGGGCTTCTTAAAAACGAAGCGAGGGGCAGCTTTTAAAACTGCTACCCGAGTTAGCGTCGCGTTGCTTTTCCGAACACACCCTTCAGCTTCCCTTACCGTCCCTAAGCCCTGCCTCGCTAATGGAGTAAGCGACATGCGATACAGTATTATACACTGCGTCTAAAAGTTCTCAGAAGACACGTCATAATCACGTAGTGGTGGTGACCGTTAAACCATTACTACTAAGTTACTAGCTGATATTCTCAACATGCAATGTGAGGGAGCCAGGACAGCGCAGTCGGTATAGCGACCAGCTGCGGGCTTGAGGACCGAGGGGTCGGAGTTCAAGTCCCGGTAGGGTCAAGAATTTCCTCTTCTCCACTTCGTCCAGACCGGCTCTGAGGTCCACCCAACCTCCTATCCAATGGGAACCGAGGTCTCTTTTTCCGGGGGTAAACGGTCGGAGCGTGAAGCTGACCAGTCATCTCCAGCTTGTGCCGAGGTCAAGAAAATATGGATCTATAGATCCACTTCCCCATACGCCTTCATGGCGTAGTGCTTAATTTGTTAAGCAGAGGGACAACTTTACTTTTTTACATGCATGGGTAAAAAAACCATTACCCCGGAGGCCAGGTTAAGCACACTGGAATTTTCTTACGTAAGGCTGCCTATTCCGTATATGACGTAGTTTCAGATGTGTTTTAGACGGAGTATGCCTATGCTACTGATTTACATGACTGTTTTTCTATTCCCTAATCCTTCATTTTAGCATTTTAAGTGTTTTATATACAGAGTGCCCCACGCGGAATGGTCCATATTTTGGGAGGTCATAGTATTGGTCAGTCTAAGCAAAAAAAAATATATATGAATGAACCTTCGGGTTCCATAAAATGCTGAAAAGTTCTTGAATAGATGCACAATTGGCGGCTTCTCAAGAAGGGCTCAACTCAATGAGTGAGTGAGTGAGTGCATCTACCGTACTACCATTCGGTGCTACACGAATGCTATTGAAATAAGTTCCAAAACTAATTTTTTAAAAGGGTATCTTAAGAAGTGCAGATATTAGCAGCCACAGATCTTTCAAAGTAATCTCCCTTCAATTCTTTACAATGCTCCCAGCTCTGCGATTATTATTCAAATCACTTTTTAAAATTCTGAACAGGAATGTCTGTCAATTTTTTTCACAGATGATTTAATGTCCTCAACGTTCGAGAAACTCTTCACTTTCAGCACATTCTTGAGTTTTGGAAGCAACCAGAAGTGAGCTAGAGTCAAGTCAGGAGAATACAGTGTATGATCAATGGCAGAGATGCCTCTTCCTGCTAAAAACTGAGGCACTCAAAGCGAAGGGTGTGCCGGCGCCTTGTCATGACGAAGAATCAATGAGCGACCTCTCCACAACTCTCCTCGCTTGCGCCCCATGGCATCATTAAGCCTTTTCAACGCCCCCACGTAGAATGTCTGACTAACAGTGGCACCTTTGGGCACAATTTCAGAATTGAGGATACCCCTGATGTCGAAAAAGCAAATCAACATTATTTGATCTTGGAGTTGGACATCCCGTGGTTTCTTTGACCTGGGGATTCGCACATAAACTGTTTCTAACATCTCTTAACGTTTCACTTAGCGAATTTTTGAGTTTCACACAAAAATTCACATTCACTCTGTTTCATCATACGCTCCATTTTCACGTCTGGACAAAGTTGACGACACACAGTAATCTAACGATCTACTATTAATCGAATACTGCAATAAAACCCGTCCTCTCGTCAGAGAGGGCGTCCCACAACCACAAACCCTCAACTGTCTGGCAGTAATAAAAATGTGGGCTTCTGCCCCAGGTCGGGACTTGACACGAAGATACACTGGTCTACTGACCGTCGGTCGTAACATAACTTTGACTTTCACTTGAGAGTTGCAATTAGGAGAAATGAGAAGTTGGTACCTTAGGCCGGGAACAGTTTTGGAACCCAGAGGAAGGGGGACGTCTGCCGTTAGAAGCCGCTACCAAGCTACGGCAAATGAAGACTGAGAAGACTTCATGTGTGCTGTGGTTACAGTGAACTTTGAATGTGTAACTCAGTGAGACTGTCGTAGTTATTTGCAGTTACGAGAGCGTAAGTGCCCAATAAATCCAATTATAACTCCAACCCTCATCACTAGCCACACTTGCCGTGTTACAGTATATTTTGAAACTTCTGAATGTGTGTCTACCTTTTTATGATTCATATCTTCTCTGTCATAGTTTCTTCCCTGGCACATCCCGTATCTATGGGCTTTGGAGTTCTTGCATCTGTGCCTGGTGTGACTCATGCAGACTGGTAGTGTGTTACCAACCTTCTGGAATACATGCTGTCCATATCTTAAGGATAAAAAAGACTCATGTGCCTACAAGATGGAGTCATCATGTTCCCCCAAAACGTTGGTACCCTCCTGACCGCCTACACGGCGTCAGGTGCTAGTAAACAAGTTATCACCACCTTAAAACCTTTTAATTTCATAAATATATAATTATTATATCCACAATAATTGGTTGTCAGTGACTCATCACAATGTTATATGGTCATTTCTGCTATAGAATCCCTAACTTGTCGCATCGTTCCGTCTCTTGATATGTTTGCGACTGCGCTGTGTCTCTCAAGACGCGTTCAGTCAGTCTCCGCACGTACCGGTTCACTGTGTTCATGTCTGCAGTTTATATGTCGCGGCGAGCTTACGTCAGTTCAACCGGAAACGTGCGTAAACTTCTCCAAACCTATACGCTCACTGCTTAATATTGGAGAAGTGGCGAACCGAGCAGGGAACGTCTGGAAACTCATACGTCACGTCTGTTAAACTATTCTGACCAATTCCTTGCATGTGCTAACATCGAGACCACGCCCACCTGTCGATACACGGAATGCGACTGTTCGGTTTTGAGTTCTGGGACGAAGTAAATGACGCCAAATTAACTTCAGATGTTTCAGTCTTTTTCTCAAGGCTATCAGGAAGTGTACAGCACATAAACACTTAACTCAGTCCTGCACAAGACTTATGAATATTGTCTGCAAGAACAGTGACTCGGGGAGGAATGTCGTGGCCTGTTTTAAAGAATGATTTGAAGTTTTCATCGCGAGGTTAAGGGACCTGAACGCGACCTCGCCAAAATCAAGCCTCTTATCTCTAGTATATAGAGGAAACGTGAAGAGAAGAGACCATCTGGGAGACCTAGGTATAGATTACAATATAATATTAAACTGTATCCTAAAGAAATAAGATTGCAGGATGTGGACTGGAATCATTTGACGTTTGTAAACATAGTAATGTACCTTCGGATCCCATTGAATGCTTAGAATTTCTTGCTTAACTGAGCAAATATTTGCTTCTCAAGAGGAACTATGTTCACTTCAGTTAGTGTACGCTGAGAGACGATAGCATGGTTATGAATGTTGTGGAAATAAATTTACGTGGCACATTTTTATATACCACAAGTATAACACCCGTTGAGACACCAGCGGCAAGCCCCATCATTTGTTACATAAGCTGTCGTACTATTAACTTCCCTTGCTTTCGCCCGTATTCATTTCCGGTCTTACATATTATCGAATGATACGTCGAGGCCGACGTTTAAAGCCATCTACCAAGAACAACATACAAAGATGACCATTCCTGAACCGTCTCCTTTATATAGTACATTAGTATTCAACCATTAATAAGACCTGTTGCTGTATACGGGACAGAAACATGGACCTTAACAGTAACAGAATAGAATGCACTGAGAATGTTCGAGAGAAAAATAATATGCAAAATATATGGACCAGTGGTGGAAAATAATATATGGAAGATAAGATACAATGAAGAGATAAACACATTACTGAAAGGACAAGATATAGTAAGATTTATCAAGTCACAGAGAATAAGATGGTTGGGACATGTCGAAAGAATGCCAAAGAGAATGTTTTTTTTATTTATTTACGTCAATTTACAATCTACTTGACCACTGTAAGTAATAAGTAAATGCGATGGGTGTTTATGTCGTGAAGGCGGCAGCTGCCCAGTGGCAGTACTCTACCTTTTAGTTACATAAGTCTTCTGGCCAGGTTGTCCTCAGTCGTCTTGCTGCTGGGTGCGGTTTCGTTAATTCAACGATTAGCGGGTTCTCGTGTCCTGTTATCCGAGTACGGTGTCTGGTGGCATGTTTTCTGATCTCTCCCGTGATGAGGGGTATGTTGAGATCGTTGTGGATAGTTCCGTTTGTTGCGTACCATGGTGCGCCTGTGCAAGAGAATGTTAAAAGGAAGATTATTTTACAAAAGAAGAAAAGGACGACCCAGGATGAGATGGCTAGACGAAGCTGCGAGCGACCTGAAGAAGATGAAGGTGTAAGGATGGACAAAAAAATGAGGAATAGAGAGCAGTGGAGACTTGTAGAGGAGACCAAGGGTCACGCAGGGCTGTAGCGCCGAATGGTAGGTACGTTGTCTTTATATATCCACATCAGATATTATCAGCACTCGCAGAACATACACGATACACCGAAACAAAACACTTCCCTCCTGTTCGTGACGTACTACATAACTTTAAGTTCTTGCATCATGTATCTGGTGGGGGGGGTTACCTAACGGCCCTTTAAATGTCAGATGCTGAGAGTTGAATGATGAATTGGAAGGGATTTGGAAGGAAACAGTCGTGACTGACAGAGGTATTATCCAGTCGTTTGTCTGAAGGAATTGAGCAAAGTCACGAAAAGCCTCAGTCGATATAGCCGATGTCTCGGGTAATATCTTAACCAGAATCCTATGCCAAGCTGTTCGCCTCTAGCGTGAAAACGTTGGGCACTTGATTGCAACGGTAACCCGGAATAGCATAATTTCATAGCTTTCATCTCACCGTTACATTATCTTCTATGTATACGGAAGGATTTCGAGTTTTCATTTCGAGTTGATCAAGGAAAATCGGAACAAAGTTCAAATATTACGTTTCATCGTCCTGTTTTTGTTTCGGAGTCTGGATTCTGTTTCTTTCTTCAGGCACAATCGATATAGCTAGTCCCTATCCCTGGACACTTGTACCAACATCAGATAGGGTATACAAGCCAAGCACAGCACAAACCATCTGCGAGAGGTAAGACAAAACATTAAAATATTAAAAACTCTGCACATATGTGGCCTTGCAAAGTTACGTGACTGAATTCGAACCGCGTCTCTCAGGGAAACATAGCTGCAATACCCCGAGTGTCAGTCGCGGGCTGGCCGGCTCTCACATGTTGCGGACTGCCCCGCAAACATGTGGTAATTGAGCAACTTGCTGAGTGCAAACAGCGTCTGCTGTTTGGATTCGTTCCCAAGGCACGGCGGAGTGAAGCGGCTTCTTCTGTCTCCTGGCGAATCCAATTAACGCACGGGAAAGACGAGTCATCCATTAGAGCTCAATGGACCGTAGCGGTTTTGTTCCTTGCCAGGATTAGCGATGGCTCAGTCGGTCTAGTGTCTGGGCGAGACGAATGGGATTTCATTCTGGACTGTTCTCTTCTTTACCGTGCCCTCGTACCCCCTGGGGCTACATCAGCGTCGAGGTTTTCTTTTAAGCTCCATAACGACGCTTTCAGTATCGAGTGGGTATATTGTAACGTGTACAGCCGTTACTATGCAACGACCGCGAGATGAGATGAATTTTTACCGTCCTCCCTTGAGACTTCTTGCCCACAAGTTGGTTANGTTCGGTGTACCTCGTGTGAACTGTCGGGGCAGTAGAACTAGTAGTATGCAGTTCCGTTCATCCTGACTCTTGTTCCAATTGTCGTGAGTTGTTTCCTCTGGCGCCGTGCGTTGTGTTGCGCTTCTCTCCTCGTACCCTCGTCCTCGCTGAGACGTCGGGCCTCACGTTGGGCGCCACTTTTTAACCGTCCTCCCTTGAGGCTTCTTGCCCACAAGTTAGTTGCCACCTTTCTTACTGTCCATCTTGTTCGCCTTACGTTCGGCGTCCCTTTGATTGCCCTACCTGGTGCTGCCTCCATTGAAGTTGTTGGGGCGTGGCTGGTTCCGGCTTGCCCAGGCTCCACCGCTTCTTCTGGCTCCACCGCTTCCTCCTTCTGTTGCTAATTACGGGGGTTGGAATTTCAGGATAGAACCTGATGTTATGGGCGCCAGCAAACAGCTAGGTGCGGTTTGCGATTCATTATAAAAGAGGGAAGGCGTGAGTGGGCGAAAGCTGGCGATGGGTTTGACTAGCTCCTGGCGATGAGTCTCTCCTCAGGTCGGCTAAGGGTCAGGCTCGGACAAATGAGGGTGAAGCACTTCTAACCAACATAATGCACTGTACCACTGGAACACTTTATTGTTTTCTTACAGTCACTCGGAGGTATAAATCCACACAATCAGGCCTAGTTCCGGCTTCCAAGCAGCCGGTGTTGCACTTGCTCAATTATTTAGCTTAACACGCAAGTATAATCGCGGGGTTTGCCTCCGCCAAGTTCGAAAGTTTGTAGCAGACTCTTAATCTTGAACGGGACTCTCTGCCGAGCCAGAGGTCCTAACTGAATTGTATCCGCCTCTTCTCTCCTCCTCCTAAATTCCCTGATAGGCTGATTCAGATAAGAGGAGTTGGCTTAATTTTTGGTTCCGGCCAATGACCGATTGTTTTAGAAGTAGTTTCGGCCTAAAATCCCAAACGGCGAAATTGACAGCCATGCAACTTATGAGGGGTCGTTAAATGAGCTCCTGGCACTCCCACTTTTGACTTAGACTGGCAGAGACTGTCACTGCTCGAATTCTCAAAGTGGCTTGCCGCTGTAAGTCAACTTCTCAATTTCTAAAGAAACTCAGTGGGGTGTCTTGAAGTATCATTTCTGCCCTTTTCGAAAACAACACCAGATGCTTGGACGCAAGGACTAACAGATGTCCTTGTCCGCGCAAGTTCGGTCTATCTGCTTGTTCTGACTGTGTCTTAACCTATGTTTCTTCGTAATTCTTATTGTCTACTTGATAAAGTACTGAAATAAAAGAGGGGGGGAAGGATTTCAATGGTTCGGTTACAGAATGTACCAGAGACGTTTCTAGGCAGCGGCTCGGTAAACACGTTCCCACAGCAACGAATCGATACACAACAATAGGGTACTCTTTTTTTATTGCTAGTGGGGTGGGACTAAGTCCCTTGTACTGCGGCCACTTCTGGCCTATTGTACCAGCCCCAGATGATAGGTGAGGGTGACTGTGGAGCAATTGGTGGAATGAAGATTGGCAGGTGAAACCGAAGTACTCCGAGAAAACGTGCCCCAGTGCCAATTATCCACCACAAATCCCACTTGACCAGACCCGGGATCGAACCCGGGCCGCCGCGGTGGGAAGCCAGAGACTAACCGCTTGAGCTATGGCGCAAAGGGGTACTCTTGGAAACGGGTTGTTTCTATGTGGTCCGTGCCGAGAAGTTGTAAGGAAGAAAATAGGGGCGACCAAGTCAGTTCTGTACAGGAGTCTGCAAAGATAGGATTTAGGCGTTTGGACCTGAAGAATCTCGACTGTTAGAAGCCGTTGCCAGGAACGACTGGTAAAGACATAGAAGGCTCGAAAATGCTTAGAGGGTGCTGTGGTGATTTGTGAATTGTGGTGATTAGCGGCGGCACTGTAAGTGCTTGTACTTACGAGTGGCGTGATTAGTCAGTAAATTTAATCTCCAATCCAAACCCCGTCTATAGTCGCACATACACGTGACAATATGGAGCAGTTGGTGGAATGATAATTGGCAGGGGAAACCGAAGTACTCGAAGTACTCGGAGGAAAGCTGCCACAATGCCGCTTTGTCCACCACGAACCCCACGTAACCTGACTTTGGGTGGAACATGGGACGCCGGCGAGCAACCCCCTTAATTTTGGGCATAAACCCAATTTCACACTTCACTATTTTAACCTAAAATTCAACGATCAAATCAAGGAGGATGAGTTGGGCAGGGTATGTAGCATACATGAAGAAAATTATGTAAAAGTGTATATACAAATATTTTAATTCTCATAAAATTATTAAGTTTACTCCTCCACGTCTCTTTCTGGAGTTCAGATTTCTGTTTAACTGTTTCGGTGGCGAACAAGCACGAAGACTTTCTTCAGGGATATAACGCCGTGTAGTCCGTTTGAAGATAACCGATACTTCAAAAGAATATTTCGTGTCCATCCAGGTGGAATTGGCCGGACAAGATACCAGCGTGAAAGCAGGTGGCAAGCCCAGTAATCAGCTGTCAGAGTGGTCACAGTCACGTCACGACTGACGGCCAATCAGTCAGTCAGTCAATCTTGGTGCTGAATCCCATGAGGGGCTCATGACCGGATTTTAATTACTTTTCGACAGCTGCTTTCTACCTTATCATTTCCCTCCCACTTCCTACATAATGAGACACTTCCGGCCAACAAAACTAAATACTATGTACATATTAACAATTGACAGATTATAACATACAGCTGTCCCTGTAACAGGCCGTGAAGGCCCATAAGCGTCGAGGCTCCCACATTTTCTGCAAAATCGGCTCACAGATGACGGTGAGGTTATCAGCTTTACGCTCCGGCCTCCCTATACACCCAGGAAGATTCCTGGTAATCATTTCTGTTAGAGACTGAATCGACCCCACGGCCATACTGCGGCTGGAAGGATTAGGTCAATTGAAAGCCAATGACCTCGAATAGAACCCGCGACCTTCCGGCATAGTGCCAGAATCAACTACGCTACGGCGTGCCTCATATAAATGACTTATACTGTGGACTGTGACTGACAAACGACAGACCCGCCCTTTCGTCAGAGAGGGCGCCTTACATCGAGGAAACCGTAGCTGCCAAACAGTAACTGAAGTCTAGTCATGAGCCCCAAATTGTGCTCGACATCAGGATAGGCGGACTGACTGACTGACCGTCGGTCGTAACGTCACTCTGACAGCCGATTACTCGGCTTGCCATCTGCTTTCACGCTGGTATCATTCTCTCCTTATTCGACCCTGAAGTTAGAGACGATATATTCCTCCGAAACGTCGGTTGACTTTCAACGGACTACACGGCGCTATATCCGAGATTATAGTACTGTTCGTAACCACCGCTGCGATAATCTCAAATCCTGTCTTTGTAAATAATGTGCCTTTTTATTCCCGCGTATGTTAGCTCCGCTGTCCTATTAATTTTACCCTCTTTTCTCTTCCATCTTCTTGAAGTATATAAATCTCTTCTCTGGTGTGAAATTGTTACAAGCAGATGTACCCCTTTTCCGCCTGATCCCATTGCTTATCAGTATTACCATACATATAAGGTAAAATTTTACAGAAGTAATAGTGGCATTAAAAAATTAAAGTGTACACATCAAATTCAAAATGACCAGTGTAATGCCCATTAAGAATTCAGCGAGAAGTCTAATTTATTATATAAACTTCCGTTCTATTGATTTGGCTTCCTTTCTCCCGTGTTCCTTCCTCTGTAGTCATGCATAGTATCGAGTGAGACGTCGAGGTCTACTTTGGTTCAATCTCCCACAAATAAAGTGTACAAATGATCAATTGTGCCCCCAATATATTACGCAGTACACTAAATGAACCGTGATTACCTTTATGTCTGCTGTGCGTGCACTCTTCGCTGCTCCAGATCACTGTCACGGCAACACGCTCGTGAATTTCCATGCCTCTTACACCTTCACGCGTTCATCAGTGGCTCTACAGCCCTTTGTTGGGCCCTGGTCTAGTTTCATAATCCTGTACAGAATCTGTAGGACTCCTCGGACGGGAGATCAGCCCGTTCCAAGTCTGCTGCCTACACACAGGACAGCACAAAGACAAAATAAAACACATACAGACATCCATGCCTCGAGTGGGTTTCGATCCCAGTGTTCGAGCGGGCGAGGACAGTTCAGACCGCGCGGACACTTTGCTAAGGACCTCTTGCACCCCCACCCCACAAAAATGAGGCAAACTGCAAGCTGTTCTTTGGCGCATGTGCCAAACGGATCGAACATGTTGACGCACTAGTAGTGAAAGGTAACTTATAGATGAAAGTCAAATGAGTCAGGGTTACTGAGTTTTTGGACTACGTCCATCGTCCACCATCCTAAAAATATAGGGAATATAACTTTTCGGAAAGTGGATCTGTTTCCATCCTCGGGTCTCTTAGGTAGAGTTAACCTTAGTCATTGCAACAATAAGTAGGTTGAATGCCCATTCAACAGCAATGCCAGTCGAAAGAATGAGGATGTGAAATGTTTCTAACATATATACGTACAAGCTTAACGGTAGCCGAGCGGTCTAAGGCATGCACTGTCTTCGCTCGCTCGGAAGCCGTGTTCGTGGGTTCGAATCCCACTCAGGGCATGGATGTTTGTGTCCGTTTTTCTGTGTTTGTGTACAGGTAGAGGCCTTGTGACGAGCTGATCACCCGCCCAAGGAGTCCTACCGTATGTCTAAGATCTAGAAAAACCGAAGTGAACGGAGTTCATGGAGCTAGGCCTAGACCTACTGGGGCTGTAGTGCAAAGGAAAAAAAAATACAAGCTTATTCATAGTGAATTAAGCAGTTAAAATGGCCCCCTCTGACGGCAGTCTTCAGTGGGATCGCTAGAAACCTGGGACACGCTCTTTGGTACCCCTGGAGATTAAGGTGGAATAGTCTGCGGAACGTTGTTCTAGGTAAATATGATGATGGTGACAATAACAAAAGTAGGGAGACGGAACGTGTGGCAAGACGTGCTAAAGGAGCAGAACAGATAGAAGTAGAAAGCCGACGAGGAACAAGGGAAATGAAGTTTGAGCACAATGCTCTAAGTGTGATATACGGCTGACACAGCGAATGTCCCTAGAGACGCATCTCAACACAGGAACGCATTACTAATGTTACGGCACACGGTTGCCGGAAATTTGAGATTTCCCACCGAACTGCCTGTCTCTTCTTTAAGCCAGACGCAGTTCCATCCCACAGCACACGTCAATCTGCCTTGTGACTTGCGGCATATTCTCTCTGGAATGTGACACCGTGTATTGCGGTAGAAGTTCCGTGACGTGTCATGAAAACGTAGTCTCCATCTTTAGGATCGAGAATATAGAAACATGTCACGGTCGAGAAAGAACAAGCAGCCTGCGTGCTCTAATGCCTATCCCATATCCTGTCCAGCCGACACGCCTACCGGCTAACATTTGATGCGTACCGGCAAACTTGTTAAGGAAGAAACAAGCATCAAGCTGAATGCACTCAGACCTAACCCATGCTCTGTCCAGCCGGGACGCCTACCGGCTAACAATTGGTGCGTACCGGCAAACTTGTTAAGGAAGAAATAAGCATCAAGCTGAATGCACTCAGACCTGGTTCATGCTCTGTCCAGCCGGTACGCCTACCGGCTAACAATTGATGTGTACCGGCAAACTTGTTAAGGAAGAAACAAGCATCAAGCTGAATGCACTCAGACATGGTCCATGCTCTGTCCAGCCGGGACGCCTACCGGCTAACAATTGGTGCGTACCGGCAAACTTGTTAAGGAAGAAATAAGCATCAAGCTGAATGCACTCAGACCTAACCCATGCTCTGTCCAGCCGGTACGCCTACCGGCTAACAATTGATGCATACCGGCAAACTTGTTAAGGGAGAAATAAGCATCAAGCTGAATGCACTCAGACCTAGCCCATACCCTGTCCAGCCTGTACGCCTACCGGCTAACAATTGATGCGTACCGGCAAACTTTTTAAGGAAGAATAAGCATCAAGCTGAATGCACTCGGGTCTAGCCCATGTTCTGTTCAGCCGGTATTCCTACCGGCTAACAATTCATGCATACCGGTAAATTTGTCAAGAAAGAAACCGGCAAGTGACAGGAGACAGATAGCCGAACTACACGGAGTACTGTATTTTACTGTTATTTACACGCTGCACTCTCCTACCTGAAGCTAGCTGGCCTCCCTGTAGTCGGAACTCAATAGATGTTCCGTATGGATCTTGTCACTTTCTTTCACTCTGTGTATTTTATAAGCCCATTGGACCGAAGTAATTTGACTAAGGATATTTTTAGTAATCGGAGTATAAAATGGTGAGAAAATTAAAATACTAACGCCGATATGGGTACCAGTTTTCTCTTCTGCATTCACTGGACCAGATTAATTAGATACATTATCGGTGTTGGTGTAAATATTTTTCGTCGTCTCACTGGATCAATATAACTACGTCGACTTTCGCAGGAACTTTCCTCCTGCGTCGAGTTGCTATAAGTTCCCTAGCCCGTTCGTAATGCAGCAATAAGTGACGCGCCCCGCGCCCCTTCAGCCTGCTCGTGGCTCCTATTTCGTTTCAAAAACTGAATAAATGCAATTACTTGTAGATAGCAGTAGTTGAGTTGTTGGGAAATATACGGGGGCCGTAATGCCTTGGGAGTCGGTATAGCGACGGGCTATGATCTGGAATGACACTATTCAATCCCCAGCAGGGGCAAGAGTTTTTTCTCTTCTCAGCAACGTTCAGACCGGCTCTGGGGCACGTCCAGCCTCCTGTTCAATGGGTATCGGGTGTAATGAAGCAGCTGTGTGAAACTGACCACTCATCTACATCTAGTGCCGAGGTCAAGAATTGTGGAGCTATACCTCCGCCCTCAGTACGTCTACGTGGTGTGGTTCTTAATTAATTAAGTACAGAGGCAATTTGGCCTTTACCATACTATTTTTTATCGCTAGTGGGGTACACGCCATGTCCTCACACGAGTTGCAAAGTGCATTGATGCTGAGAGTGGAATTTTCGAAAAGTATTATACTAGGTAACTGTACCAACTTTGTCCCCTGAACAACAAATACCGGTATTAGAAACAGTACGTAATATCTCTTTCTTATCAACAGTTTAGGAACTGTCCAGTGAAACAGCTCTATCTCGGAAGCCGTTGGGAATAGGACACATGTACATAATACACTTTTTTGCTTAGAATGGNGCCCCTGGAACAATTTCGGCCCATCTAATTCGGGTTTAATTAGATATGTCTGCGATATTTTTGTTTTGGGTACGTTGAAGGATGACCTCGAATCGAACGATGCTGACCCCAATTCCTGTAAAGATATTTGCCAGCTATGCACGTGACCGGCTGTTACGTGGATTCAGTGGCACCACCAGCTCATCACTGCTGTTGGTAAAGTGATCCACTAATGAACTGACGTCACTATCCGCTAGAAATGAGAGCGCGATAAAGAAACCAATCGCTGCTCTCGTTTAATTAAGTAATTCCCTGCAGGTGTACCAACACATAAAGTTGTAATATTGTGTTTCCCTGTAAACATTCGACCCATTTCGAGGTATATTGCTCCGTACAGTAAACTGCCCTCGTCTTATGACTGTAAAACAGATCGCAGACCTGCCTTCACATGTGTGACACTTCCAAATGGATCAGGTCGACAGTCTTGCGTCCGGGATGCGCTCGGTTCGAAGTTATATAGGGACACAGACTATCCTGACTGATATTCTCTGTGGCTTCACTAATCCCTCCAGAGCAGTGCCACACAACGACAACTTCCTCAGCTTCACTCCCCGGCCACTTTACTGCTAGGGAAAATACACCAGGAAATCTTTGGATAGAAGGCTGGGTGGGCCCCCAGGGCCGGTCTGGACGACATGGAGAAGAGAAAATTCTTGTTCTTCACCGGGAGTCGAATTCCGATTCCTCGATCATCCAGCCCGTAGCCAGTCGCTATACCGACTGCACTATCTCGAGTCATCCTTTAGAGCACATTGGTTAAAATATGTGCCTTTTCTTCTTCTGTTGAGACAACTCTGCATTCTGCCCACCCAGCGTATTTATGTTTCGTATAGTTGCCACAATGTGGCACGCAGTAGCGTAGTTGGTTCAGGCACAGTGCTACAAGCCGGAAGGTCGCGGGATCGAATTCCGATGAAGTGGATTTTTTTCAGTTTACCTAATACTTCCAGCCACACTATCGCCCTGGGGTCACCTAAGCCTGTAACAGAAATGAGTACCAGGAATATTCTTGGGGGTTAATGGCGGCCGGCGCGTAAGACAGACAAGCTCACCGCCATCTATGTACCGATTGTGTAGAAAATGTTGGAGTCTCAACATCTCAGAACCCTATTTGCCTCCACGGCCTGTTATAGGGATAGCTTTACGTTACCTTACAAATAGTTCCCACAATAAGCAGGCATAACTTCCGTGACCGGCATTAACAGGCTGGGCTCTGTAAGGCTTGTGTTACATGTGAGTAGAAACCGAGATTTTAAGTACGTATTATTCATCTTATTGGTTCAGTGGTTTTGCTGAACGACCAGTCAGTTCAATTTCGATTCCCGGCTGGTAAAAGGGATTTTTATTTTCTCTGAAGAATCCAGACCGGCTCTAGGATACACCCAGCCTCATACCCAGTCGAAAATGGGCTGTTTCCTTGGGGACGTGACACTGACCACTCACTGCCACTCAGTGCAGAAGTTTTAGAGTGCGTGGAGTTGTACACTCAAGCGCCAGTAATCTTCATGAAGTGATGTAATAAAGTAGACGGACGAGTTTAACTTTGCTTTTCATTAGACGAATTTCAGACTTCACACTGTTAATCGCCGTTTCCTGCAGACGTACCTTATTTGAGGTACACCTATGTATATTGCCTTTGTGGTCTAGTGGTCAGAGTTCCTGGCTACAAATCCAGAGGTCCGGGTTCGATTCCCGGCGCTACCAGATTTTCTGAGAAGTAGTGGGTCTGGAACGAGATTCACTCAGCCTCGTGAACATAATTGAGGAGCTATTTCAAGAATATAGACGCCCCGGTCTAGAAAACCGAAATTAACGGCCTTGGGGCTGACCACGCGACGCACTCTATCCGCTGAAGTTGGCACTATCTTCGCCGAAAAGCGGCGATCGCTCGGTCGGTATAGTTCGCTTGCGGACTAAAACCACGGAGTTAAAACAAGTCGATTGATCCGTTGCTTGCTGTCTTTAAGCGATGAGAGTTTATTTGGATCCTAGGTTATCTAGCGTTTCGACACTTGTATCTTCACTTAGGGCAACGGGTATCATGAAGTGTACGTACGGAAGGGGCCAAGCGCTGCAGGAGGCCTCCAGAGCACGATGACAAGGTCTAAAGTAAAGTTACACGAATATGAAGTCGAATTTTATCGATTATGTCGAAAGATGCTCATCGTAAAGAAAACTAGTACATAACCTAAAATATAGATCAGATGAAGTTCTACAAATTTTATTTGAACGATTTTACGACATGGTGAATATTTAACTAGACACGCAAGAGAAAGGAAGACATTTGTCTCATGGTTAGCTTCATGACAGTAGATTAATATCCGTAATAACTTTGACTTCAGGGGCAACGACAAGGGGAGGAATTTGGGAAATGTATGTACACCAAACTGGAATTTTATCTCTTTATACAAAAGGAAGTATTGTAAGCGTGAGTTTTATCATTCACATTACGAAATTGTTGTTTAGCGCCGAACTGTCGAACATTAACATGTTGCATGACAGTAAATTATGCAGTATGTCACGAACGAGCTAGTAGTCTTTTGTTTCACTGTGTTTTGTCTGTTCTGTACCACATAGAGGAGCAAGTTCACGGTTGAATGTTTTGTACATTGTTTTCTGAATGGCATCATGTCATTGGCCAAAAAGTAGTCGGGGAACAAATTAGAGAGGAATCCCGAAGTAATAACATGAAAACTTATATAACAAATGCTACATATTTACGTTGAATTCTCAACATGTTTCACAAGTTATAACATAAATGTAACATAATCTCAATGTGTGGGAGCCTGAATAGCTCAGTCGGTATAGCGACAGCCTATGGATTGCACGACAGAGGGTTTGGAGTTCGAGTCCCGGTAGAGTCACGAATTTTCACTTCTCTACGTCATCCAGACCTATTGTGGGGCCCACCCAGCCCCATATCAAATGGGTACCGAGGGTTCCTTCCCCTGATGTAAAGCGGCTGGGACATGAAGCTGATCACTCACCTCCAACTGGTGCCGAGGTCAAGAAATCGTGGATCTATAATCCTCTCCCCCATACGCCTTCATAGCGTAGTGCTTAATTAAGCACAGGGACAATTTTGCCTTTTACCTCATTGAGCGTGGTCGGCATCAAGTGTTTTCTATGGAAGAACATGAACCTAATGATGTAATCGTTACGCAAAGAGGCATGCACGAGCAAGTTTCACAAAGACTTCTGTCTGTGTGTTCCTATTTGAGGTACAAGCTGAAACTATGATAACGAAATTATTCACAACCGTATTTCTTACGCCTAATGGTCCTATGTAGGCGTGTTGTGTTTATACACGCATTTAAGTAGTCTAGAACTGTATTAGATAATCAGCGCTGTCTGACGGCTGGTAAAGGTACTAATCTATTTACAGAATGACGTCGCATGCAGTTAAAATAAACAAACATCGCGCTGAGCACACATCGGCTTCAATAAATGTTCAACGCAACGGTTAAAACTTGTTCACGTTCCATCACAGTAATAATTTGCTGGAAATTCTCCGGCGTTGCCAGATTAACGTATCGATTCTTTTTCGTGCTTGTGTTCCGAGCAGTTTATATACACCGATAAAAGGGATGATTAACGAATTTTTTACACATTTTAATCAGTTCTACTTGATTGTTGACAAAGTCAGAATTAGAAATTTGTTCCTCAGTTATTGACAAGTCACCGATAAAGTATTCATATTAAAATTGTTAATTATAATATGCTTTGTCATTAACTTGCAAGTCATAACCTGTAATGTTTCTCACATTTCTTTTCGGGTCCCCTTTGATCTGTACACCTCCTCGCCGGGGATAACCCACGGTGGCCCAGGTTACAACGTTTCGCTTGTCCTTAGCTATCCCAATCTATACTTTGAGACGATTTGTTTAAAAGTTTCTGGTGAGTTCTGTGCCCTCCGGTGATTATATTGTCACATAAAGGGGTAACTATAGAGGGTTTTGTTTGGTGATTCGATTTATTGACCACTTATAAGTCATAACTACAAATAACTATAACATTATCTTTGATTTCCACACTACCAATCACTAGGACACGCTAAGTCCTCTCAGTCTTTACTAGTCGTATCCTGGCAACGGATTTATAGTAGTCTCACTATAACTACAGCACGCATAAAGTATTCAAATCACACGGTAAGTCTTCTCTTGACAGGCTGAGTTTCAAGTCTTAACTGCACTCGGCGCTATCTCTTCTCAATCACCTCCGACTGCCGACTCAGGAGACTCCCTCAATTATTATTAAAGCTGGCATATGATCCTCGTTATATATCCTCCTGGCGGACCAACAGAAAACACCGTTTCCGTCGTTACAACTCAACAATAATTCGATTGTTGCTTTCATATTCGTTTCCGCAGGAACCTGTTTACCGAGCCGTTGCCTAGTAATGAACGTCTACTCGGGCTCCGCTGTTCCGGCTTTCAGGCGTCATGTCGTTCCATCTACTGACGCGCAGCTGGAAGTGTGACGGTGAACTAAGAAGCGCTCAGCAGCCGAGAGATTCAGCGGTTTCACTTACTTTTTCACGCTTAAGCGGCCTCCATAGTCTAGAGGTAACGTTCCCACCTCATGATTCGTGGTACGCTGGTTCAAATGCCCGGCGGAGGTCGTCGAATTTTTAAGGGCGGAAAAATTCAGGGAACAAGTTCTCCGGGAGGGACTTTAAGCTGTGTGTCCCGTGTAGTAACTTTACGGCACGTAAAAGAACCCCATATCCCCAAAGGAGATCACTGAGCCAAATTCCAGGGCGTTTCCCGCCCAACAATAGCCTCTAAGGCCTCTGATAGATGGGGGAAATATTATAGACACCGCTAAGCAAGTGGCCGAACTCGCTTGCTCGGCGGGACTGATGGTACGCACCATTTATCGGTAGGGTAAAGAGACTGGTAGAATATCATAGAGGGAAGCACAATAGATCAAAATGGTCGCGGTGCATGGGGAAACCCACCCTCTCTAAATAACTAACTACTTTTTCGCGCTTACATTTGTAGCCGCTCATGCGCACAAACGGCTTTATCCACACACCACTTCGTGACAGAGACAGATGCAGGTGGCCGCGCCATAACATTCACTGATTACTTAGGTTGATCTGTTTAAATGCATGTTCTTGCAGGTAATAAAAGTTGGATTTGGTGCCAGAGGTTGGATAACCTCGTCTCCTCATGTCCGGTGAGGTTACTCATGGCGGGAGAACGGATATGACGTGATAGGATGGGCTGAGCTCAGTAGAACGCTGATGGCTACGTCCGGGGTCGCTTGACGGCGATAACTTCAGCGGCCTGGTGCTGAATGACCACAGTCGTTACAATAGAGTGACGCTTTATTGGAATTCCAGCTTACGTAATTACAGCTCACGCTTCCATACACTTTGGTTGGGCAGGGAAGCTAAACTGGTTTCGCGTGGAGACGCAACGCGCTTTAACCCCCCCCCCTTACTTACTTATTCATGGAGCTGATCCCTTCTGGAGGATCCGCCAATTCTACAGCTACTCAAGAATTTCCCAGCATTTTATGGAACCCGAAGGTTCATTACCGTGTTCACAAGAGTCCTCCACCGGTCCCTACTCTGAGCCAGATCAATCCAATCCATACCGTTCCATCCTATCTAAGATCCATTTTAATACTGTTCACCCACCTACGCCTTGGTCTTCCAAGTGGCCTCTTTCCTTCCGGCTCTCCCACCAATATCCAATTCGCATTCCTCGTCCCCCAATTCGTGCTACATGCCCTGCTCACCTAATCCTCCTTGACTTGATCATTCCAATTATACTTGGAGAAGAGTACAAGTTGTGAAGCTCCTCATTATGCAGTTTTCTCCAACCTCCTGTCACTTCATCTCTCTTCGGTCCAAATATTCTCCTCAGCACCCTGTTCTCAAACACCCTCAGTCTATGTCCCTCCATTAATGTCAGAGACAAGTTTCACACCCATAAAGAACCACAGGTCCCCAACCCGTTTTAATTTCTTGATAATATTTTGTGACTCATATGACTTAAATCGTGTGGTTCTCGGTCTCTGGTGTATAGTGGGTTGAATTTATAAAAGGAGCTTGTTACAAACGCGTCTGACCCCAACCACGACAAAAACTCGAGTCTGTTAGCCGTTGGTGTCGCGTCACTACAGTCTGTAGCAGAAGTGCCAGCTCATTATTAGTCACATCGAGCTGAACCATATACGGAATCCCGCACGCCGAGACAATGAATTACGTCTAAATTTACCATTGTCATGCCTCTCCCCAGGAAGAATTGCTATCCCTAAATGTCACCCACTCAGACTCTTGTTGCCAGAATAGTCTGCAAAACAGTACAGCGAATTGTACAGATACTGGATTTCAATATCAAAATTCCTTGAATAATAATGCAAAAATTAACACACTCAATAAATCAAATAGTAATAACTAGTTAACTAAAGTTGTGCAGCTACTCAAAAACTTCCCAATATTTTATGGAACCCGAAGATTCATTACAGTGTTCGCAAGAGCCCTCCACTGGTCCCTATACTCAGATAGATCAATCCAGTCAATACCACCTCATCCTATCTCTCTAAGATCCATTTTAATATTTTCCACCCGCCTTCGTCTTGGTCTTTCTAGTGGTCCCTTTCCATCAGGCATTCTCACCAGTATCTTATTTGCACTCCTCCGCATTCGTGCTACATAACCTGCCCATCTCATCCTCATTTACTTGATCATTAATCTATTAGTAATAATCCTAATTATCTTACTTACTTACTTACTTATTTACTCAATGAGCTGAGCCCTTCTGGAGGAGCTGCTAATTCTACAGCTACTCAAGAATTTCCCAGCATTTTATGGAACCCGAAGGTTCGTTACCGTGTTCACAAAAGCCCTCCACTGGTCCCTATCCTGAGCCAGATCAATCCAATCAATACCATCCCATCCTATCTCTCTAAGATCCCTTTTAATATTGTCCACCCACCTACGCCTTGGTCTTCCTGTGGTCTCTTTCCTTCTGGCTTTCCCATCAATATCCTATACGCATTCCTCTTCGCCCCCCATTCGTGCTACATGCCCTGCCCACCTCATCCTCCTTGACTTGATCATTCTAATTATACTTGGAGAAGACTACAAGTTATGAAGCTAATAATCCTAATTATACATAAATAAACATTATTGTACTTCAGGCCGTTACACAGTGAGATGCAAGATGACTTACTCCAAGTTTAATTATACCGCAGTGCAGACTGTGTATGATGGCGGCTCGAGGACGCAGTTGTAACCTGTTAATCCAGCCCGTGTAACCTATCGTGCAGCTATTAACGTGTGTTTCAAGCGATTTCATTGCTTCTCGCGCGTTGATTGAGTTGCCACTATGCGAGGGTAATGGACCGCGGTTCTATGGGTTCGGTGCCTGACTCAATTACATTTTGCATTCATTAGGTTATAACGTCATCCGCATGAAACATCGCCGAGCGCGGTAGCTCACAGCCAGCGTGTAGGTCTCTTGTCAGGATTAACTCCTTCAGACACTTTCTTCGCAATTGAATGACAGGATAAGTAATGAAAGGCTGCCTCCTGTGATATAACGCCGTGAAGTCAGTTACATCCCAGGAGATACTCGTAGAACACTTAAAGAACACCGTTTTGGGAACATCGGATACTGCACAGGATAAATTGTGGGTTAATTAACACTTTCCACAGTATTTAACAGATATCTTAAGTACAGTATCATTGGTCCTTGTGGTTTTCCGAATATGACAGGCGTTCTTGCTTCATATCGACAGAATATCTTTATGAACGTCAGTTATCCTTTAGAGATTCCTAGATTTGGAAACTGTGCTTCCTATGCCGTCCATGCCAAGGCTATATCTCTAGGGCCATTGGGATCCGAACGTCTTCTCTTCTGCAAACTGCAACGCGGACTCACTGCAGTGAATTCATGGTATGATCGCTGGAACATAAAGATCAACAAAAGGAAAACTCAGGCGATCTAATTGTCCAGAAGACTTCGAACCCCTGACGACGTATTACAACTAAATGGACGATAATTAATGTAAATGATGTAATATGTATCTTGGTTTCACTTTCGACAGGAGGATGACATGAAGACACCATATCGAAAGGCCTGTATCCAAAGCCTTGAGCACGTACATAAGCACCTATTCCCTATTTAAAACTGGGTGTTTAAGTAGAAATATTAACAAAGCTCTAATTAGGTCAGTTACGGCTTATTCATGTCCCACCTGGGAGTATTTGGCAAATGCTCACCACTTGAAATTTTACTGCCTACAGAACAGAGTACTCTGCGCTACTGGAAATCTTGACAGGGGGCACACCAGTCCGCGAATTTCACGTGACTTTCAAAATTCCTTACATGTATAACTACGTAACTAAATTATGCAGGACACAGGCAGAAATAATCCTAAACCATGTAAATCCAAATGTACGTGGTACTGGACAAGGAGAATCCAGGCATAGGCCGTATAAGGGGCTTAAATCTGGTTGAGATCAGGCCTACGACCGTTCAGCTGTCTTACTGCAGTTTCAGAGTGTTACATAAGGCATGGGCTGCTGCACAAGCCTGCGTTGACAGGAAACCTCTATATACCTTGCATAAATAGTGCAGTGACAAAGGGTACAGACAATCCATAGTGACCTGGACCCCGTGACAGCGCGGGTATACTCGTACTGAAACTACGGGAGCAAAAACCGTACCGCCTACACAGAAAGACCAAGCCCTCATTCGTCGAAGAGGAGGCCCCATTTCGAAACACGTACATGTCTAGGAGAGAACAGAAATCTTGTTCATGGATATCATGGAGATCGAAGCCAGGAATGACTGTGCTGGCGAAGGCCAGTGGTAATTTGACCGACTGACCGACAGTGAAATTGCTGTAATTAACTTTATTTAAGAGTATTTACGTATAAGAGCCCAGTAAATGTAATTACCAATCCAAAACCCGTGGCAATATGAACTCCATAATGGAGAAGTCACCCAGTCGTTGAAGGATCGCAGTTGAAAGGACGGCTCAATCAACGTTTCTGGTTTGCATTTCTTTTGAGTATCAGATCACAGATAGAAATGCATGTTGGACTTACAACACAGAAAGTTAAGCAACATTGTCGCCCGTGACATAGCTCAGGCGGTTAGTCACCTGCTTTCCACCGCCCCGGTCCGGGTTCGATTCCAGGTCAGGTCATGTGGGATTTGTGGTGGACAATGTGGCACTGCGGCAGGTTTTCTCCGAGTACTTCGGTTTTCCCTGCCAATTCTCATTCCTACGACTGCTCCACATTCATCGTCATCTAGCATCCGGGGCTGGTGCAATAGGCCAATTAGTGGCCGCCGTACCAACTCACCCCACCGCAAGAAATTAATTACATTAGAATTGTGCAACATCGTGTGAATGGGTGACCACTTAGGAACCCAGTCTAGTGTTCCTACTGATCCAGACGAGTTACCAGCCCCCACTTCCCCCCTACCGAGATTTTCTTTCGAAATAAGATTCTATATAAAAATGCATACTCCATGGCCTGTAGTCCGCAAGCGAACTATACCGACCGAGCGACCGCTGCTTGTCGTCGAAGTTAGTGCCAGCATTTATTTTGCAGATAAATGGTTCCACGTGGTCAGCGCAACGAATCCGCTATTTCCTTGAAATTGCTCCAGAGTTATCCTCACGAGGCTCAGTGGACACCGTTCCAGACCAACTACTTCTCAGAAGATCTGGTAACGCCGAGAGTCGAACCCGGGACCTCTGGATTTGTAGGCAGGAACTCTGACCACTAGACCACAGATGCGATCAAGACCCCTCTACAAACTTCTAACCTGAAGATGGAGACAACATGTACCTCCGAAATATCAGCAGTATCGCCCCAGCCTATGCTGTGTAGCAGCCCAAAACGCAGTTGACATCAATCTAAATTTGATTTCTTCCTAATTTCTCTCTTGTTGCAGACCTAATAGCTATGTCGTCGCTTGAAGGGGTCGAAGATTAATGTGTTTAGAGGATTGTAATTAAGCATTTTAAACCCCTAATATAATTAAGCACGTATATTCAGTAGATGCTGGTGCTGAAGATGCACGTCGGGCTGGCGCTCATATTTTCATCGCTAATCTCGATTGTTTATGCGTTTGGAATAAAAGCGTAGCAGTCGGAAGTTTCCACGCGACGTAATCGCGTCATAATGAGTCAGATAAAACTGCGTCACACTAGATGGAGGCTTTGTGTTACGCTCATCATTACGTGAATCCATTCAACTGAATGCAGATTATATCGATATTGTGGTCATGTCGATTTTAAGCCAAGAAATTTAATGTTTTTTTTTAATTCGCGTAGTGGGTTAGTGGGGGGTGGAGTCAAACTGGGTCCACTCAGCACGGCGGCCACTGATTGGCCTATTGTAGCCTTCCCCGTGTGATTATGATGATGGAGAATTTGGTGGAATGAAGATTGGCAGGGGAAACCGAAGTACTCGGAGAAAACCCGCCCCAGCGCCACTATGTCCACCACAAATCCCATTTGACCAGACCTAGGATGGAACCCGGGCCGCCGCGGTGGGAAGCCAGCGACTAACCGCTTGAGCTATGGCGCGGCCATGTTGATGTGTTAGTCGTTGAAGGCTGGATATTACCTGAAAGTGTTGGTGGTAACAAGGCGAGGGAGAAATTGAAACCAAATTCTATTTTTTCAATTCAAGCTCTCCGATCCATTCTGAATGCACCTTGGTACATGAAACATCACAGGATCCATGAGGATCTACAAATGATCACAGTGCTCAGTGAAATAAACATGTTATATATCAAATCACTCACGGATCTGAGCCCTTCTTGAAAAGCCGTCAATTGTGCAGCTACTCAATAACTTCACAGCATTTTATGGAACCCGAAGGTTCGTTACCGCATTCAAAAGAACCCTCCACTGGTCTCTATCCTGAGCCAGATAAATCCAAACTATACCATCCCATCCTATCTCTCTAAGATTCATTTTAATATTGTTGACCCATCTACGCCTTGGTCTTCCCAGTGGTCTCTTTTCTTCCGGCTTTCCCACCAATATCCAATATGCATTCGTCTTCTTCCTTATTGGTGCTACATGCCCTGCCCACCTCATTCTTCTTCACTTAATTATTCTAATTATACTTGGAGAAGAGTA
>NW_019721514.1:138849-164425 GCF_002891405.2 Cryptotermes secundus | reverse complement strand
AACATCTGTTTCCTATCTTTATGTCATGATTCTTCCCTGCATTTTGGTGATGAGATAGCAACATATACTTAGTTTTCTCTGTGTTTACTTCTAGACCAACCTCCTTACTTGCGTCAATTAAAGTTTGTGTGTTTTTCTTTATGGTATCTCTATTATCACCCAGTAGATTCACATCATCGGCATACACCAACAGCTGATGTGTCCTGTTTAATTTCAGTCCCACCTGGTTTTCCTGGGCCTTCCTAATGGCATATTCTAAAGCAAAGTTGAAAAGGATTGGCGATAAAGCATCGCCCTGTTTTAGACCATTCTGGGTAGAAAATTTATCGACAAATATTTATCTATACGGACTTTACTATAAGTTTCGTTTAAACACATTTTAATCAGCTTAACTATTTTGAATTGTCTCATTCTGGTCCGCTGCACTATCAAGTTAGAAAGTTAGTAAAATCTTCCGTTCAGTGCGGCAATAGAGGTCATATCCCTCTTATTATTCTTGCCTTACGAAAAGTGCCTCTGATGATGGTTTTATTTAAACCGAAACATGTAAGGCAAGAATAATAAAAGTGATGTGACCTCTATTGCCGCACTGGACGGAAAATTTTACTAACTTTCCAGCTTAACTAGTTTCATGGGCACCCCAAACTCTATTAGAATATTGTACAATACTTCCCTCCTAACTGAATCATAGGCTTTCTTGAAGTCTACAAATAGCTGATGTACTGTCTCACTGTACTCCCATTTCTTTCCCACTATCTGATGAATGGAAACGATGTGATCTATACTCGATCTGTTATGTCGAAACCCACACTGATGATCCCCAATAATTTCATCTATATATGGACTTAACCTTGAGAGAGGAATATTGGATAAAATTTTGCATGAAGTTGATAGCAGTGGTATCCCCCGATAATTATTACTGTCAGTTTTATTACCCTTTTTGTGTACTGGTACAATAATAGACCTCTTCCACTGATCAGGCAATTTTTCCATATGCCAAATAGAAGTAATTTGCTTGTCGACCTTAGAACGTAATATTTCGCTTCCTGTTTGAACAATTTCTGCCGGAATTTGATCACTACCTGGCGATTTATACCGTTTCAATTTTGCAATAGCAATTTCAACCTCAGAAGGGCTAGGATCAGGTATTAACGGCTCCGTTGTATGTATTTCTATCTGCCTAACATCATTGGCCCTATGTACATTCAGTAACTGAGAGAATNGATTTTTTAAAATAAACCTGAGACTTGGCAGGGGGCCGGAGTAAATCAAGTCGCGGGCCGGATGCGGCCCGCGGGCCGCCAGTTGGCCATCGCTGTACTAGACAATAGCGAAACTACAAATAGACTGAAAAGATACGCCACCTTAACTCTACCAGACTGGCCTGAGTAAAACCCCAACATAAGAATTAAAATGATACCTAAGTGAACAAAAAAAGTATACGAGTTACGCCACTGGACATGACTAATTCACGTGCCAGGGCTTCTTGAACATATACATTTATTGAAGATTATGTATAATAATTGAGTGAAAAAATCAGAGGTGATTCATAGTGAAGGTATAGAATATCGCAGGTTTGCAACAGAGAAGGCGATATTTTCATTGATAAAACATACATAAAGCAACTGCCAATACGGTTCCAGGATAAGCTGTAGTCTGCACCAATGATTATCTAGGCTCCTGTATGTTTTTGTCAACTAGAGTTCCACTTGCATGACAGGTATAATTAACTCGCTACAACTTGAAGCATGGAAACCGTTACAAAAACTTTCGCCAGTGAGGTCCTAATCGGATTGCGCATGCGTACTATGGTCTGTTCCGTTACTGTTGCGGAAGAAAGCATTGAGTTCGTCACGTGTAAATTGATTTGGCTGGTATACATGTTAGTGACCTGTCGCAAGGATAGAATATTTAAGCTTTAATTTAATGTGGGATCGTCGAATTGTAGAATAGTGATTATGAACCATAAGAAACTAGTAAACGTTTTCCGTTCAGGTCACTCGCAGCGGGCCACTGTTGCTGTGACGTCACCAATACTTCTAGTTGTACTAGAACCCAGCGTAGTTAGCTGAAGGCTGCCGTCTTATGGTATGATTTCATCTAGTGTGGTACTGACGTTTCGGAGTAACGGTGCTGCCTGTATCTACAGGATAAAAGTGTAGGATTTTCCTGTCAAGAATGCTGTAGCATGCAGACCCGTTACAATGTAATCACCTTGTAAACAACGGCCGCTGCTAGGTGATATCCGCGACAGATTCGTAAAACGCTCCATTAGAGTAACTTGAATGCGGTGTTCTTCACGCAGTTCATGACGCGATGTTATAAGCAGGACAAGCCGAGAGTTTAGTTAATTGTGATACTGTCTCCGGCCAGTAAGAATGTGAACACCAAAACTGAGGAAGCTACAGCATTGGAAGCCGTTACCAGGCGACAACCGGTGATGATACAGTACACCGAGAAGATCTAGTGCGTGCTGTAGCGAATTGTAGAGTGTGTGAATTAGAGATATTGCTATATTTACTTGTATTTACCTTCTTTAAGTGTTCAGTAAATCCCGTTACGAATCCAGACCGCGTCTGTAGTCACTCATACATTTGATAATATAAAGGCAACAGATTCCTCGTATATGTCTGTAACTATATTCTACCCTGAAGATGGTGTCACTTTCTTCCGAAACGTTGGTAAGGATTTACTAGACTAAACGGCGTCACATTGCATAGTCAGCACCATGGGAACTTTTAACTTTTCTTGTAGTTATGTTGTTACGACGTGTTTTATGATAACGGTAATTATTTCTGTCAGAATGGAGGTTGCTGCTTAATGAACAAGACGCGATTGTGCATCCCTCGCGTCCAGTTTTATTATGAACTGAGATGAAATAGACTTACCTACCTGTAAACTTCACATGCGCAGAGATGACATTGGAACTGCCTGAATGCAATTTTAACACGTAGGATTCTAAACAGTGCTGACGGTGGTGTACAACACTCAGAATTTTTGGGTTTTTGGACTTTGTCCATCGTCCGGTATTCTAAAAGCTATAGAACACGGCGTTTCGAAAGCTGGATCTGTTTCCGTCCTCGGATGATTGAGGTTAGCGCTTTCTAAGAGACCCCTCACCTGAGAACGGAAACGCCGTGTTCTATAGTTTTTAGAATACCGAACGATGGACAAAGTCCAAAAACCCAGTAATTCTGAATTTGAACACGACTTGTCTCTAGTTGCATTTGTCTAGCGCTTAACGCAAGTGAGAGCGAGAACAACATGGCTGCCAGCTGTGTCGTACTCTTCTCTCTCTCTCTTACACTAACACAGCATCCCTAGGAGGAAATTTGTAACCTCACACCATAATGAAGACAAACAATGGGACGAAATCACAACATTAAGTTCGAGGAAAAAGGAACTACAATTGGCTGTTCTGTCCTTTTGTGGTGTCCGTAAGCATGAAATATAACTTCGAGTTCCGCCCACACACATTAGCAGGCGCCACTTAACGGCCGATGAGAGCACACCCTTCTGCACATCTGCCTGCCAGAGAGAATAATCATTGGTATGCTTCTGCCTAACTTGCTGACTTGTGGATTTTAGTAATAATACTGTAAAATACGCACATGTGACAAATCCGGTAAGCGACGAGAGAACTCTCGTACCCTGCGAGAGCCTGGCTCTGCCGTGCTCATCAGGAAAACGGCCATAACACAGGACTCGGGACTACACGTCTAAAGAGAGTTAATATAAAATTATAAAAGTTGCAGTAATAATAAAAATATTAGCCAGTATTGGTTTATTTTAACTAGTTTTTATCTATTTTAACACAGTTTTAAAAAAATGAAGGCAGATTTTAAGGACAAATTTGCAGAGTTAAATGACGGTTGTATTGCGAATAGCGTGCATGTCCTTCGGAACACTTGGACATAAAAAAGTAAAGCTACCCCTGTAACAGGCCGTAGAGGCCCATAGGGTTGTGAGAAGTCGAGGCTCCCATATTTTCTCTAGACAAACGGCTCACAGATGACAGTGAGGTTGTCAGCCTCAAACCCCGGCCGGCCTCTACCCCAGGAAGATTCCTGGTACATATTTCTGTTAGAGGCTGAGTTGACCCCAGGCTGATAGTGTGGTCTGAAGGATTAGATAAATTGGAAAATCCAATGACCTCTTCGGAAATCGAACCGGTGACCTTGTGGTTTGTTGAATAGTGTCTCAACCATGTACGCTACCGCGTAGATCTTAAAGAGATAGGATGGGATGTTATAGATTGGATTGATCTGGCTCAGGATAGGGACCAGTGGATGGTTTTTGTGAACATGGTAATGAACCTTCGTGTTCCATAAAATGCTGTGAAATTCTTTAGCTACAGAATTGGCGGCTCCTCCAGAAGGGCTCAGCTCCATGAGTAATAAGTAAGTAGCCTCTGTGATGGTTCTGTCAGAACCGCAAATGTGACCCTGCCTTCATTACAGAGAAGTCGCAATTATTCCGGACTGGAAAGAGATAATTGAACCTTACTTCTGCAAATTAGCACAACAATTAGAATTGCCGCGGAGACATGACATAGGAGGAGGACGCATGCTCATTAGCGCCCAAGCCACAAGGCGCCTGGTTTCCGGAACTACAGAGACCCTGTTCCACTCCATGTTCAGATGTGCGAAGTTACAACCTTGTATAACGTATTTCCCTCAGTCTTGAGGCCAGTAGATTTCGGTGTACTGGTTAGAAAATCTCCCCCTCCCCCAATGTATCTCCACCTTGTTGTGGTGGAGGGGCTTGCGTGACTCTGTGATCTGGAGAGCTATGCCGACGGTAGTTTAACTACCGGTAGGGTCACCCATGTCGGAAAGATCAAAGGGTAGAGTCAAGACTAAAAGAGATACTCTGGTCCTCCAGGTTTGGGGTTGGGCATGAGGCTAACAACCTCATCCTCTAAAAAAATGTTCAGAAACCTACCAACCACCCTCGGTTCATTATGCGTGGGTTAATTCCTCTGGCAGCACGCATTGGTTGTGGAGACTCTTTGTAGAGGAGGCCAAGGCTCGCCTAGGGCTGTAGCGCCGAGTGGTAGGTAGGTAGTTTAGAAAATCTGCTTCGTACATTGGAAACGTCTGTACAAATCTTTTAGGAAAATCGGGCGTATTTGTGTGTTCTACAAATGCCACAATAATTAGGCCATGACCATGTTGAAGCTATCCAGTGGTCATGTCAGCCATATTGGTCACACGATGCTACACATCCCTGCATTTAGCTTCATCTCTGCCCCAGCTCTGGGCTGGTTACAGTGTAAGGGAGTTGTGTTTAAGGCGTAGAATGGAAATGAATGGGTTCATACAATATTAGGTCCCCTACAGTTCTCACTTTGGTGTGCCGATCTCTGATCCTCTGATTCTGCACCTCAGCATCCTGCTGAAATTAATAAAGTAAACCCTTACTAATGCGATTAATCTGGGGGCAGAGGTCAACCGGATTAGCTAAGCAAAAGGTAGTCCTAAAAGACAAAAAAAAACTTAGAACACGAATGGAAAATTTAATAATATAGGTAGTGCTGATAAAAATAAATAAGAAAACACTATAGAGACTTTATTTAAAAACTATAAAATGGCAATACATTTATTCATCGATAGAAGACTCAGAAGCTGTACTTCTTTTGAACGTAATATTGAAGGTTTGCAGAAACCATCAAGTTTTGCCTGAACAGACCTCTGTTGTTCTTCTTTAATTAGGGTCTCCCTCACATTTCTTAAGTGTTAATAATATTCGTGGAAATTTGGATTTTTTTAATTTTTTTTTCCCTTGGCACTACAGCCCCAGTGGTCCTAGGCATACCTCCATGAACTTCTCCGTTCACTTCGGTTTTTCTAGATCTTACACATTCGGTAGAATTCCTTGGGCGGGTGATCAGCTCGTCGCAAGGCCTCTACCTGTACACAAACACAGAAGAACGCACACAAACATCCATGCCCTGAGTGGGATTCGAACCCACGATCTCGGCTTCCGAGCGAGCGAAGACAGTGCATGCCTTAGACCGCTCGGCTACTGTGACCGGTAGTGTATAAGAATAATATATAAGAATTCAGTTCGTACCTCACAGGAAACATCCGAACCCACGATCTCGGCTTCCGAGCGACCGAAGACAGTACATGCCTTAGACCGCTCGGCTACCGTGACCGGCGGATTTGTTGAATAGTCTACATAAATCGTTACTGCATCAATGTAATCTCTTGCGGAGCTAAGAGCTTTCTTCTTAATTGTAAATTCATGTAGTTCGTCCCATTCCTTATCTGATTCTTCTTCCATATTCTTCTCTTTTCATATTTCGATCCAGATTAGCGAGGGTTTACTGTATTCCAAATTATATAACTCATTTACTACACATTAATATTTTACTTATACACGTTCAACTAATTACAGTTCAACTATAATGTATTTCTTTTTCTCTCTTCTTCTTTCTTAGCATCCTCTCCCATTTCTCTTTAAGTTTTATCACACACATTCTTGTGTGTCCTGCTATCCTCCTAATACATTTTCTTTGCCGTTGTTTCTAGAAAAAAAACATCGGGCATCATCAAAGCAGGGCGTTTCTTAATCACCTGAGCATTTATAGGAATCAGTGTGTTGTGAGCCAATCAGTAATGCTGGTCACAATTGAGAGTTTATGATGCTGGTTTGTAGACCACCCTATGGCGAAGCGCGGCCCACATTTCATCCATTTTATCACTGTGCTGGAAACTGTAACTGACAGCCAGCAGTAATACAGAAACTGCCACACTCCACATGCAACACACTCGCCAGAGCCGTCTAATTTATTCATTCATTAATTCATTTCCAACTTCAGTCGTCACCATACCTCCCCGTTTTCGTCTCTTTGTGTTTTATTTCTCAATATCTGCAGCATCCGGTTTTATCCCTCTCGTCTTAAAGTCTCCCACAGCTGCGCCATGTTATGGTAGTCTTGCATCCGACCTGACCTCTGGGGGGAGTTTTGAGAAACAAGGTAATGTTCTGATATAGTTTCTGACAGTTTCGTTGGCCTCCTTCTGTAATCTTAGGTGCAATGCGCCAGCATCATGCCAAAGGAATATCAGCCATCTTGTACAAATTTCTCGATATGTAAGTTGTAAAATGAAGTTCTGTTGTGAGATAGCTACAGAGATCTGCTCCATAAATCAGTTATTGTAAAGGTCTGTATGAGAAATGTTCGTCCCTCTGCGTTCATTCAATGCATATACAAATCTATCATCTTGTCTTCTTGTGTCATATATTTTGTTCTGAAATCTTACAGTAGAAATTTTCAACGTAACAAACATACAAGGTTACAGTTGAAGGATTTAAAAAATAATGTCACGTGTTGGGTATGCCACGCGACATATAACTTTACGTGAGTCTTGGATTTAGCGAATCTTTATTGTGCTCCACTTATAAACTCACACGCTTTGCAATTATTATCACTTGCACTATCACAATTACTGCTTCCACTATATCTCGGCCAATACTAGACTGCTTTCTGCGGCGGCCTTCTGAAGACTGTCTTCTTGCTGTCTTTTTCTGTTGAAGTCAAGTCAAATCAAAGTCACATTGCGACTGACGGACAGTCAGTCAGTAAGTCTTGGTGTCGAGCCCCAGATGGGGCTCATGATCAGATATTTATACTGTTTGACATTTACGGTATTGTTTTTGAGGGGCGCCCTCTCTGACGAGAGGACGGGTCTGTCTTTTATATATACTGCCAGCGCAGTCTTTCTCGGGTCCGAGTCCCTTGAGACTCGCGACCATATTTTACTGTCTCAGATTTGAGACTTCCTCCTACGACTCGCAGGGTCACGGTGGAGGCTTTCGACCCCGCCTCCTCACGGGTGTTCTTCTGTCTCTGTACCTCTCGGCTTATATAGGTGTTCTGCGGACTGGATACCAGACATCATTCCTCACGGTTTCGTTTCTACTGTCCGCTGTTACGTAACGGGTCTTCGGTTATTCATCTCCGTGGAGATTCGGCGTTCTCTACGCAACGGCTCACTGTTAGAATTACAGTACCGCTATTGTTACTTTTTATGCAACGGTCTGTTGTAGCGTTTCCATGGAAGTAACACTTCTGGATTCCAAACATGTGACAGTAATTTTGCTCTTATTTAATCAAATATAGGAAACGTCTCAGTAAACACAGAATCTAAAATCTGAAACTTTACACATATCAGTCATGTCAACTGGTAAAAATTACCGAGGTTTCATGGATCATTGTCCGCACCTGACGATTCTATCAAACATAAAAACTCAGTGAGATCATACTGCAACACTCTACACATATGTATGAGAAATTATAAATTCATAAAGGCTCGTAATGTTGATTTAATGCGCCTAAAAAGT
Organism: Cryptotermes secundus; assembly: GCF_002891405.2. Classification (NCBI taxonomy): domain Eukaryota; kingdom Metazoa; phylum Arthropoda; class Insecta; order Blattodea; family Kalotermitidae; genus Cryptotermes; species Cryptotermes secundus. The sequence continues at coordinate 156,073 of NW_019721514.1, read as the reverse complement.
ACAGTGTTTCTCGTTTTTCGTTGTATCTATGACCTTTAAACTTTATCCAAAACTTCTCTGAGTTTAAAGAAAGTCGTCTTCTGGGATCTGGCGCCGTGTATTCGTTGTTTCATCCGACGTTTCGGAGGAACGTATCGCCTCCATCTTCAGGGCATTTGAATTGCTTTGCGAATGCAGAGAGCTGAAACAAAGAATACACGGCGCCAGATCCCAGAAGACGACTTTCTTCATAGTCATCGCCGTGAAAACCTCAAAACTTACATCTCTGAGTGTACATCACTCCTTAAGTGAGTTCTCTGTATTCAATGGGATCTCGCATATGGCGATTTTGGTTCCCATCGGATTCAGGAAAATAAGATATACTTGCTTTCTAACGGTGGCGTAACGATGTACGTCACTATCTGAAGATGAGGCAACATCACAGATGTTTTGAACATACAGTAGTACTTCGGCACAACACTGGAGCGCTCCATGCGTGCTCCAGGTTGCTGGGATATCAATATAAGCGACCACACAAATAAAGATATACTCGTACATATTTCCTTCCACGAAGCTGCTATGTCACTTTGTCTCCTACCAGGCATCCGCTTTATCTCATGCAGCTGAACTGGTGCAGGGTGTTTCACAAATTGTGTTCTCTTCTGGAAGCAGGCTCGTCTAGTCTTCCTAAATACACATCTGCATTCTACGTCGCAGCTGCAAGTTCTGAGAACGTTGAGGAGGTGTAGTCATGAACAATTGTGACGTCTTCTCCCCGTCCGTTTTTATTTATTGCCTCGAAAATTTTATAATTTAAATAAGTGTACTGGGCATAAAATTTTAGTTTCATTTTTTCCCAAGACTTTTAATCTAATGAATAGGAGATCTGGTACTGTAACTAACCCTGCAGAGCTGAGATCTTTTTGAGAAGCCAATTGTTACATTGTCACTTAAAATATTCCAATATTTTATGGAACCCGAATGTTCATTACCGTGTTCATAATAGCTCGCCATTCATCCCTATTCTGAGCCAAATGTATACATTTCACAGCCTCTAATCTTATTTCTTTAAACTCCGTTTTAATATTATCCTCCCACCTACATCTAGGTATTTCTAGTAGTCTTCTTGCTCCAGGTTTTCGTACCAGAGCTTCGTTCTTGCATTATATGCACTTATGTCCCATACGTGGTCCAGTTACATGTCACAGCGTTGAGTCCGAACTCTGTTAGCTGAGTAACAAGACCGGTCTCATTCACAGCGTTTGTTAATTTCTGGCAACGTTTGCTATAGATGTCAGCGCCAAACAATTGAAAGCGCTCGGCGATAATGTCGGGAGTTGCTCCCATGGGAACTGCTGGCCCGGCACCGGGGGCCTGTTTATCATAGTCACCAATCTGCAGACTGCATTCACGTTTACCGAGTGCTCACACACACTGAACAGAATGCCGATGTGAATATGTAGACCTGAAGAAGGCATGAAAGTCAACTGCTTGACATTGCTTGTCTAAAATAGTGGATTCCAACTAGGCGTGTCCCCCCACCCTTGTGGGCCGTGAACCAGTGAGATATAAAATCAATTCTAGTGCCAAATTCCACCGAAATACTGAATTCCTTTAGCTCAATATAATCATTTCTTCTGCAAGCACCAGTCAGAACTGCTAACCCTGACATTGGCCGTGTCATACCTGAGACTGTTAGTCGGCGGCTCGGGTTCGGGTCCAGGTCAGGTTATGTGGGATTTGTGGTGGACAAAGTGACACTGGGGCAGATTTTCTCCGAGTACTAAGGTTTCCTGCTCCATCATCGTCTATCATCCGGAGCTGGAACAATAGGCCAAATAGTGGCCGACGTACCAAGTGAACACAGTCCCACCCCACCCCAAGAAACTAATCCACACATTGAATAGAAACTAGTGTAATTAGGCTTCAACATTTATCGGCATTATTCACTGCCAAACACAGAGCACTCTGCGGCATTTCATTTATAAAAATTTAATTTTTTTACTCGCGGTTTTGCTGTGGTGCTAATTACGAGCTCCTTCGTCATAAAATTAATATATACACGAGGGCGAAGGGTTGAATTTATTTCAATAAAAAAATTGAAGGGGGCTTGAAGGTTTTGCTGGAAACAATGGACAGGGTATCGTGCCAAAATGTTTTGGAATCGTTAGTCCAAAACCTACTTGACTGTTCTCCACCAACAAACAATGATATAAATCATTACGTCACCATTCCGAAGTTAAGATGTCCTGTTCCCAACACAATGTAAACAAAAATCGTCATACCGGAGAGCTCATTGAACACCCACAGGGACTTCTCCTCCGTAAGGTTGCCTACTGAAGCTATGGCGTACCTTAAATGATACTGTAGCATGTAGACCCGTTGCTAGGTAACGGCTCTGCCAACAGACATGATGGCAACAATTCTACAGCAACAGGAGGGTACAACAATAATGGGAAGCGATGTTCTCTATGCGGTCCGGGCAATGGCCGCTGCCATTCAGTTCAGAACCTTCTGTTTTCCCTTCTGATGTGTGAAAAAGTAAAACTGTAAGTTTGCCCTAGTTTTGTATAGGTGTGAAATTCTCTCTCTGATATTGTGGGAAGAACTGAGATCGAGGGTGCCCGAAAGTAGGGTACTAAGGGGAATCTTTGAACCCAACAGAAATAAAATGACAGGAGGATGGAGACAATTACATAACGAGGAGCCTAATAACTTTTACAAACTCCGTGGCTTTAGTCCCTAAGTTAACTATACCAAATGAGTGACCGCCGCTTGTCGACGAAGTTAGTGCTAACTTTAGCGGATAGAGTGTCTGGCGTGGTCAGCGCAATGAATCCCGACGGCAGTTAGTTTAGGTTTTCTAAGCCGTCATAACTTTTACTCCTCCTCAAAATCTGGTAGAGTGATCAATTCAAGAAGGATGAGAAGGGCATGGCATGTAGCACGCATAAGGGAAAAATGAGTCCATGTATGATTTGGGTAGAAATATCTGAATGAAAGAGACCACTAGGAAGACCCAGACGAACATGGCACGATAACATTAAAATATATCTTAGTGAAGTAGGATGGAGATATCGAAGGATTTCATCTGGCTCAGAGTAGGGACAAGTGGCAGGCTCTTTTGAACACGGCAATGAACTTTCGGGTCCTATAAAATGCTGGTAATTGCTACAGTTGCTGCGCAACTCTAAGCTTCTCAACATGTAACCAGCTCCGTGGAGTTAAGGTAAAATTGTCCCTGTGTTTACAACACCACATCATAAAAACGCATGAGGAAGTGGAGGTATATCTCCATCGTTCTTAACTTTGGCACAAGATGGAGTTGAGTGGTCAGCTTCACGCCCAGGTCGGTTTAGTCCAGGGAAACCGTCCCCCGGTACTCATTGGATATGGTGCTGGATTGAGCTCCGGAGACGGTCTGGATGTTGTGGAGAAAATTGTTATACCTGCCGGGAACTGTAAGTTAAGGACCGCGCCATAGCTCAAGCGGTTAGTCGCTGGCTTTCCACCGCGGCGGCCCAGGTTACATCCCGGGTCTGGTCAAGTGGGATTTGTGGTGGACAAAGTGGCGTTGGGGCAGGTTTTCTCCGAGTACTTCGGTTTCCCCTGCCAATCTTCATTCCACCAATTGCTCCACAATCACCCTCACCTATCATCTGGGGCTGGTACAATAGGCCAGAAGTGGCTGCAGTACAAGGGACTTAGTCCCACCCCACTAGCAATAAAAAGAACTGTATGTCAATAAACAACTACTTTCACTTAGAGGGAGGGAGTTTCAGGGCGCTCTCAGTAACCCAGGCTTATACTGTACCGTTTAATGGTAGGACGAATGATGACTTGTAAAGGATTTATAAGGAGACGGTCGTGGCTGAAATCCAGATACTATCCCAGAATTTCTCTGGAGGATTTAAGGAATATCCACGGAGAACCTCAGAATATCTGGTGTCCCAGCCTATATTCGAACTGAGCACCAATCTAATACGAGTCTAAATGGTTGTCACTATACTCGTACCATCCACTTCGGTTATTTTATTGGGGTGCTCACTCAAAAGGGACGAAATGAAGGGTGCAATTCTGCATATGTCAGTCAGTGTTCAGCCTATCCTAACCTGATCTCATAAGACTGACAGTCGTAAGGATAGGTTATGTGAACTTCATAAAGGCAAGCATATCTCTTCTGTTTCAGCGCCCACGACGGTGCTGCCTTCTGGTATTGTAGTGCAACAGGAGGCTTCGAACCAGAGTGATCCTGACCCGTGCTCCGTGGCGGGAACCACGTACAGCCATGGGCAGCAGGTAGGCTCGATTTCTCCCTTACGCAAGCACGGAGTCATGGCTTCGTGAATACTGTTGCCACCTTTAGTCGGGTAATGTTAGTCGATGTTTCGGAGGAACACGGTATAAATGGAGGCGCTTGCTACAAGCTGAAAGATCGCGGGTTCATGTCCCGATGAGGTCATTGAATTTTTTTCAATCGACCTAATCCATCCAGACGCACTATGGCACTGGGGTTTACTCAGCCTCTAACAGAAATGAGTACCAGGCGCGCGGTCGACGCGTAAGGCTGACAACCTTACCGCCGTCTTTGAGCCGATTGTCTAGATAATGTGGGACCCTCAACGTCTCACAACCCTATGGGCCTTCACGGCCTGTTACAGGGATAGCTTTCCTTTACTTTATCTCCTGTTTTATATCCAAAAACTGAGAATTTTTTCCACATAGTGTATTTATGTGTTTCGTCTGATTATCGTAATTAACAACGATTTTCCCCTAAACAGCGTTAACCGTCTGTTGGTTGCTGTGGACACAGACTATGTTTCCTGTGAGGTACGAACTGAATTTTTAAATATTGTTTAGATGTATTTTACGCTTCAAATGTTTAATGCAATTTGATGTTGTCGTTTAGATGTGGAGCCAGCTGATATTTATTTGTCGCGTTTCGTGTTTCTGTTCACCAATGACCCCGTTTCAAGTTACACATGACAATAACTGAACCATGTCATTTCATCAGCATTTGTACCCATTTGCATGTTTAATTTTTGTAGAATCATTTCTGCCGTGATAATGCCTGAAATTGAAATCTCCCAAACACTGACACAAAGTAACGTAGTCGGCATTATCTTGCTACTACCATCTCGCTTACTAGGTTTACTTCAGACACCCCGCGAGGTTCGGTGACTGAAAAATAACTCAGTGACTCCCAAACAGCCAGCCCTCTCCGGGATTAGAGCTAAGGGAAGATAGCACGGTGACAATTGGCTGGGGAAACCGAAGTACTCGGAAGAAAATCTGTTCCACTACCACAAATCCCACATGACGCCTGAGATCGAACCCGGCAGCCACAGTGGGAAGCCGGCGGCTAAACGCCTTACCTATGGCACTGCCATAGTTCGTTTCATTATGAAGGACTTATGAAATGTCCTCACATCCATCCTCCAGAGTAACTCTTCAGGCTGTCTTGAGGTCCTCAGCTCGGCACTGGGGTTGGATCCATCGCCCTCCTAGTTTATGCTCCTCTCAGAACACTTCGTTACATTGGCCTGGCAATTCAGTGAGGAAATGTAAAACACTGAATGGCTGGAACCTGTCTTTTCATTCGCACATAGACTTCTCATCCTTTAGAGACAGAATGTAATTAATGTCAATTGTAAGTTATTTATACCAAAAGAATTCGCGCGACACCGCTCCACAAGAGTAATGCCAACATTACGATATTTTAATAACCTCTTCTCCCCACTGTGGGGGGAAAAATAATCTGCTTAGAAAGGAAGAACTACATATGTCTCCCCGCTAAGCTCTAATTCATTAGTATAATTGTAGTAGGCTCCCAGGGGCGTAATGGAGTGTTCCCTCGCGCTGCCTAATTCAGGTTGTACGAAATGGCTTAGTAATTAGTTGGCACAGTGCAACTGCGGTACAACTCCCGTAACTTCTTCAAGAGCGTACGTAATGGGAGACACGAGGTACCCACAGCGCTCACAATGAAGATGGCATCTTCTGGAGTACAACACCGTGCGACATACTGAAAAAGACCCCTTAAAGGGACAATAGTTTTCGCACTCCAATTTGTTCGCCGTACATTCTTTCTCACAGGCATGGCTCAGTCGGTATAGCCATGGGTTGAGGGCTGGACGACCGGGGTTCGATTTCCGGCAGGGGCAAGAAATTTCTCTCTGCTCCACATCGTCCAGAACAGCCCTTCTGCACATGTAGCCTTCTATCTAATGGACACCGGAACCTTTTCCCCGGGCTAAAGCTGCCGGGGCGTGATGCTTACTACTCACCTGCATCCAGTGCAGAGTTTAAGAATCTTGAAGCTTTACTTCCATTCTCCCATGCATATTCATGGCATGCTGCTTAATTCATTAAGCGCAGGGTTAACTTACAGTTACATTTTTTACTATATTCCTGAAAAAGACGCAAGAAAGGGCCAATATTCTTTACACTGTTCCCCTTACTTGTGCTGACTGGTTAATGTTTCGGTTTCCTTATATCCGTACCATATTTTCTGCCTCGAGTTACTTCTGTAACTTGAAGATCNAGCAAATGGAAAAACTACCACATTATCACTTTTCCTGGATAGTCTCTTTCCAAAAACAGAAGATCACATTAAGTGGAGGAGCTGTTTTGGAGGAGGCTGTGGACCTGTCGTCTGACAGAGTACTGATCAATCAATCAATACATTCACAACCTGGGGCTACAGGTAATTACAGCGCTATCGCTGTTCTGCACTTTCCAGTTCAGCATTCCACACTCCCAGTAAGCTTCTCAGTCTCACTAGCCGTATCCTGGCAACTGATTTATCACAGTCTTACTCTAACTTCAAATCACGCACGAAGTCTTCTTTGCACCCCCTAATTCCTTTCTTGCCATTTCTTCTCAATCGTCTTTGCCTATCATTACCAGAACTCGACCAAATTCCTCCTCGACTACTTCACTTTACGACTGGCGGTTTACCGCCAATCAGTTCATCTATGCGTCAGGCCTCTTGAGGTCTACGACCAGAGATTTTTTTTCCAACTGAACTCTTGCGGTAATAGTCCTTATGTAATATCCTCTCTGACAAAAAGACGGGTTTGTCTCTAAAGAATACGCTTGGCCTTTCATCAAGTGTACATTTCCCACATATACAGCATGTTATTGAAAATTCTTCCTTTTGCACTACACACAAGTCCACTGTAAGTACAGGCTTTACAGAGTAGGTCATGCCTAACTTACATATCTTATGCTACAACGGCAGCTTAGTCATTTAAACGGTCGTAAGCTTTACCACCAAGGCTTCGCCTTGTCCTATACCGCGAACATGTTCATTCTCATGATTTTGTATGACTTCTGCTTGTCGCCTGCACAATTTTGTTATATGATCATACACATACGGAAAATTGAAAGCTGTGTGCAATTCGCGGACCGGTGTCCACCTTGAAAAATATTCAGTGGTGCGCAGAGCCTTGTTTTGCATACTCTGCAATTTAAAAGGAACGTGTCTGCCACTAATTGCCAAGCGGGACAAGCGTAAGTCATTACTGATCTGATCAGTGCCTTATAGAGGGTTAGTTTAATATTTGCGTTTAAACGCTCACTGTTGAATAGGGAGTAGATTTTTAATAAATACTCTGAAGGCCTTGGCTTCAATCATTTCTATGTGAAATCTTCACGCAGTCCTCTTATCGAAGATTTCACCCAGATATTTTACATGATTAACAAAGTGGATATTCTGTCCATTTCTGAATATCCCCTTTTATAACCCCTGGGCACGAACTACAAAGAAAATGCAGCCTGTATTATTAAGGAAGAGGGTTTATTTGTCCGTTGTCTAGCAATGAACGTCCTATTGTAGCATGCATAAGCTTCACTGGAATGTGTTTACCAAGAAGTAAGTCTTATCACCAACTTTCGTTAAGTCAGAGGGCTGTATATGTGCATTGCTTAGTCCATTTCTGCATATACATTTATTTTTCCCAAATAAAAATAAATCTTTAAGTAGCAGAGTCTCTTTATATAGTTGCAAGAAGTTCTACTGGAATATCGCTAGATGTCAGTGTAAGGCAGATATCGATTTTATTGCGTTTTCGTTGCCCGGTTCTTCACATTTGCACTATTGGAAATAGGAATTGAGCAAAAATCAAGATGAGATATTTGAAAAAGAAGTCTTCCTTTTACCTCATAAAATATTTTTCAGATCGCCAGACGATGGAGCTTGTTATATATGTTATATAAATGCTTTATCTTGTTACCTGTGGAATGGGGATGACGTCAGACAAGACTTGCCCGGTGCAAACGGAATGTGACGCCGACAGGGGCGCTGCTCTTTTAGTTCACGCCGTGGCGAACTTCGCCGGTTGTGACACCCCCGCTCATACGGTTTACATTTAAGTACATTAAACACTAGCTAATCCCGATTAAATAGAGGAGAGGTCATCCGGGTTAGTAACGCAAAATAACCCTAAAAGACAAAAAAAAATAAAAAAAAACAAACAAATAACTGAAAAATTTAATAATATAGGTAGTGCTGATGAAAATAAATAAAAAAAATCACTGCAACAATTTATTCTTCTGTCAGAAGCCGAAATCCATGGTCTCCTTCATCCAGCTCAAGCCAATCTTGGATGTATTCTTGCGTGGTTTCAGGCCGCTTTTGTACAAACTTTTATTTGTGCCAAAATATAGAGAAAAAGAATTCTTGGCGAGTAAGTTGGCCTAACGATAACAATCTTGGGTTTTTTCGAAAGGGATTTGGTTCAAATTTCGGATGAGACACCTGCTATACTGACTGAAATATTTCGTGATTTTCCTTAGTCCCTCCAGGCAACTGCAGATTTAGTAGCTTAGGCCACGACCGTATCCTTCCCCGTCATTTCCGGTTCATCGTCCTACCAATTGACGCTGTATAGCCTAGATAGAAAACGGAAAGCAAATAAAACATAGAAGCTTGTGGTGACCTCCAGTTACCTAATGTTCGTACCGAAAGTCTTTAAAGACCGTATAGCGGTTCTAGAGCTGAAAAATGATAACTGAAGGAGAGACATAATTTCTTCTGTATGGGTTCCTTTTATGTATTTCTTTATTGCTAGTGGGGTGGGACTAAGTCCCTTGTACTGCGGCCACTTCTGGCCTATTGTACCAGCCCCAGATGATAGGTGAGGGTGATTGTGGAGCAATTGGTGGAATGAAGATTGGCAGGGGAAACCGAAGTACTCGGAGAAAACCTGTCCCAGCGCCACTTTGTCCACCACAGTTCCCACTTGACCAGACCCGAGATCGAACCCAGGCCGCCGCGGTGGGAAGCCAGCGACTAATCGTGATGGTGAAGCCGCCTGAACTGAAAAACGGGAAGTCCTGAGTTCTGTAGTGTGCAGCTCGAACGTAAAGCAATTAGCGTTTCTCAATCAGCAAACCGCAACATTTTTTAGTCACATTTAACAACGGTTCACAGAGTGAGCAGTGAAATATTGTTCGTTACTTCGCTACTGCTGTTTGTTTGTTTGTTTGTTAAGATGCTACTACCGTCATTATTATTTTTACGTTGCTCTTTATTCAAGTGGTGTTGTGCAGTTTCCATGCTATGAACGTGATATATCGTTTTAAAACTTGTCCTCATTCTCTGCATATATTCTGTATGCGGAGTCAGCGAAGCTTATATATTAAATTAATCATTTTCAGCTTTTTCGCTTACTTCTTAGTTGCCGTGGAAATACGAAAGAACAAAATGTCTCTCTAATGGAAGAAGAGCATGGAAATCTTATGCCGCAACTCTTAGCTGTCAGAAAATATCCTGTATTGCCTTTATTTGGGATCTGGTATTTTCTCGGACTCATTTACTCTGAAGACGGAATTTTTTCTTCCTTCCGAATCATCGGTGGACGTTACCAGAGTGCGACGTCACACCACAGAGTTTAGTAACCTACGTACATATTATGATATCCTGCATAATGGTATCGTACAGTCTGGTAGATGGGTACTAACTTTCTGCTTTGAAATGTTAAGGTCACAAATTGTTATTTATTTATGTTTTCAGTTGCAGGAAACTTCCTGGTAAAAGGGTGGTAAAGGGCTGCTGAACATTATTATTATTATTATTATTATTATTATTATTATTGATACTGGGCTTCTGCTTCGTTTTCGGGACATCCTGAGATTAAATTTCAGCTCGGTTATCTACCACTCTCATCGAATCTTCTATTTGTTACTTGTACATCCTCGGGCCCTTTTCTTCAGTGTCAGTATAGTTCCTCACGGTAGGCCACGACCACTTCCTTCCGAAACATCTGAAATTAATAATCAAGGTATCATTCGACGCTGTGTATTCCCATCTACAGACAGAACGGTTAAAAACGTGAAGGTAGAATTGTCCCTGCGCTAAGCTAAGCACCACGCCATGAAGACATATGAAGGAGTGGAAGTGTAGCTCTACGTATTGTTAACGTCGGCACTGGATGGAGAAAAGTGTTTAGTTACACGCTCCGGCCGCTTTTTGCTGCTGGGAAGTCCCCGGTGGACACCCGACAGGAGGATGTGTGAGGCCCACAGTCGGTCTGGACGCTGTGCATAAGAGAAGATTGTTTGTCTCTGCTAGACAATCGAACCCAGATTCACCGGTCGTCTAGGTCGTAACCTGGTCGCTGTACTGACCTGATATTGTGGCCCTACATTCACGTTAATCCTAAGTGCCAGTCTCAGGAGTTGGAATAGCTCAGTCGGTATAACGACGAGCTACGTGTTGGACAGCCGGGTTTGAATCCCGATAGGAGCAAGACTTGTCTCTTCTCCACAGCGCCCAGACCGGCTCTGGAGCCCATCCGGCTTCCTATCTAATGGGTACCGCGGGCTCTTCCTGGAGGTAGAGCGGTCGGGGCGTTAAGCTGACCACTGACCTCCATGTAGGTGTGAGGTCAAAAATGGTGGAGCTACACCTCCACTCCAAAGTATGTCTTCATGGCGTGGTGCTCAATTAAGTAAGCACGGGGACAACTTTACCTTTTCGAAGTATCATTCTCGGCTTGGACACTTACTGTCTTCCTTGAAATGTTACGTGATTTTTTCAGGCACTACAGGAGAAAACAGAATCCTCCCACACGTTTATCAATTCACTCTTCACTATCATGTTACTGCGTTTAGATTCTACGCATCGTAACGTAACTGAATGATACGTAGTCGGCACACAATCACAGCTAACGTGAGGATACAGCGTGCGTGTCACTTATGCCGGTCTTATCTACAGATTCAGCTTCCCCGCTCCTTAACACAGGCAACCAGCCGTACAAGATGAAGTTTTTTTTTTAGGAAAGGAAGGTTTAGATGCAGGGTGAAGCGTTCCTCTGGCAAGGGCAGACCAGAAATAATTAGGGAGCAGCGAGATGGGTGTGTTCCTTTGATAAAACTGTGAGTACTGGGAAGCAAGGTGGGAATGAGACAACTTGTATTAACTTGCCGCTGGTTCGCAACCCGCTCTGCGAATGGAACCACGTCTCGCACAAATGTAGCCTATCTTCTATTCTTATAGGATGCCATGTAATCTGGTAGATCGTTACCAACGTTTTGGAGGACAGTACTGCTTTTATCTTCAGGGTCGAACAGTAAATCAAGCAAACAAACAGGAAGAAACGAGAAGGCACAATTCTGATGGAGCTCTAGAGATTACTTGCACTTCTACCCTGAAGATGGAGGCAGTACGCTCCTGTGAAACATCGACAGTATTCTATCAGATAACACGTCCCCAAATACCAGTAGATGATACTCTCCAGGGTCTCCGCCGTGGAAATGTCCGGTCCAGATTAGTGAAGTGTATTCTCTTCCGTGTCGCAAGATGATCTACCAGACTACACAGCGTCACATTCCAGAATACTACAATCTTCAAAGCCACTGTCGTTGAAAACCTCAGATATGGGTTATTTCACTGTGGGGTCTTACAAAAGACAGATGTTTTCAGCTGGAATAGTAGGAGGAGAAATCTTGATATAGCTGGCAGTTCTAAACGAATTCCACTCCGGGTCTTGGAACTCAATAAAACTCAGATAATGAGAGATCTGTGTGCAGTGATGTATTGCTGGGATGTGTAGGTGTTTGCAGCACATCCTGAGACCCAGTGAGACTCAATATAGCTGTAAACACTGTCGCCGAACAAACTGTGGTCTCTTGCCTTGTGACATCGACTCGATTTTTCGGAGAAAAATTATGCTTCTATCTTCACTGTTGAATTGTATATTGTAAAGAATTTATTCGGTTATATGCGAGGGAGAGTCAGTAAATATGTCACAAATGGGAAGTAAAACGGCTGTAATTGAGGTAATATGTTCTCTGTGTTCATCATTAGGTAGCAGCACAATCCAGCTTCGTGATAATCTAGGTAGAAGTCGCGCATGCGCATGTTCAGAAGCTGGTTTCAGTAGGCAAAATGGCGACGGTGCTTGAGGTGTGTGGTACCGAAGAACAGTGCTCTGTTGTGCGTTTTGGTGGAGCAAAAGGACTCAGTGCAAAGGATATCCATAAAGAAACGTTTCCTGTTTTCGGTGGGAAGTGCCCGCCTCGTAAACCATTCAAAGCTGGATGGAAAACGTTTTTCTGTTGACGAAGAGGTTGAAACGGAAGTGCTGGAGTGGATGAGAAAACAGTCAAAATTCTTCTATGCTGCGGGTTTCAACGCATTGGTAAAGCGATGGGACATGTGTATCAGTGTTGATGGAGGATATATCGAGAAATGAATGTTTGTTTTCCGTATCCATGTTTTATCTATTTACTGACTGTCCCTCGTAGGTGGTCACTGAGACCCACAGGAGAGGGTGAAGAAATGGGGCCCGGTCCGGCATAATGGTGACGATAGGTTCACGGGAAGGGCTACAGCCCCACTGGTCTCATTCACGATCCTGTTCCTTACCCCGTCCAGTGAGTCTATGTGAATCTCTTCCCTGTCAGCTGCCTGTATAAAAGGGTAATACCTCTTTATACATATTTCAAGCGCTAGTATAGACGCAGCATTTTCTACCGAAACGTCGCTATTCACTTCCGATAATTCACAAAGTCATAGCCTAGAAAACAATCTGACACTCACCTCAGTGAAGATCTCAAAATGTTCAGCTGTCTTTAGAATTTGATGTCTGGAGCACAGTTCACAGTTATCTCATGACGTGTCAGGCGTTCTTTACACGCACGTTCAGAAGAAAGCGGAACCGCACAATTCATGTTTATCCTCATGTACTTGAGGGCACGCGGTAGCGTAGTTTGTTGAGTCACTATGCTACAAGCCGGAAGTTCACGGGTTTGATTTCCGATGATGTCATTGGATTTTTCAATTGACCTATTCCTTACAGCCGTAGTATAACCTTTGGGTTGACTCAGCCTCTAACAGAAATGAGTACAAGGGATCTTTCTGGGGGCAAAGGACGGCCGGCGCGTGAGACTGACCTCACCACCGTGCCGGTATGGGGATTGATTACGGGCTGGACGGTAGAGGGGTCGGAGTTCAAGTCCATGTAAGAGTAAGATTTTTTCCCGATCTCCGCGTCGTACTGATAGGATGTGGGGCCCACCCAGCCTCTCATCCAGTGTGTACCTGGGGGTCTTTTTGCCCCGTGGTAAAGAAATCGGGGTGTGAGAGTGACCACTACTAGTGCCGAAGTCAAGAATAAATGGATCTATACATCCACTCCTCCATTCGTCTGCATATCATAGTGCTTAAGTGGTTAAGAACAGGGATAACTTTACAATTTTTTTACCATACGCAAAAGCAAGTTTACGGAATAAATTTCGTAGTGTCTTTCGGTGTTCTCTGTTAAGCTCGCAGTAGGAACTAGGAAGTCAAAATTCCGTTGACCCGTGCCCCTCCTCATGGGGCAATTACCTGGTATCCCTATGCACTCAAAATTATATCCAGAAGAATGAAACCTTGTGCGGAATTTCTTCTTTTCTCATCAATTTCGAAAATAAAGGTCTGTTGCTACAAAGAGCGTCTGAAATCTGTGACAGTATGTTTGCTCGATAAACTTCAGGCGATTTCTATAGTCCGTAGTTGTCGAACTGATGGCAAGATGTCAGGGTGCAGTCGGAAAATACTGGGATGCTTCCAATTTCCACCGTGTTACCAAATGCTTCTCTTACAGCTTTTCCATTTTGAATTTAAGATTACATTCTTCGTTGTAGACACCCACAGATTACTGCTTCAAATTATGCCATTCAGCTAACCGTGAACTCAAAATTCCGTGGCCACAGGCAAGAGTTCACGAAACTTGCTGCCAAAGTGAATCTAATTCGGTCACGAACACCCAGGATAATGAGCACTGCTCAGGTTCTGGACAACTTCTATGCTCGAAACTGACGCTCCAGGCCGTCGGTTTCGTATGTTTCTCCAGTTTTCCTCTCCCTCTCTCTTTCTCTCTTATATTTTTCATATACGGTAGATGTAATTTTATCTTGCTTTTTCGTGTACCCAGTTCTACCAGTTCCGAGTGACTCAAATATGCCAGTTAATTGAGAGCGATAACTGAAAATGACTAGTATGACTCGAAAATGGCCGTTCTATTTCACCACTCTAGTCCGTGAAAGAAATCCCCGGACTTTATTGCCATCTAGCGGCAACCATAAACACTGCTGCCACATGCAGCAGCACAAAAAGGCGGTGAAGAGGTTTTTTTTCCCTTTCTTTCTTAGAAAAGACCAAACGATTAATACAGAGAGAAAGTTTAACGTAGAGGACGTGAGAGCTGTAAGCTGGACAGAAATGGGGACCGCTGTGTACAGTCTGTGCAGAATGCAGACCGTTGATCTGCTCCGATCAATAATTGAAGCCTGTCTGTACCCGGTGAATATTGCACGACTCCAGGGACGAGATCAAGAAAATATATGCATGTAGTCTTCAAACATCTGAGTCACGACAACAGTATTAGCCTGCAGACTAGCTGCAGTTGTCAGTGCAGTTCTAATGCCTGAAGTTAATGTTGTCACGTGCATTGTGTGTCGATATAGATGGGTTTGGGGATCGATAATTGGATTTATTGAACACTTATAGACATAACTACAAACAACTACGGCAAGTCTCACTGAGTTACACACTCCAAATATAACTAACCAGAGTACACTTAAGGCTTCTCAGTCTTCAGTAGCTGTTGCTCGGTAGCGGCTTCCAACGAATCTCCAAGGCCGTTAATTTCGGTTTTGTAGACTGGCTTTCCACATATCTCAGATTTATAATTTGTAATGATTCCACATTAATAAATAATCAGACAGAAGAGGTCGTTATGTAAGGGAAGAATTATCCTAACGACGGACAAAACTCACAGTCTCCTTCACGCACTAGCCACCCTGTTTCCGACGCCTTTCTGACAGCGTCGTTTCACAGCTCAATCGATATAGCGACGGGCTACGGGTGGGGTTCGATTCCCGACAGGGGCAAAAGTTTCGTCTTCTGTACTCCACAGCGTCCAGAGCAGTTTTGATGCCTACCCGATCTCCTATCCAATGGGTACCGAGGCTCTTTTCGAGAATATAAAGAGGCAGGGACATGAATCTAACATCTCATCTCTACCTTGTTAAAATGCTAAGATTGCATGGAGCTGTGCCTCAACTCCTCTATACATCTAAATCATGAGATAATTAAGGTCACATTAGCTGCAGAATTGGCGGCTCCTCCAGAAGGGCTCAGCTCCATGCGTAAGTAAGTAAGTAAGTAGTGTAAAAAGCGGCCTCCGTAGTCTAGAGGTAACGTTCCCACCTCATGACTCGTAGTACGCGGGTTCAAATACCCGGCGGAGGTCGTCGAATTTTTAAGGGCGGAAAAATTCAGGGAACACGTCCTCCGGGAGGGACTTTAAGCCGTGGGTCCCGTGTCGTAACTTTACGGCACGTAAAAGAACCTCATATCTCCAAAGGAGGTCACTGAGCCAAATTACGGACGTTCACGCCCAACAGCAGTCTCTAAGGCCTCTGATAGATGCGGGAAGCATTATAGATACCTCTCAGCTAGTAGAGCCGGTCTCGCTGGCTGGGCGGGACTCATGGTAAGCACCAATACCGGTAGGATATAGAGACTGGTATAAATCATAGATGGAAGCACAATGGACCAATACAGGTGTAAGTGCATGGGGAAAGCCACCCTCTCTAAATAACTAACTAACTAAGCAGTGTAAATGCACATGGTTGAGGTAGCTCAGCCGCTTTCGAAATCGCAGTATTGGTACGCCGTGATGATTAGGCAACTTCTCGGCCGCCAATGTTATGCGTGAAGTCTAAACGAGTAGTTGCAGGGGCTCAGGTGGCTGTGTGTGAAAAGGAAAACAGACGCGACTTCATGGGAGTTACGAAGTCATGACGTCACTTTGTAACAGACATGTAGCGTGCAATTTCGGTGCTAGAGCTCAACAGAAAACGGTGTTCCTTGTGAGAGGGCCGTGCCAATGTTTGCTTTGCATGTGGCCTTCAGAATCTGACAGCGTTCTCAGTGGAACAGTGCGTAGGAAATAAAAAAGCGTACGAGAGCGAGGGGAAAAGAATATGTAGAACAAGAAGCTCATAAGGAGGAGGAGGATAATGGGAGGAACAAGTACGCGAACAAAGTTTAAGAGACAGGGGAACAGTACGAAGGCAAAGAAAAGCGAAGGTAATGGCGGATGTTGTGGTGGAGACGAAGGACAGCACAGGGGAGATTCACTTCAGAGGTAACTTGGCTTCCATATTGAGTGGCTGTTGGTGCTCATCCTGCTCTTGGGACTTGACACAGTGAGGATGCGGACGGAGTTTCCGACGTTTCAGAAGTCGAAGTGAGTAGGGTCGAAGTTCGATTCCCGTAGGGTCAAGAATTTTCTGTCCTCCATGTCGTCCAGGCCGGCTCTGGAACCCTCCCAGCCTCCTATACAATGGGTACCGGGGGCTCTTTCCCAGGTGTAAAGCGGCCGGGGCTCGAAGCTAACCACTCACCTCTAACTAGTGCCGAGATCAAGAGAATTTGGATCTATACATCCACTACCCCATACGCCTTCATGGCGTAATGTTTAATTAGTTAAGCACAGGGACAACTTTACGTTTACCTTAATGAAACCTGAAGACAGGAACTGCTGGTGGGCTGTTATGAAAGTGGTAATGAGGCTTCTGATTCCGTTCAAAGTCCGGAATTCCTTAACTTTTTTTTATTGCTAGTGGGGTGGGACTAAGTCCCTTGTACTGCGGCCACTTCTGGCCTATTGTACCAGCCCCAGATGATAGGTGAGGGTGATTGTGGAGCAATTGGTGGAATGAAGATTGGCAGGGGAAACCGAAG
>NW_019721514.1:134500-138836 GCF_002891405.2 Cryptotermes secundus | reverse complement strand
CAGCGCCACATTATCCACCACAAATCCCACTTGACCAGACCCGGGATCGAACCCGGACCGCCGCGGTGGGAAACCAGCGACTAACCGCTTGAGTTATGGCGCGGCCTTAATTTCTTAACTAACTAAGAATTGCTCTTCTGCGTGAAATTAATGTACGCCACAGGAATATGCATTTAAAGCATTGAACTATATATTCCCCCACGATCGTAGACCACATGTGGTACTTGGTCAATCAGATACAGCACGACAACAGTAGAAGCATTGAAACTACACCTCAGTAAGAAACCAGGAAACTACGCCGTAAACAAAACTTCAATTAAAAAAAGCTTACCAATATGGAACATCGAACGAGAACACGACCAGCGAGCCTACCACAGAACGTCAGGAGCACAAGCCACCAAAATAAGACGGCACGGGGTCATGGGCACCAACAAAGCATACTCAGAGAACATCGACCTTTAAAGCCCACGTCCCCATAAAGACAAGAAGTCTAAAAACACTATACAATGTGCCCCAGGATCAAAGGTCAATACTGTGCGAGATCATAGTATCGGTCATTCTAAAAAAAATTGTACACGCGTATGTACATGTATCCTGTTACATAGTGTTTCTAATACCGGTATTTATGAAAAAGTTCATACAATTTACCTACTATAACACATTTTCGAAAATAACACCGTCAACNCTGTGCGAGATCATAGTATCGGTCATTCTAAAAAAAATTGTACACGTGTTTCTAATACCGGTATTTATTGTTCAAGTGAAAAAGTTCATACAATTTGCCTACTATAACACATTTTCGAAAATAACACCGTCAACATTAATGCACTTTGCAACTCGTGTGAGGACAGCATATAAGCATATTATGCATTTGTGAAGATATGCGGCATTTTTCACAGCACTCCTACAATGTCAATATCGGCAGTCACAACGGCCAACTGACGCTTCACACTGATTCACCTGCAGGAGGGAAGGACAATTTTGGGTGCCAAATCGAAACTATTTTACGGTGAAATAGCTCTATCTCGGAAACCGTTTCGAATACGAGACATGTACAAACACAATTTTTTGCTTATAATGACCGATATTATAATTTCCCAGAATATTGACCTCTTCTCCTGGGACACCTTGCATTTACGCGCACCATTCTGCCTACTCCAATCCATTTTAACCCCATTTTTAGGAAAATAACTAATATTAAATGCCAGTCACGGTAGCCGAGCGGTCTAAGGCATGCACTATCTTCGCTCGCTCGGAAGCCGGAATCGTGGGTTCGAATCCCACTCAGGGCATGGATGTTTGTGTGCGTTTTTCTGTGTTTGTCTACAGGTAGAGGCCTTGCGACTAGCTGATCACTCGTCCAAGGAGTCCTACCGTATATGTAAGATCTAGTAAACCGAAGTGAAACGGAGAGGTTCATGGAGGTAGGCCTAGGCCCAAATTGGGGCTGTAGCGCCACAGGGGGGAACTAATATTAAATAGACTTTACTGATTTAGAGGTCATCTACGGAAATTTTGAAAGTTGAATCGAACATGGAGCAATAAATGAATTATGCAGATATTATGAGCGTTAAAACGTGTATACATATGGGGGAATCGTCCGTATATTCCTCTCATTTTATCGCCATTTGGCAACACTGGTAATATTAGGCAACTGTTAAACATTATGAAGTTACGCGCTATATAATTTTCTCTGTTTCCTATATTTACTAAATTTTAACTATATTTGATATATCACTACAGCAGGCCTATCAGTACTCCACAAACATATTCCCTTACTGGTCAAGGTTGTATTTACGGAAATCAGTGATAAATATGAAATATTTTGTGAGCCATACAACAAGTCTGTGGGGAGATCTTGTTGATGATTGATAGACGCACGTTTATTTGTTTAGGCCCGCGCTGTGTCTGAAACTAAACTCCTCAAGCAGCCAATCCTACGGAAGAAAAGTCCCTGTGTGTTCAACGGCTTCTCCGGTGTGGAGAGTTGGCTTCCATCGCGCCTTGGAAATGGAGCATAGTAACTTCCGGTGATGACGTAATATTCTACGTCAGTATCTGTATTCACAACTGTAGATATATTGTACGTCCTATTAACGTACTGACATTTAAGTTTCTGGCCAAGTTCATTATCTAATTATCTTACTGGAGAAGCTAATAGTCGCTCAGCTAGTCAAAAAGTTCTCCGACTTACATGCCAGCATTTGCGATTCTAGAATTTTCGAAATCGATATAGAAGAAAAAATCGATTTCAGTACCGATTATTCAGTCTCGAACTTTGAATATAACTGGTTTTAGTTGGCACAGTAGCACGCAAACTATCATAATTTCTGGCGACGCCAGAATGAATCAACATGCCTCGTCTTCTACCCGTCCTTGCTTTGGAATTCTGTACTCAGTCTCGGCGCCATGTATCGAAAGAGATTGGCAGTACACTTCAGTCCAATATTAGAAAGATATCTGGCAGAGTTTTCTAATTGGATGTTCTATTGAAATATGTTAATTATTTTAATTTCATAGCAGATTGGGTAACTTCCGGCGCCCAGTTTCGCGATGACGTTTTCCAAATATAAAAGTTATCATGAATATACTGATCCCCTCTCGTGTGCTGTATGCCAGGCCTATCTCACACTCGGATTTATCGCCCCAAGAATGTACATAACATTTGCTTCCTTCGATTGTCCATTGTAAGAGTCTGAGATAGACGTGAAGTTGTCCCTGTTCTTAATTAATTAATCAACGCGTTTGGAGGTACAGATTCGAGTCTTCTCAAACTCGGTCAGCTTCACGCCCCTGCCATTTTCCTTATGATAATTTACTCAGTACCTATTTTTCGGGGGGCAAAATGGGTCCCAGATTTTGTCTGGACGCTGAATAAGGAAGAAGAATACATTGAATTGCCGAGAATCGAACCTGATTTCCTCTGCCGTCCATCCCATAGTCAGTCACTATACCGACTGAGCTATCCCAGCTTCCAGTCTCTCACCATGCTTCTTAAAATATGTTTTGTTATAAAGAAGCCCAGTGTCTTCTGTACTGGAAGCTCTGTCACGGAAAGTCTGACTGCACTCGGGGTGATGTTCTGCTACCCACATGTAATCCTTTATCGACTGGGCCAAAGAGCAGTTGAGATTAGGCAGTATGGGAGAGCGAGAAGTAATTTCCATTATCGACATTCAGTTAGAAGCGGAGTCTACACAAGCCACTACTATCGCTTGCGGTAAGCCCTGGTTTGGAGTTACATCACTGGTCCGAATAAAAACTTGTCTGGTCCTTAAATTGAAAGCATTACCTAAAGTGTAGCGAGTTCAGTTATTAATTCAATTTATTCGTATTGATTAAGAATCGCGAATTCCGTTATGTACCTAATGGCATCGTACTGATTGGTCCAAAAACGGATTTTGAAGCAAAAGAAAAGCATGAGAAGGAGGTGTCTGCCATTAAGAGATGCTTTTATTTTATTTTATTGGCATTTATATAGAAGGAGTACGGGTAGCTCAGTCAGTATGGGTACGGGCTGCAGAACCTGGGTTCGATTCCCAGCATGGCAAGAATTTTCTTTTCTACACAGTATCCTGACTGGCTCTGGGGCCCATTCAGCCTCTTATACCTTGGGTTCCTTGCTGTTTCCCTAGTGTTAACGTGATTCTGACCAGTGGCCGCCATCTTGGACCGAATTCAAGAATGGCGAAGCTGTACATTCACTCCACCATGTGTCTTCATGGCGTAGTGCTTAATTAATTAAACGCAGAGACATTTTTATCTTTACATTTATATATACAATATTTATTATATTCCTGTCAACACAACACTATAATATAATAAACATTATCTATAGTGAACATAAAGATAGATAACAGATGCTTTGAAAATGTGGCATATTTCAGATATCTGGGAAGGACTATAACATATCAAAACCTGATTGAAGAGGAAATTAAGAGGAGACTGAACTCGGGTAGTGCTTCCTACCATTCAGTCCAGAAGCTTTCGTCTTCTCGTCTGCTGTCTAAAAACATAAAAATTAGAATATATAATTTTTCACCTTATTCTTCACTTCCACACTACATGTTCCAGCACTAATGTGCCATCCTCAGGTGTCTTTATGCACGTTAAACTATTGTACTGCATGCCATGATGTCTTCATTCTAAAATGACTAAAATCTGTATTCGTCATATATGTCGATGAATTCTAAATAATAAAACTTTTCAGGATTCGTCCTACGTCGCACTCAAACACGCGAATTACGCCAGTCCTCTTTTATGTGAGCATTCTTCCTACATATATTTGTGTATCGTGTTCTGTGTTGTGTTTTGCTCCTGTTACTGCATGCGTTGT
>NW_019721514.1:94294-133981 GCF_002891405.2 Cryptotermes secundus | reverse complement strand
TGAGGATGGCACATTAGTGCTGAAACATGTAGTGTGGAAGTGAAGAATAAGGTGAAAAAGTGTATACACTGTAAGACGGTTAGCATAAACCATGGACATGAATCAATGTAACAGGACGCTAAAATATAACATTTTTAGAATATATAAAACTATAATTTTGCCTGTGGTTCTGTATGGGTGTGAAATTTCGTCTCTGACATTAAGAGAGGAATATAGAATGAGGGTGTTTGAGAACAGGGTGTAGAGGAGAATATTTGAACCGTAGAGAGATCAAGTGGCAGGAGGTTGGAGAAAACTGATTAATGAGGAGCTTCATAACTTGTACGCTTCTCCGAGTATAATTGGAATGATCAAGTCAAGGAGGACGAGGTGGGCAGGACATGTAGCATGGATATGGGCTAGGAAAAAAGTTGGGAAAGTCGGAAGTAAGGAAACCACTGGAAAGGCCAAGACGTAGGTAGGCGAACAATATTAAAATGGATCTTAGAGAGAGAGAATGGAATGGTGTGGACTGGATAGATCTGGCTCAGGATAGGGACCAGTTGAGGGCTCTTGTGAACACGGTAATGAACCTTCGGGTTCCATAAAATGCTGCGAAGTTCTTGAGTAACTTCACAATTGGCAGCTACTCAAGAAGGGGTCAGCTCCATGAGTGAGTGATTATCTATAGTAATTGGCACTACATAATGCAAAAGAATATGAGAAATATATTTCTATAGTTCCGTAATTTAACATGTTTGTGCTTGGAGTGTAGGTACATTTGACTGATTCGTGTACATCGCATTATGACAAACGTTTGCGATCGAAACATGCAGTTTTAGTAAGAAATAGATAAGCAAGTTTGTTAATGTAAGTTTGTCTTACTGTTAATTCCATGGCTTGAGATGTTGGTTGTATTTATAAGTGAAGAGTAAATTCATATTCCTGGAAGTGTTTCTCTTTCTTCACTCGATGCTTCCGCACGGCCACATTTTCAGGTCTTCCAATTTGTGTTCCTTGAATTAGTTTCTTTAGCCATCTACATTCAGGTCTTTCAATGTATCCATTCAAGGACGGCATTTTGTTTCATATCTGCAGTGTTTTCGTATACACAATTTATCTCTTTCGTCATTACATTTCGTACCGTGTTTGAAACATTAATAAAAATTAATTCCTCTATTCTGACCTGATAGCTCAGTCGGTAAAGCGACGAACTGGGTTCGTTTTCCGGCAGGGGCAAGAAATTTTTTCTACTCCACAACGTTCAGACCTGCTCTGGGAACCGCCCAGCCTCCTATTCATTGGTTGCAAGGGGGGGGGGCTGTTTCCTGGGGCGTGAAGTTGACATCCATCAAGTGCCGAAGTCAAGAATCGTGGAACTACACCTCCACTCCCTCCATAAACCCTCATGGCATGATGCGTACCTGACTAAACACAGGGACAAATTTATCTTACCTTACGTTTAACTCCTCTGTTATGTATTACGCAAGAGTCTTACCTGAATGTTGAAATATACCTACCAGCCTGCTTTAAAATGTTTTCCGCATGTTGTTTGATCGCTGTAGAAGGAAATGTTTCGAATTATTTGTGACACAGCAATTACTTTTTTACCGTACCTGTGAGGTCTGATCCTTTCGTCGACACGTGCCAAATTCCCGGAGAGTCCAACTCGTGCTCCACTTAAACACCACACAATTCGATTTATAATTAAACCTTCCGTAGAGACCAATTCATGTTTAATCCGATGTTATCCCTTAACCGTTTGCTCCGCACACGGAGCATGTGACGAGTGCGCTGTGATTAGTGAGGTTATGTAACATGGAACTGGGCCGAAGATTGCAGCATCAGTGGCAATAGTAGTTTACTTAACGGTTTTCTTAGTAGCTAAGGTTATATAGGTCAAATGGAAGGACTGAAGCGGTCGTGGCCTTAATTTAAGGCAGTATCCCGACATTTTCCCAAAGGAAACCCGTGAAAACCCCTAGGATTTTCAATGTTCCGGCCAAGATTCGAACTAAGTGACCCCTGATTACGAGTTAGAAGCGTTACCATTTGAGGAAAGTTGCTCAATTTTGGTGGATTTGGAGGGAGGCGGTTGTAACTGAGGTCAGCTGAATAGACTACGGTTAATAATGAGAAACCGTTATTAGGTAACGGATACGAGATACGAATCGCCGATCTCTCTAATATGGGCCTAGGATATTAACGCTGAATTGAGTTCCTCGGGTGTACGGTGACTGAGACGTGTCGTGACCTATTGTAACATGCCTGCTAACACCGAGAAGGACGAATTATGTCGGTAAATACACTCCTGTAGCAAAGTGATCTTGCTAGGCCCGTTGCCGCCGAGCTACTTTATTTCTGTTACCCTTCTTATTATCACCTCTTTTATTCAACTGCTAGTGGCAGCAAAGTGTTTCGACTGAACCGGTTAATTTATTCATATTGTTGTCTTATGAGTTGTGACCTCGTGTAGTCTGGTATGCAGTCACCATCGCTACTCAGAAATGCACTGTTTCTGCTCTGCTTGCAGCTTGTGTGATTTACTCTCCAACTCTGAAGATGGAGGCAGCAAGTTCCTCGAAACGTGAATAAATTCCTTCCAGTTGTGAGAATCATAAGAAATACTTTGTTTGGGCAAAACGTACATCTCTTAAATGTTAAGGTAGAAGGTAAAGAAAGTTGTCCCTTTCCTTAATTAGTTAAGCACCAGTCCATGAAGACATGAGGGGAGTGTAATTACAGCTCTACCATTCTTCACTTCGGCGCTAGATGGAAGTGAGTGGCCAGCAAAGAGCCCCCCGTACCCATTGGATAGGACACTGGGGGACCCCAGAGCCGGCCTGGACACTGGGGAGAAGATAAAATATTGCTCCTGTCGGGATTCGAGCCCCTCCCGTCCAACCCTTAGCCCGTCGCTATACCGACTGAGCTATCCGGACTCCTTTCTAAGTGTTAAAACATGTGGTATATACAGGGTATCCGAGGAAGAAAGGTCATTATTCTGCGAGGTCATAGTATCGGTAATTCTAAGCAAAAATATGTCCTATTCCGAACGGTTTCCGTGATAGATCTATTCACTGTAAAAGTAAAAGTAAAGTAAGTAAAGCTATCCCTGTAACAGGCCGTGGAGGCCCATAGGGTTGTGAGATGTTGAGGTTCCCACATTTTCTAGGTAATCGGCTCACAGATGGCGGTAAGGTTGTTAGCCTTACGCGCCGGCCGCCCTTTACCCTCCAGGAAGATTCCTGGTACTCATTTCTGTTAGAGGCTGAGTCGACCCCGGGGCCATAGTGCGGCTAGAAGCATTAGGTTAATTGAGAAAAAATCCAATAACCTCATCGGGAATTGAATCAGCGACCTTCTGGCTTGTAGCATAGTGCCTCGGCCAACTAGGCTACCGCGTGCCCCCGCTATTTAACTGTACCGTTCCAAAATTGTTGATAAGAAAAGAATATTACGTACTGCTTCCAATACCGGAATGTATTGTTCAAGTGACAAAGATGGTACACATTACCCTGTTTAACATATTTTCGAAAATTCCACCGTCTGCGACAATAAATTTTACAACTACCCAGAATACATTATACAGCTTATCAGACATTCGTGAAAACGCGCGGCATTTTTCACAGCACTCTTACAGTGTCAATATCAACAGTCACAACGGCCAACTTCACACCGATTCACGTGCAGGAGGGAATGACAGTATTGGGCTCCAAATCTGAACGGAAACCGTTCGGAATAGGGTACATCTACATACACAATTTTTTGCTTAGAATGACGGATACTATGACCTCCAAGAATATTGACCTTTCCTCCTAGGACGCTCTGCATAGTTACCACTGGGCTTTAAATGGCTAATAGTTGGAAGAGACGTTGGGAAAGTACTGCTAGAGGTGGCGTGCTGACGTTGTTGCCTTGCTGTTGCAGGTACCACGGGAAGACCCCTGCGAGTTCTGCTTGTGTCTGGACGGAGAGCTGTTCTGCTGGTGGCAGGACTGCCCGCCCTGCAGGGGCAGCCTCTCCTCCACCGCCTGCGGTACGGTCTAGCTTACACTAACCTGTCATATTGCTACTTTGTATGTCGGAGGTTCTGGGTGCATATCTCGGCCCCGAGGCCCGTTGCCTTACCGGGGCTGTTTTCCTCAGTCCCTCCAACAAATCCCAGGACAGCAAATTGCGTGGAAACCAGTCCGGAAGTCTATATGAGCTGCTTAAAGGAGCCGTCAATATCTCAGTTTATAAGGAGTCGAATCTTCCTGTGATTTGGTTTGGAATGGATTTGGCATGAAACAGCGGTAGCGTAATCAAGGTGATATTCCAGAAGTTTCCTAGGAGGACTTGTATTAGTGACTTGTAGACGGGGTTTGAATTGGTGACTGGATTTGTTTGATATTCACCATTCGTAACTACAATTAGTACTTCAATTTCAGTATTACGGTAATTATAACACATAAATAACGTCTGCTTACACTAGTCGTTGCTAGGTAACAGATCTCAACAATGGCTAAGCCTTTACAATGTCTTCACGATCCCTTTCCTGACAACGGATTTTAATACAAAAACTAGCTCTTCAAATCACTATGAAATCTTCTTGCCATGTCTTGTTCAATCACCTTGGAATGCCAACCCTCCAGAACTCGACTCAGTTCTTCAGTCTCCCAATCTTCTGGTCCAATCTGAGTCTGAGTGAGTCTTATGTTACGACCGACGGTCTGTCGGCCCATATGTCTTGGAATAAAGCATCCATCTGTGGCTTAAGACCAGATCTTTATTAGTGTCAGACAGCTGCAGGCTTGTTGATGTGGGGCAGTCATTGTCGAGTCCGAGGCCCGTGGAACTCAAGACCATATTTTACTGTCTCATAGTCGAGACTTCCCTTTTCGTCACCACCCGTGACTTGCGGGGCTACGGTGGAGGTATTCGACCCCGCCTCCACACGGGAGTCTAATCCTACTTAGAACTGGTGGTTTAACGCCAATCGGTTTTCATCTTGGCGCCAAGTTCATTGTGACTCACGGCCAGAATTTTCTTTTCAACTGAACGTTTCCGGTAATAGTCCTTATGTAACATCCTCTCTGACGAGAAGGTCGGTTTGTCTGTTATGAATATGCTTAGCCTTATAGAATGTTAATTCTCTTGAATTCACGGATAAACTCTTTTACACTCGTAACTGCTCTAATCCTAGTCAAGTCAAAGTGAAAGTCTCGTTGCGTCTGACGGTCAATCAGTCAGTCTTGGTGTCGAGCCCAATCTGGAGCTTATGACCAGATAATTATTGCTATTTGACATTTACAATATTGTTATTGTGGTGCGCCCTCTCTGACGAGAGAACGGATCTGTCTTTTGTTAGAGTCATTGTCGATTGTCATAATGTACGTGTAAAGGATATTTACATTTTCCATGTTAAACATGTTAATAAATGTATAGAAAATATATGCAAGGCCTCAGTCAGTCCAGGCTCAGTACAGCAGATTATGCCCTATTTCTAGTAGCTTCCGCTACAACGGCAGTCTAGTCACTTGAACGGTCCCCACAACCGGTTCTTATTCTGAGCAAGAATAGTGAAGTGTACGCCCAAATATTCCGGGGGGTCTCCTGTCTTCAGGTTTTCCTTCCAAAATCTTGTATGCATTCGTATTATCTCTCGTGCGTTCCGCATGGTCCGCCCATTGATCGTCCTAATAATAATTGCTGTGGTGTTCTCTCAAATCCCGGGATATTTCACCTTAAGTAGTCGACAACCTCTTCCTTCCACATGAGTTACAATTTGTTGTTCACAGATCACCCTAACATTCAACACTGTGTAATTTGAAAAAGTCGTTAAACCAACGAAGAGCCACTGGAACTTATTTCCCAATTAATGCTACACGCCTGCCCATCCTCAGCCTCACGTAAGCATTACAAACATTATTACTGTTGATTATGTACAGGTCCTGGGGTGAACGATGCGCTTTCTAAGAAGTCCTATCGGATGTTTAGAGGATTGTTTTTCCTCAAAAAACTGTTGAGAATAGGATGAGGTCAGAGGTATAGCCAACAACAGAACAAAAAAGCTAACCTTAAGTTTCCCACTTTGTAACCAGTCATGTGTCGGGCCAGAGATGGATCCCTCAACTTGAAGATCGAGGATATGATAATGTGCTGCCTGTTCAAGGCTCTCACACAGCTCAGGGGGTGGCGATACATGCGTATGGAGCAATGATGTGATGAGATCCGTGATGTCTCTGCATATTTTAAATAATCGGCATGCACTCAACGAACTGTTACAAAAATATGCCAGTAATAGTTGCCTTTAATGTCCTTCCATTCATCTGTCCTCCTGTCATAAGTCGGAAACCACGAAACGGGTTTTCATGATATGTTATATAGAGAAGTTCAACTATCTGTCGAGAAATTCCTCTTCTCGCTAAAACGGGGCAGTAATAACTGACACTTCTTGGGGAGACCCAGACGCGTTTGCGTGCGTAACATAGCCAGAAGTGTTGTAGAGACAATTTTGCCGTAACCCTGTTTAAGTTTTGCAGTTAATTCTAGAACGGAACGAAAGCACGAGAATTGTTACACTGTTACTTGCAATTCCCGCTGTGCTATACTGTTTGAAACAAGCAAGCTCTGCTTCCTCTTGTAGTGAACCACTCGTCAACACACGACGCGACCACCACGACACCTGAGGTGACTGCGACCTCTGCAGGCAGCAGCAGTGTGACCTCGCCTCTTACCGCCAGTAGCGACCAACTGACGGAGGTGACACAACTGGCCACTTTGCCTGGCACTGCGACGACCCCCGCCCTGCACCCCAGCGCGCCGACAACATGCTACGTTATGGGTACGTCTTGCCTCCTCGTCCTGTCTATGCAAACGGGCCCTAAAATTTTGAAACATGAAAAGAGAAAAGGTGTTTCGAATTGCATAATTTCGAAAAGTAATTTTGGGCCTCCAGAGAAAGGAGTTTCATTTTGGTCAATTTAAGTATGGAAGCCCGCACAGGCCACATGCAATAACAATTTGGAAGCATTTGTTTGAAGACAGAGGAAAACCAAGAAAACCTGTATCAAAATGACTGATCACAGGACCTCCCAGAGGCACACTCATTTCTAGTGAGCAGTCCATTAGATAAAAGAATACAGAGCTTCCCTTCTTTTTCCTAACAAGTATGTTGTTGCATTGCTAATAAGTAATGTTCAAAAATTAATTACATGCCCTGCAAAAGCACGCCATGTCTTCATTACAAAGGCAAAATGTAAAGTTCTGTATGCATTTCACAATTTTCAGTGCATGCTGCATGCCCACTTATTTCGTCCAACTTTATTTCACCATAGTTTGAGTATCTGTTGATGAGCACAAACTATGAAACTCCTTATTATGCATTTTTCTCCATGCTCCTGTTACTTCTTCCTTCTTAGAGCCACATGATCTCCTCAGCACTTTGTCGAGAACATCTCAAAATGCAGGCACAGGTCGAAGGATACACCTTCCAATTCAGGGAGAACAAGCAGTCAGCAAATGTCTTCTCATACTGCTTGAATGTTGTTACAGGGACCGAGTACAAGGTTGGGGAGGTGCTTCCCCGTGACACTGGCACATGTCTGGAGTGTGTGTGCGACAATGAAGCGAGGGTCACGTGCAGCCCCAAGGACTGTGCCACGCATGACGACTACAGGTCCAGCAGCAGTCTGGACATGTTCGACGTGGATACGTTCTAAAACGTCGCCTGGCAATGAGAGAGCTGCGACTTCACATTTTGGCTTGTGGCACAGAGTTATGATTCAGAAAGTGACAGGCACCAGGTAGACTCAAACTGGCATCATCCACGAACATTCTTAAAGGTATCACGTACGTTACAGTTCCAAGAAGTAAGGAAATTATTTAAATACAGTATTACAATTGTACGGGTCAATATTTGAGCAAAGTGGTGGCAAGTCAGTGAGCTATAGATGAGGCAGTTTTACCAAAATTAGTGACAGATTCAATAATATCCGTTTAAAAGCGCAGCTGTTACATATGCGCTGCTAATTATGCAGGACAGTTCATTCACAAAGTAGTTCTTGGATTACCATTATGTAAATTGTGAGGCTTCTGTAATTGTGTGACTGAGAAAGAGAACTGTTCCTATGTTTTCATTTAACCCTTTCACTGCCTAGCCCCACTGTACAGCAGCCTGTTAAGAATGTCGAGTGCAGTGTCACAGTACTTTCCTCAAATTAATTTCCAACAAAAAACAAACTCGGTGACCTGTAGTCTGCTAGCGAACTATACCGACCGAGCGACCGCCGCTTGTCGGCGAAGTTGGTGCCAACTTCAAAGCGGCCTCCGTAGTCTAGGTGTAACGGTCCCACCTCATGACTCAAGGTACGCGGGTTCAAATCCGGGAGGGACTTTAAGCCGTGGGTCCCGTGTCGTATATTTACGGCACGTAAAATATCCTCATGTCTCTAGGAGACCTCTGAGCAAAATAAGGCAAAGTTTCCCGCCCAAGTAGTTTCCAATGCCTCCGGTAGATGGGGAAGCATCGGGTACCTCTGCCAGAAGAGGTTCGACTTCGCTGGCAGAATGGGGCCGATAGCGAGCACCAGTACCGGTAGGGTATGGCAACAGTAGAAATTAAAGGGGGACGTACAATAGACTACTAGTCGCGGTGCATGGGGAAACCCACCCCCTCCAAGAAAATAATAAAATAGTGCCAACTTCTACGGATATAGGGTGTCGCGTGGTGAGCGCAACGAATCCCCACGCCCGTTAATTTCGGTTTTCTAGACCGGAGCCGCCGTTTCCTTGAAATAGCTCCTCAGTTATCCTCACGAGGCTGAGTAGACATCGTCCCAGACCTACTACTCAAATCTGGTAGCTCTGTGAATCGAACCCAGGACCTCTGGATCTGTAGCCAGGAACTCCGACTGCTAAACCACAGAGGCACAGAAGTTAATTGTTTTAGAGCACAGTGGCTACTATCTATATACAAAAATCTGGATGTATGTGTCTCGAATTTTCGAGATATGACGGAGAAAATAATATTTCGATCACGACTCGAGGTCGCGCCATAGTTCAGGCGGTTAGTCGCCGGATTCTCACGGGTGCGGCTTGAGTTCATTTTCATGTCAAGTCATGTTTGGGCCTTCAGTTGATAAAATGACCCTGGGGCAGGTTTTCTCCGAGTATATCGGTTTCCCCTGTCAATTTTCATACCACCAATTGCTCTGTATTCATTAATCATCCTATAATCGACACTACACAGTTTCGATATCGACAGCGTCGTTAAATAACAATAACTCGACCCCCATTTTCAAAGTTGTTTCGTCATCTCGGATACGACGCCGTGTACTAAGGTAGACATTTACTGATATTTCGAAGGAACGTACAACCTCCATCTTCAGGGACGAAAAAGGTAGGAATGCAACAACACAGCCAGAAGATAGTCACGTCATAGCCGCAGTCGCTGAAATCTGAATTTCAAACTGCAAGGGAATATATGACAAGAAAGTCCTGTCCCCCCAAAACATTGGTATATCACACTTGATGCCCTCTATTGGCAGAAATCATGTACCAATTTATTTACAATGAGCTTGTCTCTTTAGCTGTGTAAATTTTAATGCACATAAACTAAGCTGATCTGGTTAGAATTTGGTGTGAATAGAGTTAAACTATGAACTTGAAATTGATCAGAAATGTGATAATCATACTCTGGACTGAGAAGACAAGTGTTGTGCTCTTCAAATTTTTTGGAAATATCATTCTAAACTTCTCTCAGAATTAATGGGTTTTTGGGCTTTGTCAATCGTCTAATATTCTGAGAACTATAGAACACAATTTTTCAGAAACTGGATCTGTTTCTCTCCTCGGATGAGGGGGGAGACACCTATTCTATTGGGACCCTTAGAAAGAGTTCACCTCAATCACTGGACAACCCACGTCAGATTTTAGAACATCGGAAAATGGACAAAGTCTAAAACCCCAGTAATTCTGAGTGTTATACACCATTGTCAGAACCCTTTAGAACAGCCCTGTCCAA
This sequence comes from Cryptotermes secundus, assembly GCF_002891405.2. Lineage (NCBI taxonomy): Eukaryota > Metazoa > Arthropoda > Insecta > Blattodea > Kalotermitidae > Cryptotermes > Cryptotermes secundus. The sequence continues at coordinate 123,993 of NW_019721514.1, read as the reverse complement.
CGCGGCGCCTGTGGTATATTTTTCTGGCGCCCTCCGTAAGCAGTAGTGTGGTGGTGCCCGCACCTCCATAGGCATCAGTGAATTGTGCCCGAGTACATAAGAAGGTTGGACAACACTGCTTTAGAATCTACTACACTTCTCTCTTTACTAGCCACCAGTCATTCAACTGCTCTCTGCATCTCAGTTACAGAACTATGAAAGCCTTGAACCTACCTTGATGGAGTAATCCGTGAGAGATACAGACTCTGTTTGATTGTAGAACAAATCCCATGATGCAGTTAATATTACCAAGTTACATTTTCAGACATGTGTCTAATGTAACAGATGTGAATCACTCATTAATTTGAGAGAATGAGTTCCTAGTCCCAGAAGACAGCTGTAAATATTATTATAAGTTCTAAGGTTTTTCCTGTTAATTGTTCACATTATGTGGTTTTCAGGGTTGTGATAAAAAGGTGAAGTTCTCCTTGCATTTAACTAAGTAGGCACTATGCCATGAAGGTGTATAGGGGAGCGGATGTATAGACATATGTTTTCTTGACCTCGGCCCTAGTTAGAGGTGAGTGGTCAGTTTTACGCCCCGACCGCTTTACCCCCAGGGAAAGAGACCCCTGGTACCTATTGGATAAGAGGTTGGATGGACCCAAGAGCTGGTCTGGACAATATGGAGAAGTGAAAATTCTTGACCCCACTGGGACTCGAACTCCGACCCCTCAGTCGTCCAGCCAGAGGCCAGTCGTTATACCTACTGCTATATTCAGGGTTGTGATACCATGTAATATTGCAGGTGGGGACTGATATTGTCAAAGAACATGTTAGGTCCATGATCAGGCTGAAGTTTGCAGGGTGACAGAGTGGTGACATTAGAAGCACACTGCAAGGAAGATAGTCAATCAGACATATTTGGGGAGGGGAGGAAATGGAGCGTAGACTAAGCCAACAGGAACTGTTCATAAGAATACAGCCATTCTGAGGTTACAGTATTACGAGGGTCAATAAGTCAATAAGTAAGTTACAAAAGGATATAGAACTTAAACAAATAAGAGTACTGATTCGAAAAATGCTTTTAATTCTCAACATAATCTCCCTGTACATTGAGGCACTTGTCCCATCGTTTCACAAGCCCCTTAAAACCAGCAGCAGAAAACTCTTTGGGCTGCTGTCAGAACCAGGTGGTGACTTAGCTTTCTACAGCTTCATCGTTGGGAAAATTTTCAGCCTAAAGTTGATGTCTAAGAGGGCCGAAGAAATGGAAGTCGCTTGGAGCATGGTCGGGGCTATATGGAGGATTCTCAAGGACTTCCCACTTGAAATTTCGCAGCGTCTCATTTATCTTCTTGGCAGTATGGGAACGCGCGTTGTCCTGCAAGAGCAACACGCCTTTGGTGAGGAGTCCTGGTCGCTTCCCTTGAATGGCCTTACGAAGTTTCCTGAGGATGTTACAGTAGGAGTCAGCATTTACGGTTTGTCCTTGAGGCTGGAATGCGGTGAGCAGTATACTTTCATGATCCCAGTCACCGCCTGGTTCTGACAGCAGCCCAAAGAATTTTATGCTGCTGGTTAACAGGGGCTTGAGGAACAATGTATAAGTGCCTCAATGTACAGGGAGATTATGTTGAGCAATAAAAGCATTTTTCAAATCAGTACTCTTATTTGTTTAAGTTCTATATCCATTTGTAACCTTTTTTTTTTGCTAGTGGTGTGGGACTAAGTTCCTTGTACTGCGGCCACTTCTGGCCTATTGTACCAGCTCTAGATGATAGGTGAAAGTGACTGTGGAGCAATTGGTGGAATGAAGATTGGCAGGGGAAACCGAAGTACTCAGAGAAAACTTGCCCAGCGCCACTTTGTCCACCACAAATCCCACTTGACCAGACCTGGGATCGAACCAGGGCTGTCGCGGTGGGAAGCCAGCGACTAACCGCTTGAGCTATGGCGCGGCCCATCCATATGTAACTTACTTATTGACCTACCTACGTATTACAAAAATGAAATGGAATCCTAAGAAAAGACAGCACTCTTCAGGGTCTTATGTATTTTCCTCACAAGATGGAAAATGGAAATTTTGAGAACTGGGAAACACAGCCCTTTTTGTAACTATTTTTAAAGGGAAATGAGAAGTTTGCCCAAGTTTGAGGGGAAGGGGGCCTAGATAGATAAACAGTGTCTCAATTGGAAGTATAGTAACTTCTTTCAGGAGAGAACGTCTTCTTGCTTTATTTCAGGAAGTGAATAAGGGGCTTTCAGGACTGTTATTGTTCTTACTGAAACAGAATGAGCCTCAAATGATAAACAAATCTCCTTATTTAGCAAGTAGAGATATTCAAAGTATCAACTGTTAGAGCCATTCCAATGAAATTGGGGTGACAGCCATGTAGGAAAGAAAACTAAGGAAGTAAATATAAAGGAAACAATGCAATACTGTAATTTTTTTTAACTTACAGGTATAATAATGATGACAATTACAAAAGGGAAGCCCATTACACTGCTCCAAAATGGGAGTTCACTTTTGTGAATTGATCTAACAGGCTCCTGTCCAAACTACCGTCATGATGCCATCTACCTACACATGTATAAGAAATTATTTAATGATGTAGAGTTGAAAGCAGCTTTACATAAGATGCCCAAGTCTATCAAAAGACATATGAGACTCTGTACTTAAATGCATAACCATATCAGTAGGGATGCATTTTCTTGCTGTTATATCTAGTGATACATCTTCTAGTTATGCTACAGTTTTGAAGTTTCAGCTTTCTCCTAAAAGGTGCCATCACTGGGGGACAATATATAACTCTTATATTCCTGTGAGCTATAGATTTCACGATACAAAACAAGAAGAACTGGTTTTGTTGTTCATAGTAATGGCCATTAATTCTCTAAAAACAGATGGCACTGGAGTCCATATTTTTTCATGAACTCTTGCTAATTATTTTAAGAGCTTCACAAAATAGATTCAAAGCTATTTTAGTGGATATTATGCAGAGCAGTATTATGAAACACACCACAAAACCAGTTCATTGATTTTGTAATTAAATATTTATATTTTTTTCTCAATGCCCTTATCCCATGAACTGGCTACTGAGTCATAGTTCATTTCAAGTCGATGTCAGAGGCAATTCAGTCAATATTTCTTAAAACTGAAGAATGAAATTACATTCAGAAGGAAATTAACTCAGTGTAAATTCCTAGGAGTCACTTTAAGAATCTATCTTATTATTATTATTACTATGCATAATTATAATACTTTTATGTATCTGGGTGGGACAAGATTAAAATAGGTTTGTGCATCATGGCAGAAACTTTGTCTACTTTCTCTATACCTGACAAGGTATCAGCACTTGCATAACTGTTGTGACAAAAAATAAATTTGAAGTTATTACTGCTGCTGTTGCTAAGGCCTTTATTAATATCAAGCAGAAGTGGTAACCATCCAGCCATGACATTCTGTGACACAGATGTCAGGAGGATGATGAAGATTACTTAAAAAAAGCAGCTTCATAAACATGCCCATCAGTGGCTATTATTGTTCTAATTTAACCTAGACTTTATCCCTAGCAGGGAATTGCTGGTAAAATTTTCAAGGCAGATCTTCTTTAATGGTTTTTTTTCAGTGGTCAATAGCTTTTGATTAAGTATGGAACACTGATGTATATTTATGCCCACTATTCAAAGTCCACCAGCTTGGAAGGAATTGTGGCTTCCCCTTATGAATCATAATTAATCAGTGACTCTGAAGGGCGCAATTGAAAATCATGTTTCACTGAAAAGTTCATGTATAAAGAGGGACATTGGGAATAAAATACTAATCATGTAGGATCATTAATCACACTTGTAGAAGTGATACTGGTGCAAGCCTAAACTTATCATACATATATTATGGAATTGATGGTCAATGCAGGCATTCACAAAATACTAGAATCTGTTGTCTTTTCCTTTTGAGCTTGGGGCATAAGACTAAATGACTGTAGCCAGCTTCCAATATGCAGAACCAAAATATAAAGTTTGACATCATAACAGATTCTTGAAGTTTGCAACATACTATGTATTAAAATGGCTTTCAGCATGTTCGCTATTAAAATGGTTTACAATATGTTCACTGTTGAAATGGTTTTCAGTGTGTTCATAGTTATAATGCTCTTCAGTTTCTTCAGGATTATAATGTTTTTCATTGTTTTGAGTACTGTGATGCTACCTGAACCAGACTTTTATCACTTTGAGAACTAACTTCTAGTGAAGAAACAGAATCTTCCAGAGTGTTAATATATATTTTGCAAGTTTCTAGCACCCCATGACTGGAATTCTTGCCTAAGGTAGATGTACTGACAGAAAACAAGAGAGGACAGAACACTGTAATTGTGGAAATCTTATCCTTTTTGAGACATGGAAAGGGCCTTATATTCCAGATTTGGGGCAGTACAAGGTAAAGGTACTTACCTAAATAAAATTTTACACAATAAGCAATGACATGGAAGGAAATCATATAGCAGCCATAGATCTAATCAAGAGAATATTTATATGTTGTGGCTTGAAAGAAGTTTCATTTCAATAGCCCCATGCTCATAAGAAAGGAGGGTTGTATGTTACATAAAGCAAAAATCAAATATTGAACTAGTGATAGCTGAGAATTGTATACACATAATCATATTCATTCTCATTATAAATGTAGGATTGTAACACATTTGTGTGATATTTTATGATTTTATATAGTTTGAGAGAGTTTAATATCAAATAATAACAATATTTTAAGATATGTCATTGGTCTGTGATGGGTGATACTTTAGACACAACAACTTTTAGCAGTGAATGTCAATCTTTGTGTAGGGCCTAAAGTACATACTTGACAGTTTTTCCTTCTTATATGTTACATTGTTTTATGTGTCAATTGAACATAAAGAAAACAAATGAGCATCTGTGGTGACATAGATATAGTGTTCATAGATATTATATGTGAAATTGTTGGGAGTTGATCTAAAGGTTGCTAGGACTTTTAAGCATTTTATATTGTTTTGTATGGATGAAATTGGATAATTTATTTAGCTGAACGTTGCCAATGAAGAGAAATATAAATCTATTTGGTTATTTGGTAATTAATACTAAAATGTTATATTCTACAAAACATTTGTTGAATGATTACTACATATAACAGAAAACTTAAAACAAATGAAGAAATGCATTAAATATTTACAGGTATGTTAATTTTAAAATTAAACATGTGTTTGTCCCTAAAATAGTTTAACTATTAGAGATGCTTTGATACTTCAAAATTAATGGCAACTACTAAAATATATGTAAATTAGAGGAAAGATCAATATTCCTTAAATCGACCAAACAGTGAAGTAGATAATGGATGCATACATGAACAATTGAAATTAGTTTTAGTATCAAATCTATTCACATATCGTGAAGAAGAAATAATATGTGATATCAAACAACAAAAGAATTGTTTAACAATGTTTCTATTGAAATATGTGTAGTTTAGAGTAACAGAACTTGATAATGAACCCATTCTTGTCTTGAAATTTCTGATGGCTTAGCTTAGAACTTCAACCATTTGGTTACTTCTTCACATGACATGAGGGCATGTCTAGAAATGCCCATCCCCTTCCTGATATCATGGGACGTCTTCCAGGACATTCTGTCTTCTTTTTGGATGTATGTTTTAAAACTAAATGTTTTCTTTTTCACCATCACAATCTAATGGTAATAAAGTTCTTGAAAAGCTTGCCGTGTGTTTTGTGTGTCACTCTTTACATTAGCAGCCATTTCTCTTGTTCCATCGTTCCATGAATCCAAGTTTCCTAGTTCTCTGTTCTTAATATTCATAAGGATGAAATTGTAAAATCAAGCTGCAGCATCTGTAGCAGAGCCAGCTGTGTTTTCTTTTCTTCACAGGCTGGGCAATTTAATGCCTCTACAAGATTCAAAATCCTGTTCCCAACACCACCTCCTTCCTCATCATCCTCTAGCTTTACAATTCAATGTCATTTTCAGCCTTCATCTATTTGCATGGGTTTCTCTTCCTACATGTTGTACTGTCTTCAACCACACATTTCTGACATATATCTCTATTTCTTTTTTGTTCAGGCAACTTGAACTTCACATTTATGCAGTGGCTTATATGTTTATTTTGTACTCTGTCACAATTACAGTAAAACTGCACTAATCCAGTTATAGGTAATCCAGATCAAAATATGAAAAATTAAAAAAAATGTGTTCACAGTTGAGTATGTACTTTAAAAGACACATGGCATTTAGGACAGCAGATGAGTCACTTGTCTGTTCAGACAATAGTTTACAGTTTCTTCAAACCTGCAGTATTACGTTCAAAAACAAGTACAATTCTGAGTCTTCTATCAATGAATAAATATATTGTTTTGTATAGTTTTTAAATAAAGGCTCTAGAGTGATTTTTTATTTATTTTTATCAACACTACTTATATCATTCAATTTTCCATTCATTTTTGTTCTGTAGGGAAACTTTTTCTTCATTAATCCAGATTATTGCCTAGTCCAGATGAACTCTGCCCCATCAATCCTGACTAGTGAGGGTTTACTGTAAAATACTTTTAATCCTTTGACTGCCAAGCCCCACCTTAGAACTACCTGGTAGAAACACAAAGGCTGCCTAGGAGATAAAAGTAGTTTGTTAGACAACTACACAGTTCTTCCTGAAATAACTTTCAAATAACCACAGGTTTAGATCAATGGACAGACTGTTCTTTCCTTTTAACAGTGGCATGTCACACCTGTTGCTATCTACTGACAAACATGCTGTACTAGGCGATTAACAATTGGCTGATTTCTTCAACTGTGACAATTTTAAAATAAAAATAAATACTCATAATTAATCTAATTGACTTGTTGTGTGCAAAGGATTAAACAAGATGGGGAAATATATGAACATGTGATGAAAATGGAGACAGTTGAGTAAAAGTATCCCTTTAACAGGCCATGGAGGCCTATAGGGTTGAGATGTTGAGGCTCCCACATTTTCTCTAGACAGTCAGCTCAGAGATCGCGGTAAGGTTCTCAGCCTTACATGCCAGCCACCCTTTACCCCCAGGAATATTCCAGGTACTCATTTCTGTAAGAGGCTGAGTCAACCCCAGGGCCATAGTGCGGCTGGAAGGATTAGGTAAATTGAAAAAATTCACCTCATAGGGATTTGATCCCGTGACCTTCCGGCTTGTAGCATAATGCCTCAACCAACTACACTACCACGTGCCCCCAATGGATACAATTAGGATATAAAGAGCTCCATAGTCTGCACGTCCACTTCATATTGATTATGTCAGGGAGTACAAGATAGATAACTGGGGTACATGACAAATGTTGATCACTAACTGTTACATGACTCCTTTCCTTCTTTTTTGGAACCCTGAAGCTTCATTGCCACGTTCAAAAGCTCACCACTGGACCATGTGGTACCCCACATGAATCCAGTCCATACCCTCATACCCTATATATGTAAGCTCTACTTTCATATTGTTCTTCTATTGCATATATAAAATCCTCCACTCTAAGCAGATTGAATGTAGTTTCCACCCAAATATTTTGTGGAGCCATCGTGATGATGTTATTGATGTAGCAAGAATGTACAAATAGCATGACCTTTATGGCAGGTTTTATAAAAATCTGTCAGAACAAGCAATGGTGTTACATGTAATTTCAAAAGAGTTTGCCTCTAAAAAACATTTAGTGTGATCACAGGGGAGTTTTCAATTTTTCAGGCAAGCTTTGACTAAAAAGAAATGTGACATTAAGAGAGGTCACACAAAAATCTACATGGGCCAGATGTGGCCTGCTGTATGAAAGTCAGGATTGCCAGTGTTGCATCTACAGTTATTTTAAAGATGACTGAGTGTGTATAAGTTGAATGAATGTACAAGGGGTGGGCCCTCTTGGCCCTTGCACCGTGACCACAATGATTACTGTGCTTCCCCTTTTAATTATTCCCTCAGCAATCCTGCGCTTCGAACGAAGTGCAGGATTTCGTATGTGGGGGCGTCGAAATACTCACTTGGTTCCATAAAATATTGACCCAAGTGACGTAATCTTAAATAAGCTAAGGCCTCACATTCGCACAGGATATGTGTGGCTGTTTCATTTTCTTCTTGACCCCTCTCACAAGTTGGACTGTTACTTAGTCCCAGTTTGTGTATTAGTAGGAATCAGACAATTGTACAGGTTTATCATTGAATTGCCGAATACAGTAGCTGCTCAGTCTAAGGCATGAACTGTCTTCGCCCACTCAAACACTGGTGTCGTGGGTTCAAATCCCATTCAAGGCATGGATGTCTGTGTTTATTCTGTGTTTGAGTTGGCTAGCGACCTTGGGACGGGCTAATGTTCCATCCAAGGGGTCCTACCGATTGTCTTCAATTACGAAACTTAAGTGAAACAAAGCGTTTCACGGATGCCCTATGCTCCAAGTGGGAGCAACAGAAGAATATCATTAAATTAATTAACGCATATAGAAAACTACACGAATAAGCGCCACACGGCTGCTGGGTTATATATAACGAAGCCAACCGACGTTTCTGTTGGACCTTTTCTGGTTTGAAAATCCGGGAAAGTCTCTTGTAACCTAACCTTGTCTCTTTAATGAAACAAATGAAGGAAACTGAGCGTAGAAATATGGCGGAGCAAGTGCTGATTGAATTGTGGTTGTAAAACACGTGATTTCATTGTTTGTGCAGGATAATTGTACAGAAATGTGCGACGGCGAAGAAACGAGTCTCGTAGAAAACAGATTCCAATGGAGTGATGATAAAAATGTTTGTACACCGATACTGTCTTATGTTGACGTGCAGAAGTTGAAGTGCTTTCGTCCACCATGGCACGACCGTATTCTTGCATTGTCAAATACTTCGTCGTCTTGTTATTCTGGTCAGGACTTACAATGCCGCCGTGCTCATCCAGATTTGCTCAAACAGCGGAGAGAAAGGAAGGACGTGCCAAAAACTTTGTTTTGTCACGATCTCAGAGGAGGTTATAGGGAAGACAGGTAAGGATTCTTGTGATTCATGTATAATATTATTGGATAAACAGCTTAAGAGTAGGAATTATGACCATTATGACCGAGTAAACCAATCAGAATGACCCAAAATTATGGTAACCAGAAGTAGTGGTCAGCCACTTCACCCAAGTAATTTTAACAGTAAGTTACAATGGCAGAACAGATAAGCAGTCGGAGAAAGTAAATATTAACTGAACATGAGCAGAAATATAGGTAAGCCAAGGACGTAATGGAACGTAGCACAAATGAGAGCCATAATAATCATACAGAATACTGAACAAATACACTTACAGGTAACCAAAGAATCTAACCTAACTCAGAATTCTTGTAACACAAAGTTACCATTTAGCTGTCAGCCAACTGAACTGGTTAGTCTAGCAAAATATTCAGGACATGTATTTGTCAGATGTTTGGGTCGAGTCTAGGCAGGGACACCAGCTGTCATGACTGAGTTCTCATGTGGCTTTCCCCAGTCCCTCCAGTAAATGTTGGGACATTGCCTCAGTTAGGCTACAGCCACTTCCTTTGAAATCCTTTTCTGTTCATGTGTCAATCATCCTGCCATTCAATGCTATGTCATCTAGCAAGTGGCAGCACTGTGAAGGAACTGTGGGAACTGCCCACATTCAAGCAAGTGTGACAACGCAAGCGTCATTGCTTAGCAACAACGAGTAAACAACGGTTGCTAGGCAAAAGCGAATAAACAGCGGTTGCTAGGGAACTTGTAAACACGGTAACCGGCAACAACAGTACCTATTACGTAATAGGTACTGTTGTTGCCGGTTACCGTGTTTACAAGTTCCCTAGCAACCGCTGTTTATTCGCTTTTGCCTAGCAACCGTTGTTTACTCGTTGTTGCTAAGCAATGACGCTTGCGTTGTCACACTTGCTTGAATGTGGGCAGTTCCCACAGAACCATTAAAAAACAGTAGTGCACCATCCCGTCACACTCATGAGCATAGTGGGAGGGGGCTCAGTCCAATATTGGTGGCATACAAAGGTTTGCCATCAGCACGTCAGAAATGAACTGATTACTAGCTATTTAGCTGGTTATGTAATAATGCTGTTAGTATCAAGACTGTGCAGCAGCAGGCAGTAGCATGATTAATGAATGTGGAGCAGTCGATGGAATGAGAATTGAGTGGGGGAAACCAAAGTACTCAGAGAAAACCTGTCCTGGTTCCATTTTGTCCACCATGAATTGCACATCACCTGCCCAGGGATCAAATCTTGGCTGCCCCAGTGGGATGCTGGCAACTAACTTCCTAAGCTATGGCATGGCCACCTGTTTAATGAAGTACCAACAGCTTGCTGGTAGAGGTGACTATCCTAGCCTTAAGTCAACCAATCGATTATGACTGGTTAAGATAAACACAACTTAATCTTGTACACATTTTGTGAACACATCTAGTTATCTGCTCTCATCTCCTGATTGGTCATGGAAAGCTTACACAGTGTACTGTAAATAGGTAAATATTCTGAGGTTTGGGGCCCTCACAACAATGACAATGAAGATTACTTTCTTCTAGGGTGTGACACCGTGTAGTCTGATAGATAATTCTCCATCTTCACCCTGCAGAAGAAGGGAGCGTATTCCTCTGATATGCTGGTAAATACCTACCAGACTACATGGTGTCATGCCCTATAACAGTCAGGTAAAAGTAAACTTACTCACTTACTTACTCATGTAGCTGAGCCCTTCTTGATGAGCCACCAATTCTGCAGCTACTCAAGAATTTCCCAGCATTTTATGGAACCCAAAGGTTCACCATGTTCACAAGAGCCCTCCACTGGTCCCTATCCTGAGCCAGATCTATCCAATCCATACCATCCCATCCTATCTCTCTAAGATCCATTCTAATATTGTCCACCCACCTACGCCTTGGTCTTCCCTGTGGTCTCTTTCCTTCTGGCTTTCCCATCAATATCCTATACGCATTTCTAGTCGCCCCCATTCGTGCTACATGACCTGCCCACCTCATCCTCCTTGACTTGATCATTCTAATTATACTTGGAGAAGAGTACAAGTTATGAAGCTCTTCATTATGCAGTTTTCTCTGACCTCCTGTGACTTCATCTCTCTTTGGTCCAAATATTCTCCTCAACACCCTGTTCTCAAACACCCTCAGTCTATGTTCCTCCCTTAATGGTAAAAGTAAAGGTAAGGTAAATTTATTGTTGAGCTTAATAAGTGAAACACCACTCCATAAAGATGTATGGGGGAATGGAGGTATAGCTGTACCATTCTTAACCTCAGCTCTATATGGAGGAGAATGGTTGGCTTCACACATTGTTCCCAAGTAAGGAGCACCAAGTATATGTTAGGCCAGAGGCCGGATGGGCTGCAGAGCCAATCTGGATACTATAGAGAAGAGAAAAATCTTATATCTCCTGGGAAACAAACATAATTCCATGGTTGTCCAGCTTGCAGCCCAGTTGGTATGTGGACTGAGTTTTCCTCGCCCCCTGATCCTTTAGTTATTATTGGTTTTGTTGTCAGGTTTGTGAATGGAAGCCCGAAACATGAAGAGTATCGCTTTTTCCATTGGGCTGGCATTGACACGTTTATATACTTCAGCCATCAGCTGGTTACTATTCCTCCACCAGTATGGGTCAACTCTGCACACTTGCATGGCACCAAAGTTCTAGGTATGTGTTCCCTTTATTTGTCACTAGGTCTGAGAAATATGATAATTTCGTTTAATTTCTCTCTCAGTAGACAATCCTTTAATTAATTCTGGAAATGGGTGGCAAGATTTGTGGCTTAAAATCATAAAATACAATTCGTATACCACAATTAAAATATCTTTGAGGGTGCATCATCTTCAGATAGTGATGTAGAGCATTATTTCATCATTAGGAAGTTACTAGATTCTGTTTTCAGTGTGATGAAAACCAGAATCACCATTCTGGATATCTCATTGAACACGAAGTATTTGTGCTGTATGGTTACTTACCCAGGGTATTATGTACATTCATAGATGATTTAGACAGACAGCAGTTATCAACAGATACAGAAATACTCACCTTCTTATGTATCAAACATATTTACATCTAGATTCTAAAGGGTTCTGACAGTGGTGTATAATACTCAGAATTACTAGGTCCAAAAACCCAGTAATTCTGAATATTTACATCTACTCACAGATTCTACAAGATGCTACTGATGAATCGGGCTCAAGTTTTAATGTTTCGGAACTTTTGGTTCAAAACTCAGCCATTATGCTCACTATCCTGTCTGGGATGTTCCTTGGTTTTCTTCAGCCCTTGCAGATGTTTGATTATCCTTCAAATTAGACCATAACCACTTTCTCTATATCCTCTCCAATTAATTAGTCGTTAATCAACCAACCATTTGAAGCATGTAGTCTGACGTACTGATAACACCACTAAATAAACCACAAGTACATAAAATGTACGAGAGGTTCTTTGTGTTTGTTTCTTTCAAACAGCTTCTAATATATTAGATGTTCCAGCATGTCATGAATGCCGTCATCAGATCTTAATTCTACATGAAAGGAAGTCCAGGATTTCATTTCTGTATTATCTCTGCAATTCTGTTTTCATTTTGTCATGTTATCTCTATGCCACAGTTCTTCTAGGAATCATCTTCCGGCAAAAAACGTAAATGTCAAGGCTTCCACATTTTCTAGACAGTCAGCTCACAGATGGTGGTGAGGTTGTCAGCCTTATGCACCAGACACCTGTTGCACCCCAGGAAGATTCATGGTGTTCATTTGTGTTAGAGGCTGAGTTAGGTCATAGTGCAGCTGTAAGGATTAGGTCAATTGAAAAATCCGGTGACCTCAATGGGAATTGAACCTGCTATCTTCCAGCTTGTAGCACAGTGCCTCAACCAACTACACTACCATGTGCCCCCCCACTAAGTAAATAAGTTCCATCTCCAATACAAAGCCAGCTGGATAAGTGTGTAGGATCCGAGGGTATAGTTATGAAGCACATTATCTTCTGGAATATAATGCCATGTAGTCCATTGAAAGTCAACAAATGTTTCAGAGGAAATTATCACCTTCAGCTTCAGGGTTAAAGACTAAGCTGAGAGCACTCGGATTGCTACCTGTTTTCATGGTGGTTTCTTGCTCAGCGTATTCTTCGACCCTGAAAATGGAGGCTATATGTTCCTCCGAAACATTGTTTGCCTTTTAACAGATTATGTGGCTTTATATCCCAGAAGACAGTCCTCTTCATCTGGTTAAAGTTTAGAGAAATAATCACTGTTAATTGTGAGAGTTGTATGAAATGTATCGATCCACTGTGTGGGCAGAATGCTGAGATGTTTTCTGTGTGTGTATACATGTTTGGGGAGGGGGGTGGAGGTTCATTTAATGGCCCTGTCAGTATCTTTGACTATGTAGCTTTGAATGGTAAAATGACAGATGAATTGAATTTGAAAGGAAGGTGTTATGAGCTGATTGAGGTACTATTCCAGCATGTACTTGGAAGGCCTGAGGAAAACCGTGAATGCCTCCGTAAGAATAGTGACTCCATTTGATGGCCTTTCAGTTATTTTGAAGCAGTCTTGTGTATAGCAACAGCAGGGCTGTAAATAGTTGAACACTGACTGTTTCAGGAACTCTGATAACAGAATGGGATGATGGGAAAAAAGTTTGGGACGAGATACTGAAAAGTGATGGAGCTGTTGAAGACTTTGTAGACAACTTGGTTGCCGTATGTTGTCATTTTGGTTTTGATGGTTACTTGTTGAATGTGGAAAACACTATTCCACCAGAACATGTTTCCAGATTGGAATGGTTTGTTCAACTGATTCATCACAAACTACATGATAAGATACCACATGCAGAAGTGATCTGGTATGACAGCGTGACTGAAAAAGGGGAGCTCAAATGGCAGGATGAGCTCAACAGCCTCAATAGGTAAATTTCGCAGCATTCATTCATTATTAGAGGGGGTGGGTTTCCCCATGCACTTAGACCAGTTATTGGTCCATTGTGCATCCCCCTTAATTTTTACTGTTGCCATACCCTTCCAATACTGGTGCTCGCTATCAGCCCCATTCTGCCAGCGAGGTCAGCCCTCTTCTGGCAGTGGTACCTGATACTTCCCCATCTACCGGAGGCATTGGAAACTACTTTGGCAGGAAACTTTTCCTAATTTTGCTCAGAAGTCTCCTAGAGACATGAGGATCTCTTACGTGCCGTAAATCTACGACACGGGACCCATGGCTTAAAGTCCCTCCTGGAGGACTTGTTCCCTGAATTTTTCCGCCCTTAAAAATTCCACGACAATTTCCCAGCATTGTAGGCACTTCAAACATAACATAGTTATCAGAAGTCTAGAGTAAGGCAGCTGGCACAGCTGATTGGCCGTTTAATGTTTGTAGAACTTTCTTCGATAACTGCGATGGTATCTTCTTGAACTATACGTGGAAGGAAGAGAACCTGAAGACCTCTGCAGAGAATGCTGGAAGCCGTCATCTGGATGTATATGTGGGTGTTGATGTGTTTGGACGCAACTGTTATGGGGGTGGAGGCTTCAACTCGTGCCAGGTGAAGTTTGCTGTTCAAGTTAATACACGGTAGCTCATCACCAAATTTGGTACACATAAATGATTATGAGAAAGAAGCGAGACATGATCAGTACAGTTCTTATGTGACATTTCTGACTTCATCTGCATTTGCACAATTTCTTGACTAAAACAGTTTTATATACTTGTTAAAACTGATGAATACCTACTCTTTTTGGTAAAGGTAAAAGCAAGGTGTGTGTGGGAGTGAAGATATAGTTCCACATATCCTTAACCATGGCACTAGGAGGAAGTGGGTGGTCAGTTTCACACCCTGGCTGCTTTACCTCCAGGAAAGGAATCCTCACTACTCATTTTGATAGGAGGCTGGGCACCAGACCCGGTGTGAATGCGTGAAGAAGAGGAAAGCCTTTTGCTTCCTATGGGAATTGAACCTCAATTCTTGGGTCTTTCCACCTTTGGACAGTTAGTATACTGCCTGAGCTATTCTGGCCCCTCTCTTTCCTTGCTGTGTCTCATGAGAATAGATATTTTTTTGTACTCATATTGTTATTGAGATGTTTATTTCAGAGGTGGTTTGTTCGGATCTTGGCCAAGACACTGGCTGTCCTGACGGAGGTTTTTCTTGGTTTCCTTCAGTCCCTCCAAACAAATTTCAGGGTTGTGCCTTGATTAGGTCACAACTGCTTCTTTCCAGATCCTTTCGAGTTTGTCATTTATAAATCACTCTTCCAGTCAGTGCTAAATTCTCTAGGTACTGAGAGTGCTGTAAAATGGAATCATGAGTCTTCCTGTCACCCATCACTATTGTATTCACATCTCAGCATACAGATCTGTCTCCTTAATTTTTGTAGACACCCCTACAATATTTTTGGTAGGACATGAGCTCTGAGATACATGAAAGTAACAGGCTTAATTATAAATGGACCAATGTTATTGAAATTGAACTCAACACACAGCGTTAACTCAGCCACGGCATTGAGACACTGAGCTCTGCTTGCCCCCCCCGTTCTAGCAGCAAAGCTACTGCACATCTCAAGGCCATAGTTAATTTCTCACCCCAAAAAAGAACTCCATGGCCAGTAGTCCGCAAGCGAACTATACCGAGTGACTGCCGCTTGTCGGCCAAGTTAGTGCCAACTTTTGAGGATATAGAGTGTCGCGTGGTCAGCACAGTGGTTTCCCATGGCCATTAATCTCAGTTTTCTAATGTCTCACTGAACCTCTTGTAAATGTAACAGACTGAAAAGATTGGGAACATAAGATTGAAGATTACACGGTTATGGAGATGTGATACTATGTAGTATGGTAGAGCGGTACCAACATTCCAGAAGAACCTGCTGCTTCCTTCTTCAGGGTAGAAGAAGGTGGAAGCAACATGTACCTCCAGAATGCCAGTACCTGTTTACCAGATTGCAAAGCATCACATCACAAAAGACCATAATCTAAGCTGTAAATGTGATGTTGTAGGCTGTTGAATTGGCACGCAAGTACAGCCTCTCCGTGGCTCTCTTCGCTCCAAGCTGGGTGCATGAATATCTTGGTAGCCCACATTTTGTGCACCTTGAGTATGCTTTCTGGCAGAAACTGTGGCCCTACCTGTACGTACATGGACCCACACAGCTCCCATTTAGCACCACGTTCTGCCAGGGTTATGGGGAGAAGCTTTACCACAATGGACAGGTTGGTAGCATCTTGTCTTCCTTTTTCTTTGCATATTTGAAAAATGTTTTCATTATGGACTGTATCGCATCAGATCATAGGATGACTGATGAATGATTAATTGGAAAGAGTGTGGAAGTGGTTATGGTCTAATTGATGTACCAATCCAGCATTTACCTGGAGGGGCTGGGAAGAACCATATAGCACCACAGTGAGGGTACCAAAGTGGGCATCTCTTGACTACAAGTTTTGAGCGTTGTGTATATACCAGCCTGTTTGATACATCCATTCATAATCAGAACTGCTGCTTTGATATACTGCAACGTCAGTGAGATAATTTTGATATCAGTATATCCCCATATGCTCTTATTCTGTTAATTTGTAAATAAAGTCTATTGGTGAGAAATTAACCTTTCTGACCCCGAAGGTCATGTATGTAATATTTAATAGCTCAGCTCCTGCTTCACAGAAAGCACACCGCCTCTCCACTACAAAGACTGGCCAGTGAATGCTGCTTAGGAAAGTGATACATTCTTATAATTAGTCAAATATTTTTTAGAAATTTGTACAGTGTAAAGCATACATAGCCGGTCACGGTAGCCGAGCGGTCTAAGGCATGTACTGTCTTCGCTTGCTTGGAAATCGGGATCGTGGGTTCGAATCCAACTCAGGGCATGGGTGTTTAGTTTGTGTGTGTGTTCTTCTGTTTGTGTACAGGTAGAGGCCTTGCAATGAGCTGATCACCTGCCCAAGGAGTCCTACCGAATGTGTAAGATCTAGAAAAACCGAAGTGAACGGAGAAGTTCATGGAGGTAGGCCTAAGCCCACCGAGGCTGTAGTGCCGGGGGGGGAGAGGAAAACATACATAATCATACTGGGGCACATGATCACTGCTGAGGTATGTCCAGATTTATGGTATAACGAGGTGCTCTAAATTAAGGATCCGCAGTATTTTAAAGTTATCTTGTAATTAAGAAGGATGAGATAGGCAGGGCTTGCACAAGAGAGAATGAAAATCTGATGAAGAGTGAACATCCAGAAGACCTAGGAATATACAGGTAGATAATATTAAAATTGACATGAGAAAAATAGGGCAGAGATGGGTGTGAACTGGATTCTTCTGGTTCAGTGTAGGGTCCAGTGGCAGGCTCTTGTGAACACAGTAATGGAAGTTCCATAAAATAGTTGAGCAACTGTTGGTTTTCCAGAAATCACTCAGATGCATGGAGTTAGTTAAATTTGCCACGTGTCGGTTTTTGTTCAGGTGGTGTCAGATGCACCGTGGTACAACTTGAGCAAACAACAGTATCAGCCGAGTGTTCCTTCTTGCCTGGAGGACAAATTTGTTGAGCCCATATTGAAAGCAAGAAAGGAGGAGGGCAGCACGAACAGTGTGAAGGAAGACGTATTGCAGCTCATCACAACAGGCTGCATCCAGCACTGCTCCTTGGATGCGTTCACTGGGGGTGGCTGCTTGCAGATCAGTCGGTCATGCAGTGGGAACAAGTCTCAGAGGTGACGGTTATACTAGTACACATTTAGTGTGTCTTGCACCTCATGAGGAATGCTATATTCTCTGTTCTGGCTAATGGTGCACTGAAAGACCTTTGAAAGTGATGGATTAAAAAAGAAGTAAAGGTATCCCTGTAACATGCCATGGAGGCCCATAGGGTTGTGAGACGTCGAGACTCCCACATTTTCCAGACAGTCAGCTCACAGATGGCAGTGAGGTTTGTGAGCCTTATGTGCCCGCCACCCTCTCCCGGTGGATTCTTGGTACTCATATCTGATAGAGGCTGAGTCAGCCCTAGGGCCATAGTGTGGCTGGAAGAATTAGGACAATAGAAAAATTCAGTGACCTCATCAGGAGTTGAACCCACCACCTTCCAGTTTGTAGCATAGTGCATCAATGAACTACATGGAACTGAAGGAAAACAGAAAAAAAAATTCTCTTTTCCATCAAATAAAGGGTTTAATATTTTACTTAAAATATGCTATGTGTATTGTGTAGCTTATATGCGAGAGGTTGAATATATTTTGAAAATCTGGTAACCAGAAAAAGTGGATCAGTATTTCATGCTGCCTTGCTGTGGCGCTTGCGTTTGTTGGGCCCACAAGTTCCAGTTCTTCATGTTTTACTGTTTCTCATAAACATGCGAATGAACGCAAACCAAGAATTGATTCTAAGAGAAAGACTTATTTATCTTAATTTAATTTAACCCAGCAGGTTGGTCTGGAGGTAAAACTCTAGACTTGTGTTCAAGAGGTGCTTGGTTTGAATCTCAACTGAGATAATAGCTATCCTGACAGGTTTTTCATGTATTTCCAAGCTCCCTCCAGGCAAATGCCATGTCAGAACCCCATGTAGTCCACAATCACTTCCTTCCGAATCCTTTCCAATACTTCAGTCATCCGACAATTTGACACTATAGTTTTGATGCTGAAAGTGTCATCAATTGACTGAGAAAGCACTTCTTTGCACTGTTTGCCTTTTCCTCCTGCCACAACTGACAGAGTGAGATTATCAGATCATCAGAAAACAGTTCCCAAATTCTTGAGTGTGAAATCAGTTGATAGAAAAAAAAAATTGTCATGTCATATGCTACAGAATTTCTTATTATTGCATGCTGTAGACTAGAGATATGTGTAGATGCATTGCTTCACTGTATTATGAAACTGCTGTTGTACATGTATAGCTGGGAAATAGAGTATGATAGCCAGTATAGCTCAAGCGGTTAGTCGCTGGCTTCGCATTGTGTTGGCCCGGGTTCGATCCCAGGTCTGGTCAAGTGAGATTTGTGGTGGACAAAGTGGCGCTGGGGCAGGTTTTCTCTGAGTACTTCGATTTCCCCTGCCAATCTTCATTCCACCAATTGCTCCACAATCACCCTCACCTATCATCTGGGGCTGGTACAATAGGCCAGAAGTGGCTGCAGTACAAGGGACTTAGTCGCACCCCACTAGCAATAACAAAAAAATGATAGCCAGTATCATCATCTCATGCCATCTTATATGAGCATGACCTGACTTCAGCACCTGTTTTTACCATTCCTGATATGTTGAAATGAAGTGAAGAATTTTCTTCCCTGTGTCTCCATTTTGGAATTTTTTAGATCCACAATAATTCTGTTTGTGCCAAGGACAACTAACATCTCTTGCTTCTTATTAGCCCTCCAAAGCACGGTGGATACTATATACACTGCTTGCTTTAACATTAAAAACTGTACATGTAGCCCATTATCTTCCTGTATAACATTAGCTGATTGAACTTTGTAATGAAGATGAAGGGTGTTTTCTGTGAGGTGGGAACTGAATCTCTAAATGTTATTTATATGAACAGAGGGTCCCTTCTCACCATTTAATGGTACTTTATCAGGCTACAGATGGAGGACATGGCCTCTAGATGTGGAGGGCAGCTGCAGTGATGTTGTGGACAGCTGACAAGGGGTGTTCCTCCAGCTTCAAGGTGGGGTGAACAAGTCTTCACCATGAAAACCCAGTCTCTTATAAAATTTTACACAGACTTTGGAAAAAGATAGACATAGGGTGTTTGACAACACAGTGTGAAAGGGAATATTTAGACCGAAGAGAGATGAAATAATGGGCTCGAGAAATTTGCATAATGAGGAACTTCATAACTGGTATTCCATGGAGGATGAGATGGGCAGGTCAGGAAGCATACATGGGGGAGCAGCGCATACAGAGTTTTGTTGGAAAAATCTAAAGAAAGACCGCTAGGAAGATATGGACAGAGATGAGAGGATAATATTAAAAAGGATCTGACAGATTGGATGGGGTTGTGGACTAGATTATTGTAGCTCAGGCTTAGAGAGTGGTGGGCTCTTTATAAATCGTAATGAAACTTCATATTCCATAATGTGCTGCAAATTTCTTGAGTGGCAGGAAAACTGGAGGTTTCTGAAGAAGGATTCAGCTCCATGGAGCTGGACAGTTTAGTTTAGTTACTGAACCAGAAACGTCAGAGAATTATAATGCAGTCATATTTTGTCTTTTTAGGATCCTGATTTGCAGCTTCAGTGCTGATGGACAGATTCTAGTTTCAGTTGCAACAAAAGCACCCAGCAAAGGCAACCCTAACCTGAATGTTCTGCTGGTGACAGAGGACAGCAAAGGATCCTGCAGGTACAGTTTGTAGGCTCCTGTCAGTGGGCATGCTGCCCCAACATCCATGTGCCATGATATGTCAGCAGTAGCTGGCTGTTTGGCTGGGCCATCTCAATCCATTTTTCACAATCACACCTTTTTTATTGCTGAATGTAGTGATAATGCTCTGTTTTCATATTTGGGAGGTAGTTGGTTCGGAACTTGGATGGGACGCTAACCTTGACTGCTTCCTTCCACAGTCTTCCCAGTTTACCATTCAGCAGTGTATAGTCCAGGTCAGGGGTTCCCAAACTTTTTCAGTTCATGGCACACCTAGCCATTATATTGTTCTCTGTGAAATATATCAAGAAATGTGTCCTTTATGGCTTCATTCGAACTAGGAAGAGTATCAATAGCAGCAAATGTGTCCTGTCATGTCGTGGATTTGTGCAACTCAGCAAATTATGATGATGACAATGATGACAACAACAGAAAGCAGTCATTACTGGATGACACTTAACAGAGAGAGAAATAAAAAATAAAATTTCTATAAGAGATTGCTTTGGGGGGGGGGATGGAGTGCTGACTCATCCGCCATGTTACTGCTGGGTAGGGAGGGGTTGTCCTCCATTGCGCAACATGTCACAATATGTAAATTTAAGAACATTCTGTCCATTAACGTTATCATTTTCTCTGAAGTTCAGAAGAGACAGCCATTATTTCATTTCAATAGAAGAACATTTCAGTGTACCTCATGCATTGCTAGGATTCCGCCAGAGCACAGTTTGGGAGTCATTGGTCTACTTACCAACCGTGTTGTAAAATAAATAACAAAAGTAATCTGTTTCTTTAAGACATATTGTAGTATCCTCCCATAAGTCATAGGTCTTCCTTTGGGAACTTTTTGTACATTTCTACTAGGCTCTACTAAAAAAAAACAGGTATCCCTGTAACAGGTCATTATATGAAGCCAGTCTCACTACAAGGAGTGAGAAATGTTTCTACTCATTTTGTTACATATTCAGAATGCAGAAATGCAAGTTTGGGACAGGAGCTGTAGATCTCAATGATATCTGCACCCCTCCGTATTCATGCAACTGAAAAAATTCATAGATCTCAGTATGATCTACTGTATAAACTACAGGCTGTATTTTTAGTCCTGACATGGGTTTTGACTGAGGTAAAGGTAAGAAGCTATCCCTGTAACTGGCCATGGAGACCTGTAGATTTGTGAGATGTTGAGGCTGCTACATTCTGTGGACATTGGGCTCACAGATGGCAGTGAGGTTTGCAGCCTTACACACCTGCCAACCAGCCACCCTTTACCCCCAGGACGATTCTTGTTACTCGCTTGTGTTACAGGCTTAGTCAACTCCAGGACAATGGTGCGGCTGGAAGGATTAGGTCAAATGAAAAATCCAGTGACCTCATTGGGGATCAAACCTGCTATCTTTCAGCTTGTAACATAGTGCCTCAACCAACTACTCTACCACAGACAAGCTTAACAGTAAATGCTGAAAAGTTGAACAGAATTTTCCATGCGGTTTGTGCAGTCATGAACCAAACTGTCTATATGCGAAAACCATGATTAATGCGTTCTGGGATGTCACATTATGTAGTATGGTGAAATATTGCCTGCTCCCTTCATGTACCTTGAAGATGGAGCAGGTTCATTCAAAACATTGGTAAAGCTCTACAGACTACACGGTATCACATTCTTGAAGACAGTAATCTTCATGGCCACAGCCAGCGGAAGCCCAAATCTCATGTAATTCTTCTGTGTCTTTTGTGATGAACAATTTATAATCATACAGGCGGCCTCCATAGTCTAGAGGTAACGTTCCCACCTCATGACTCGTGGTACGCGGGTTCAAATACCCAGCGGAGGTCGTCGAATTTTTAAGGGCGGAAAAATTCAGGGAATAAGTTCTCTGGTAGGGACATTAAGCTGTATGTCCTGTGTCGTAACTTTACGGCACGTAAAAGAACCTCATATCCCCAAAGGGAATCACTGAGCCAAATTCCAGGACGTTTCCCGCCCAACAATAGCCTCTAAGGCCTCTGATAGATGGGGGAAGCATTATAGACACCGCTAAGCAAGTGGCCAAACTCGCTTGCTCGGCGGGACTGATGGTACGCACCATTTATCGGTAGGGTAAAGAGACTGGTAGAATATCATAGAGGGAAGCACAATAGATCAAACTGGTCGCGGTGCATGGGGAAACCCACCCTCGCTAAATAACTAACTAACTAACTATAATCATACAGGGACTACAAGAGAGAATGCAAGGAAATCGGGCATAGAAATGGATATGACAGTTTTGGCACTTGCAGTGTAATTGTAAACTCTGACACAAGTTGCACCTGCTTCCCGGCTGTAGTCAATGGACAACAGCTTTGATTATGTGTTCCTCGCAATCGATACAATATCTGCTGTATATCAAAGCACAGGCAGTGTTGTGGTAGGTAAAATTTGAATCTGTTATTCAAATCCAGCATGAATGTAGACATGAGTAATAGTGTGAGACCATCAGATGACAAGAGCATTAGCAGATGGTACAAGCAATTTTGAGAGAGTGACACTGTGTAAAATAGACATTCTCCTGGGCAGCCTAGCAGATATGATGAAGATGCGGATCATGTTAGGCAGGCTTTCATAAGGAATTCAAAGAAGCTGTTTCATGAGCAAGTGCAGAGTTACAGATGCTGCAAGTAGCACTCCACAGAATATTTCAGAAGAGCCTATATCTAAAACCACACAAATTATAGGTAACCCACAAACTTTCAGCAGGTGATAAACAGCTTAGATCACAGTTTGCGGCATACCTGCACACACACATTTTGGAACATGATAATTTCTTAAGTTAATGAGAAAAAAATTTTGTGTCCCTGGATATGTCAGTTGTCATAGCCTGTGTGATGTGATGCAGTGAGCCTCCCAGGGAACATTTAGTGCATGAACAGGATAGTCCTAAATTGAACATGTTGTGCATGATGAAACATGAAAGAGTCCACTGATCCAGCCTTCTTTAGTAAGAACATCATTACAAGCATTTCATTCCTAGATAAGTTGGAAAACTGTGCTCTTCCATGCCTCAACAACAACAGCAACAACAACAATGGTGATTGATAGGAAGAGTTGGACCGATTCTGTGGCCCCCTGTTCTCCTGATCTTATGCCTTTGGACTCGTATCTTTGAAGTTATGTGAAAGACCAGGTATACAGCCAGAGAGTGAAACACTGTGTGAATTCTAGGCACAGATCACTGAGAAACTGCAAATGGTACAAAGGACTATTTTTCATTTTAGTTTTGTGGGATGGGATGAGACTGAGTCCACTTCATATGTTGGCCATAAATTAGCATATTGTACCAGTCCCCGATGACAGATGAGCATGGAGCATTTGGCAGAATGAGAATTTGCAGGGGAAACCAAAGTACTTGGAGGAAACCTGTCCCCAGTGCCATTTTGTCCACAAATCCCACATAACTTTACCTGGGATTGAACCTGGACCTCTATGGTGGGAAACTGAGTGACCACCTGTGAGCTAGGCACAGCCCACAAAGGACATGTTACAGGATGCCTGGCAATAGGTGGACTACAGGTGGGATGTACATGACACTCATTGTGAAGGGGTTTGCATCTAACAACTTTTCCTCGTGTATAAGAAAACTGCTTCGGTTGGTAAATAAAATACTGCAAAGAACACCCTCATATCTTTTTTGGTTCTCAGGCTACAGGTTCCTGAAATCCTGGTATTCTTTCTGTAGCCTGTGCATTATGTTGGATTTGAGGTTCCCACGGCAGTGACTGAAGATTACGGTTGTCTAGGATATAACGTCATGTAGTCTAGTAGATGTCAGCAGTGTACTTCTTGCAGTATTCTTGTTTAAAGTGACAAACATGCTAATTACTTCCAGCAAATGGCTGTTAATGGGGCAGGGAGCAGGCAACAGTGATGATGACAGAAAGCATGTGTTTCCCCTGACGCAGAAGCAGATTGAGAAACTGAAGCATCGTGTGGAGAGTGACCTGTTTGATAGCCTGTCTCCCTCTATTGGATCAGGCTGGAAGCTCAGGTGAGGCAAAATGACAGAAGTTCATAATGCAGTCTGTGGCAAGTTCATTAGAATTAGAATTAGTTGACAGAGTGAAGTTCCACTGATGCATGCTTCTGCAGATGTTATTTTTGTTAATACAGTAAACCCTTGCTAATCTGGATTGACTGGGAGGAGGTCTTCCAGAATAAGCAATAGTGGGGATTAGTGAAGCAAAAGGTAGCCTTAGAAGACAAAAAGAAAATTAGAAAACAAATAAATGGAAAATTTAATAATATAGTGTTGATGAAAATAAATAAAAAAAAATCACTCTAGAGCATTTATTTAAAAACTATAAAAAGCAATGCAGTTGTTCATCGATAGAAGACTCAAAAGTTGTACTTGTTTTTAATTATAATCAGGTTTGAAGAAACTGTCAAGTTTTGCCTGCACAGACAAGTGACTCATCTGCCTTCCTGAATTCCATGTGTCTCAAAGTATGCACTCAATTGTGAACATCAATTTTCATGTTTCAGTTCAGATTAGCTGTAACCGGACTAGTGAGGGTTTACTGCACTGAATAACTGTGAATTGAAATAGCAGCTCGCTTCCTCCACTTTCTTAGCTTCCTTCCAAGCTACCTTGCATGTGACCAGTGCATGTCTCTGTCGCCAGTTCTAGTGAAAAACATTATAGCTTAGGTCCATCAAGTTTGCTACGTTCTGTCATCAGTGAAGGCTCAGATTTTCCCATCTGGCACCTGCTGCCTTCTCATCATGGAGTTCCATACTGTGTCTGTTTCAGTCATCACCTGTTGGATCTGCAGGAAACGATTGTGGAGATTGGGGTGGAGTTATGTGAGCCTGGAAACTCCATTCTGCTTGGTCTCCTCAGGATTCTGCCACTGACTGCACAGGAGTGACCTTCTTCTGTAAGTCAGTACCAACACAACAAATCCTTGTTCCTCTGTAAATACTGGAATAGACTTCAGCGATTTTAAGTTTAAAGCTTTTTGGCAGTGGTATGACACATTGTTGAGTTCTTATTTTGGATTTTGTTGGTATCTGAGGTTTATTAAAACCTCTCTGTTATGGAAATTGGTTCTATTTCCATCTTGAGATGAAAAAAGAATGAAAGAAAATGTACTCTTAGCATAGGAGTACCAAGGGGCTCTGTACCGTGATTTTGTCTTTCAGTTTTTACCTCCTCATAGGTTTTCTTGCATATTATGTTCACCTAGCAATGGATATAAAAATATTTCCAAAACTTTTGTGATTTTATTAAACTTGGTTGATGGACAAGTCCAAAATAGAATTTTTAAAGACATTACTGGAACTGTTTACAAAAACCTGAAAAGCATCTTATGTGATGGCCATATGCCATACAAAGAGTCTAGAAATGTTTTTGTGCTTTCTTTCACAGCTCTAGTATTGTGACGTGTGTCACGTTTAGGAACAGTTAATGTCTCATCGTCAGTAGCCACATGTCACCTCGTCTAGTCAAGTACTATTCCACTGTTTGTCATTGCATTATTATCTTCTTGTCTTATATCACTGCCAGCACTGAAATAACTTCTCTCCATATGCACTGTTTCTTCACGCATGAATGCTGCATGCTGCTTCAAAACTGTTATAGCAATATGTATGTTTTTGGACTGTTGGTCACCTGCTGTTCTCTGAATCTGTCTCATATCACTCACATATAATCCAGTTCCCTGTAAGCAGTGCTGTGTCTTGCAGTGCACCTGATGCACCCTACTTGAGTAGTGATATCACTTTGCTCACCCCTGACAGTCTTTGTTTTGTTTCCTGTCAGGTAATGACATTTCCCAACAGTCTCGAGCCAGCATATAGAAATGTCACCACCTCCAGCCCTTGCTATTTTACAGATTCTGGAATGTGGGTAGCTCAGTCAGTATCGTTACTAGGGAATTGGTTAGATGCCTGAGGAGTTGGGATTCAATTCTCAGCAGGGACATGAGATTTTTATTGCCTCCGGCTCAGGGTCCCACGCATTCTCCAAACTAGTGTAGAGTGGGCTAAAGCAGTCAGGGCTGAAGCTGTCCATTCATCTTCATGTAGTGCTGAGATTAGTTATACATGCAGCTATACCTCAACTCCCCAATATGTCTTAATGATGCAGTGTGTAGTTAAAATAGACAACTTTGCCTTTTTGTAAATAAGATTTGAGGTTTATGCAGCAGTGAAGAGTTATATTGTGGTCTTCTGGGATATTACGTGTGCAGTGTGGTGGGTAGTTACTCTGAAGATGGCAGCAGTATGTTTTCTCCTGAGTGACAGTGTCCACCTGCCAAACTACAGTTTTCACTGCGAATCAAAACCATGAAGTAGAATATATCTGCAGTACCCTCTCTTACTCAGTCACTGACCTCACCTTCCCTTATTTTTACTGAAGAGGCTCTGGTACCCATGTTACAGCAGGATAACTGTTATATTACTGCTGGAGCAAATACTGGGACACAAAGCCTGTCTAGAGGCTCAAAAGGTAGCAACCCCACAGCTGGACTACCGCTCTTTCACTTGCAAGTGATCGGTGGGACTTCTAATCGCTTTCAAGGTCTCTCACAGTATTGTTCATGTTTATGAACAAAATGATGCAGAAATGAAGGTAGACATAGAAACGTCGCATCTAAGTAGAATTAATAGGATTGATGCTGTGCTGTTTGTGAATAATCAGGTCTTTCCATGTCGCACCTGAGGATGGTCTGCAGTATTGAGTACAGTATACAGTTTGAATAATATTGCTGTAGAATTTTCCATGGAGGTGAATTGTGAAGAATCTAGAATTATAAGCTTTTATTGTAATGGAGCCACTTATAAGCAGGGTATGCATGAATGGCCAAGTACCGGAACCTGCAATTGCTGAGCAATAATGCTCTAGATTCAAATTTTGCAAGTGCTTGATTAGACCAGAACATCAGTTATCCTGGATTGAGTTTTTTCATGGCTGTTGTACATCCATCCAGACAAATTCCAGGATAGCACCTCAATTATCGCCATCACCACTTCCTTCCAGATCTATTGCAATTATCATTCATTCAATGCTACATAGTTAGATACTAACAGTGTTGTGAAGTAACTGACAAAAACCTGCTTTTTAATTATTTGAGATACTGTGTGCCAAAAGCAGGAAGGACAAGTCCACTTCCTGAAGAAAGGAAGAAGATGGTTCTCTCCAAGGACTTCCTCCTGAGTTGACACTCCTGTACCTGAGTCCTCAAACAAGAGGGCTGATTTTAGCGTCTGTTAATAGTGCCCTCAAAAGAGCCATGTCTTCCTGTTTCGCAATATTCCATTTGCCCTCCTTTGTTAATATCCATATTGCGGCCCTGAAAGGGTCATCTCACAGAGTTACTCTCTCAGACATTTGTGACATAGAAAACAGTATTGTAGCCTTTACTAGGGCCATTTTCCTATCTACTGTTTTCATTGGCCTGAACTTGGCTCCATTTCCTCACCTCGGGTTTGGTCTCCGATCCACTTCCTTGCAACGTGCATGTACCAACAGAACCATTCTTGTCCCTGCACACTTCAAACCTAAAGATGGAGACAACATATTCCTACGAAGTGTCAGTATACATGTATGAGAGAGACTGCATGGCATCACAACTCAGGAGACCATCTTCCTGTTTCCCCTAGGATGTGTCATTGTATGGTATAGGCATCTCCATTTCCCTTGATGTCTCCTGTTGTATCTGTTTTCGCTCCGTACTGTCACCGGTTTAGTACTCAGTTCCCACACTTCATCCCATTGTCTGGTTTGGCCTTTCAAATAGCCGTTATTCAACAACTTGATATATATTGTGGCATGTAGACCTGTTGCTAGGTAACAACCACGAAATGAGCCAGTCTGCAACAACCGTGGCTAAGTAACTGCTCTGCAAACAAGCAAATTTCGACAGCAACAGAGGAACTGTGTTTTCTACACGGTCCGTGCCAAGATGTTATAAGCAGTCAGCTTTGGTAGTTGAGGGAGTCATGATCTGCTTTGCAAAGCCTGTACTGACAGAGGGCTTGTATGTAGTGCAAGAGGAACAATTTTCAATAACATGNGGAGTCATGATCTGCTTTGCAAAGCCTGTACTGACAGAGGGCTTGTGTGTGTATGTATAACATTCTGTGTGTGTGATACATGCACTTGACAAAAGACCAAGCATGTTCATAAGAAACAAACATATCTTCTCACCAGAGAGGATGTTGTGTGAGGACTATGACCATAAGGGTTCAGTTTAAAAAAATCTCTTGTCGTGAAGCTCGACCAGCTTGTCGCCTAGATGAACTGATTGGTGGTAAACTGCCTGTCATAAGATAACTTTAACTTTGACTTCTAACAGTTAAGGCTGGGGACAGTATGGGAACCTAGAGGAAGGGGAACGTTCACTGTTGGAAGCTGCTGCCAAACAACGGCTAGTGAAGAAATGACTGTGGACACTAGTGTGTGTGTAACGGTGAACTGTAAAGTGTAGTCATGCACTGTATCAAAGAGTCCAATAAATCCATCATTAACCCAAAAGCCATGTATAGTCACGCTACATAACATTATGTGACAGTATATGTATTATGTATATATCTTGTTGAATTTACATGAGAATGTGGACTATTCAACCAGTAAATCTGTGCAGCAGCATTGAAGGCTGTATTTTGTGTGTGCACGTGGTGGGTTTTTTTTTTCTCTCCCCCCATCATGCTGTAGAGCCACTGGACCTGTAGTTCTTAGTTTAGTGAATGCTTGTCAGATGGCATGATGGTATTCTAGTGTATTGGATAGGCATTTCCTAGGCCATTTTTGCATACAGCTGTTTTTTTCAAAACAAAATAAAATAAAATAAAAAGTAATATACACGAAGTGTACAAGTACAAATAATTTTGTGTTGCTTGTAAAGGAAACAAACTGTACGGGACATCAAATGACAAATTAGGTCTGTCCATGAGGTTTGTCCATACACTAAGATACACACTGGGAATAATGTTCTGATATCCGAAAAATTACAGTATCAGGAAACCCTTTGTTCGCTTAGGCCCACTTCTGACACCAGTGTAACGTGTTTCTGGTTACTGAAGACGCCGTATAGATGGTTAATTGGTTTATTCAACAATCTACAAGTAACGGCTACAATTACTTATCACACAGTTGCGGGGTTTCACACTTTATAACCCTAATCGCATTAATCTGTTAACACTGTTGTGGGGTTTCACGATTTATAACCCTATGCGCAAATCAGCTCACTCTGTCTTCAGTAGTCTACACGTTTACAGTAGGGAAGCTATGTATCACTGTATCACACGCTCCCAATTACACAATTACACACACGTCCGGTTCTTCTTTCTGCGACGGCTGCTATACTCCAACT
>NW_019721514.1:69484-94023 GCF_002891405.2 Cryptotermes secundus | reverse complement strand
CAGTAGGAAGTTGATTACGAGTACGTAGCATTGCGCGTTACGTCACCGCGGAGGGGCGGGAGGGAACGCTACGTTACCGCCACGCGCCTGCAGCATCTGCTGTAACTGTTACTTTTTTGTAACTTCATTGTTACGACATTAATCAGGTGGTCTTTGTAATGGAAATGCTGTGTTTTCTTTGAGGTACCAACTGAACTTATGTATATTGTCAAGTGATGGATTGTGACCATAGGCCAGGTTTGGATTGATAATCGAATTTATTGGACTCTTTTTGATACAGTGCATGATTATATCTTACAGGTCACTATTACACACACATTCTAGTGTCCACAGTCACGCCTTCACTTCCGTTGCTTGGTAGTGACTTCTAACGGCAGACATTCCCCTTCCTCTGGTTTCCCAAACTATCCCTGGCCTCAGCTACCACTTTCTCATAGCTCACAATGACTGAACTGCAGTTCAACTCACCAACTCCTCAGTAACTGACTCCTCATTTGCCCTGCTTATAACATCTTGGCATGGACAGCCTAGAAAACACCGCTCTTCTGATGCAATGCAGTTGTTGCCGTGGAATTGTTGCGTTCATGTCTGTTGACGCAGCCGTTACCTATCAACGGGTAGACATGCCACGATATTATACAGACGAATGACACGTGTGTGCTGGTGTTAAGAATGGGTGGAAGTGAAATTTTTAGAAGCTGGTTTCTCACCAAAACCTCCGGGTTCAAGCCCATGTGAACTTCAGTGTGGACAAAGTGGCACAGGACCAGGCATTTTTCCGTTTTTTTTTTTTCGGTTTTTCCGCTTCAGTCTTCGTTCTATCATAGCTCCATACTCATTTAACACCGCCCCTTGAGGTGTGCGATAGCTCTGACCAGGCAGCACATTATCACTTCCTCTGCCTTTAAGCTTTACCCTTTACTTTTATGGTCTTTAAGTTGGGGTCTTACAACTCTGACCGGGCATTTCACTGCTTACATTGTAACATTTTTTGTATAAATAAGCTGCAGAAATAATAATAATAACTAGCGTAACTTCCCGCTGAGGCTTGGTGGCCCGGGAGGGCGGTCACTCACCGCCCCCTGCCGTCAACATTCATTTCAAATGGTGCATAAATTCGCTCTTTATAAACCGAGAAACCGTGAAATTGCTTTGGAACTAATTCATATTGCGCCATTGGAGTGGAAACAATGAGTTGATTTGTTCCGTGTGGAAATATGTTAATGTCCATGTTTCATAACGCTCACTTCGGAACCACTTCTTAGGGCGTCTCGTGATCGGTTGTGCGGCGACGCGAAATCACAGGGGGCGTGGCCTAAAATTTGGGCATAGTAACATATGTCCATCTTTATGAGATCCTACAGTTCATGAAAGTCCATAGAGTCTACAGTCCAGTCTGCAGGGGAAGGCACCAAACGTCACTGTTCAGTGGGTAGTGCTCTGCTTCGTTATTGGAAGGTACCGAGTTCACATATCGGCCCGGACACCGTCCGTTCCTCAGTGAAACCACGCAAATCGTAGGCCAAAATATTTGGGTGTGTTCTGTCTCCACACGCTTCCATAGGCTTTAACTTACTTGCAAATGTGAGATTTCAGAATGTGTTTTGTTCAAAATCACATTTAAACTGCAGCCGATTCCTGACTTCAAACCCAGTTTCCCGAAAATTGGTGCCGATTGTCCTTGTGCTTAATGAATTAAGCACAACGCCCCGAAGACGTGTGGGGGAGTGGTGGTATAGCTCCATCATTATTGACCTCGACACTAGATGGATGTGAGTAGTCAGCTTTACGCTCCGGCCGCTGTACCCCCAGAGAAAGCTTCCGGTACCATTGGATAGAAGGATGGGTGGACCCCAGAGCTTGTCTCGATGCTGTGAAGAAGAGAAAACTCTCTTGCCCCTACCGGGAATCGAAACCCGGCCGTCCTACCCATAGCCTGTCGCTATACCGACTGAACCGTCCCGGCTCATCTGACGGACTTAATGCATTCCAATACTCAGATGACGAAATACCGGAATATCGCCTCAAATTAGGCCACGACCACCTTTTTTTTTTATTGTTAGTGGGGTGGGACTTAGTCCCTTGTACTGCGGCCACTTCTGGCCTATTGTACCAGCCCCAGATGATAGGTGAGGGTGATTGTGGAGCAATTGGTGGAATGAATATTGGCAAGGGAAACCGAAGTACTCGGAGAAAACCTGCCCCAGCGCTACTTTGTCCACCACAAATCCCACTTGACCAGACCCGGGATCGAACCCGGGCCGCCGCGGTGGGAAGCCAGCGACTAACCGTTTGAGCTATGGCACGGCGCTCACGACCACTTCATTACGTACCTGTTCCAATTCATAATTCACTGCTCACACAATTTGACGCCGTATTGTATGAGCTGCTTGCAGCATTGTGAAGTCAACCGTAAATAAGTGAATCTGTTGACCATTTCATACGGTTTCGGCTGCCACTCAACCAGAACCACAGGCTGAGCTCTTTTTGTACTATGAAAGCATCGGAACGGGCCATCTTCCTACAGACCGCTGCCCTAGGGGATTTCAGTTCTAGTCGCGTGCTGACATGCTGACCATTATGACTGAAATGAGCGGCCTCCGTAGTCTAGGGGTAACGTTCCCACCCCATGACAAGCCCGGCGGAGGTCGTCGAATTTTTAAGGGCGGAAAAATTCAGGGAACAAGTCCTCCGGGAGGGACTTTAAGCCATGGGTCCCGTGTCGTAGATTTACGGCACGTAAAAGATCCTCTTATCTCTAGGAGACCTCTGAGCTAAATAAGGTAAGAAGTTTCCCGCCCAAGTAGTTTCCAATGCCTCTGGTAGATGGGGGAAGTATCGGGTACTGAGGGCCGACCTCGTTGGCTGAACGGGGCGGATAGCACGCACCAGTACCGGTAGGGTATGGCGACTGGTAGAATATCAAAGGGGGACGTACTATACACTATTAATCGCGGTGCATGGGGAAACCCACCCCTCCAATAATAATAATAATAATAATAATAATGACTAAAATATATCGTGGTTTTCCTCAGTTCTTTCTTTCCGGTAATAGAGTAGTACTTTGAAATGGTCCATGTCCCTTTCCTTGCTTAGTTTCCAATTAACCGTACATAATTGTTCTCCGGTCTCATGACTGAGCTCTGCAGTTGATACAGACTTACTTCCTGTATCTGATCGAGGAATTCCCCCTTACAGAACCCCGCCATTGGAAGTTATCTTGAGCCAGTTTAGTACAGTTTTCATATACAACTTCATGATCCTATGTTATAATTTGTAGTGAACCTTAACTACCATTGCCCTATGTCTCTTCCCACGAGATATCCCAAACGGAATTTGAGAATCGATACATTCCCAGCTACTCGCGAGATATTTCGATTAGAACAATAATAGTCATACTTCTGGGAGGAATTTATTGATGTTCGAGGATACCAGTGAAAGAAGCGTGTCTTGCCATCTGTTAATAGTTAATCTAACCATTACATTAAATCCTCGCTAATCCGGTTACAGTTAATCCGGATCGAAATATGAACAATTCTGTTCACAGTTGAATACATACTTTAAAGGCGCGTCCACATTACTCGTGCTCGTGCTCGCCAGACTTGTGCTCGTCGGGAGACTCATCTGTCTTTTACTTGTGTCCGTAAATCTTCGTCCACACTACTTCAGTTGCTCGCCAGGCTTCGGCGCGTGAGGATCCGTATATTTACTCGTAGTGTGTATAGGCTGTAGTCGTATTTTAATTTATTGGCTATAGTTCTTAAATTAAAAATTTTAAATTTGCTTGTCACGTGACTTGTCATGTCGTCCACATTACTCGCGAGCATAGCGAGTCACACGAGCACGAGTAATGTGGACGAGCCTATAAAGCCACATGCCATTTAGGAAGTCAGGTGAGTCACTTGTCTGTTCAGACAAAACTTGGCAGTTTCTTCAGACCTGCATTATTACGTACGTTCAAAACAAGTACAACTTTGAGTCTTCTATCGATGAATAAATATTGCCTTTTGTAGTTTTTAAATAAAGGCTCTACAGCGATATTTTTCTTTGTTTTCATCAGCACTACCTCTGTTATTAAATTTTCCGTTTGTTTTTGTTCAAAGTTTTTTTTTTGGGGGGGGGCTACCTTTTGCTTCACTAATCCGGATGACCCCTTCCCCCTTACTTAGGATTAGCGAGGGTTTACTGTACTGGCTTTGCAATAACAAGAATTGCTTGAAGAGTTATGTTTTCTGGGAGCTTTCACCGTGAAGTCCGTTGAAGGTCAACGGCGTTGTATCCCACTGCTGTTAGAACCTCTGATTACCGGGTACTTAAAGGCTTGTTTAAATAACAAAATAACTTAAGCTGTAATTCTACAATTTCGCTAATGATGGTAAGTGACATGTGCAGTTGATACACCATCGTTGTGAGTCAGTCCGTATACTCAGACAGGTCAGATGGAATTTGCAGATGCTGCTTGTTGCTGAAGCCAGCGAAATGAATTGCGAGGTATTGCGTGTTGGCCCACATAAAGCAACTCTGTCGCCCCGCGGCGGGGATTGTCTCTTGTTTGCAGATAAAAATGGCTGACAGACATAATTACTCAGCTTCACAACACTGTTAACCCTGTTTGCACAATAATATATGCATTTCGGATTCCACAAAGAGAGAAACAGATGCCTCATCAGCGATATATGTTTCTTTATACAGGATAGGGTTCTTTTTTTCGTAAAGCATAGTGTACAGACCTAACGAGTACTGCATTTAAAACGACTATACACACAGGAAATGCAGCCATCAATGTAATATATGTCTGGTGTGTTTCTGTCCTCAAAACGTCCACCATAAATATAAGAAAAATCAGTTCGAGAGATCACTGTCCAAGTAACAAACTTCATGGGGTCTTTCTTGAGACGCCAGCAGTTAACCAACCAGTAAAGGAATTCCCAGTGTTTTAAGGAATCCGAAGGTTTATTGCCGTGTTCACAAGAGCCCGCCACCAGTCTCGTTCGTGAGCCAGAAGAATTCAGTCGACACTCCCCATCTTATCTCTCTGAGATGTATTTTAATATTATTCTCCCATCCACGACTAGATCTTCATAGACGTCTCTTTTCTTCAGGTTCTCCTCCAAAATTTTATATGCGCTTATCACCCATTCGTGTTACATAGCCCTCCTGAACCGTGACTTGATCGTTATCATAATGTCTGGTGAGGAGCACAAGTTATGAAGCTCCTTATTATGCAGCTTTCTCCAACCTCCTATTATTTCTTCCCTTACTATCAGAGACCAAGTTTCACACCCACGCGAAAGTACAGGCAGAATTGCGGTTTTTTTATATTTTAATCTTTATATTTTTCTATATCACGCGAGAAGACATATTCTGAACTGAATGACAGCAGGTACTTATGTTTTAGAATAGCCAATTTCAAAATGTTTCCTTCGACAATTCCAACACACTGCCAGCTATACTTGGCCTTTGCGCTATCTTGGAACCAGGCGTTGCAGACATGCGCACTGTGACCCATTAGAAAGGGAACAGTGTTTTCAAGAAACATAAGAAAGCATGGCCTTTCCGCTGATCGGTTAACCTATCCGTTTCTTCCAACTGCCTTGCTACACCCCCAAACGGTATCTCTCTCTCTCTTTTTTTTTTTTTGTTCTTTACATAAACTGCATTGTAAATATTTTTCTCTACCATAGTCTAACCGCGGAATTTCGACTTTTGCTGTACTCTCTCGCAAAGAAAACTTTCTGCTCCACACTGTAGGCCTCCACGATGTTTTGGGTTAAACCGCTGCTGTTCCAGTGCTACCAGCTTCACATAAAAATATATACCTGGGATCTTCGAAATATTCAGTTCCGAAACTATGTTGCTAAGAAAAATACAAGAAACTGCAATGACTTGGTTGAATAAAGTGTTAATACTGTAGTTTCATTTTGTGAACCGGAATAGCTCAGTCGGTATAGCATCCATGGGCTAGACGACTGAGGAATCTGGGTTCGATTCCCAGCTGCTGCAAATTACTTTTCTTGTTTCCATTGTGTTCAGACCAGATCTGGGATCCACCCAGCCTCCTATCCAGTGTGTACTGGGGGCTCTTTCTCCTGGGTAAAGCACCTGGCTCTTGAAGCGTACCACTCACCTCCATGTAGTGCCTAGGGTAAGAATAGATGGAGTTATACCTCCACTCCAGCATACGTCTTGATGGCGTGGTAACTTCACCCTCCTATTTATACCTGCTTTGAGAGCAAAAAAACATCTCTGCATTCTGCCCACGGAGTGTATATATGTGCCCATATGATTCTCATAATAAAACAGCAACTGTTTCCCTTAGCACTTCATTGATTCGTCTTTGTAACTGAGGAGTAGTGTTTTCTGTGAGATAGGAATTGAATTACTTCAATGAATGTCGGTTTCCGAAGGTTCCTTACGGGCAGCACTTCACGTGAGGAATGTGTACAGGAAACTTCTAGAAGCTCATGTCTTTGTGTAGACTGGCTGACCTCGCTCTGACTTGCTGACTTCGCATGGTCAAGCTGACCCGGCAGTTAAAGCTGCTGACAGAATCTGACAGCCTTGGTGCGTTCGTGCTGTATCCCTTTGAATCCCGAATTCCATCAAAATAAAAACAATTCAGTCCGTACCTCACAGGAAACACATTCCGTCTCGAAAACAAACACCAGCCGGTTAATATGTTGTTTAGAGAAATGAGAATAATGATTGTTAATTGGGAGTTCTTAATAATATTAAAAACAGTTGGTGCGTGTAGTTACCACTGTACTTCAAAGGCTTTACCACTAAAGAAACAAGCCAAGCGACATATTTTACGGTATCGAAACTGGAGTCTTCTTTGAGCTTTCGTGAAAGACTAAGAAATTCCTCTTGTTTATGCTTGTGAATCTTGATCACCAGCACGCGAAGTGCACCAGATCTTGTCTCTTGAGTTCATGGAGGGGTTCATGCAGGCGTGGCCATCTTGTAACTCTCTCCCCTTTTATAATAACGATGCTACATCTGTTTTACAGATTCTAAACAAACATAAACCGCTGTGTTTGCTTGCTCTTGTACTCTTCGATCCTGAACAGGCAGTACTTCACTCCTAAACGTCTGTAAATTCTACTAGACTACACGGCGTCACATCCCGGAACGTAGTACCCTTGAATTATGAACATTGCTACAATCTCGTATTTAACGCCGTGTAGTCTGCTAAATAGGAAAGTTTCGTATGTGCCTGTTGCCTCCATCTTCAGAGAAACAAGAGGGCCGAAACGTTGCTCTCCGCGCCACATCCCAGAAGACAGAAGCCTTAATAGTCACAGTCATGGAAAGCTCAGATAGCACAACTTTTGATTAAATTTGGTATTGCGAATCTTTTCCAAGAGTTGCTCGACGTGAGTTCTCACACTGGTCACTATAAAGTGTGTGGGATATGACGCCGTGTAGTCCGGTAGGTGTTATCGACTTGTCAGATAAACTTACTGCTTCTATTTTCATGGAAGAAGCGACATTGAAGCATGAAACAGTGCACTATTTGGTGCATACTTGCTCAATTTACTCTTCTGCCCTGAAGCTGGAGGCCGAACGTTCCTCCGAAACATCGACAAACTTTTACCAGACTGCAGGACTTCACGTCACAGAAGATCGCACTGTTCAGACCGCCGGGAGAACCTCAAATGTGACTTGCAAGGTTATACTTCTCTGTAGTTCCGTCTTATGACTTTTGTTCATCTTCTGTTACTGTATCCCTCGTCAGTCCAAATCCGCTGTTCCCTCAGCACCCTGTGCTCATTCTCTGTGGGATTCCCTGAATATGAGAGACCAAGTTTCACACCCATACCAAGGTAATTTGTTGTCCCTGTGCGTAGCTAATTAAGCACTATACCATGACAGCGTATGAGGGAGTGGATGTATAGATCCACGTATTCTTGACCTCGGCACTCGGAGGTGAGTGATGACGTTCACGCCGCTGCTGCTAACTCCGACCCCTCAGCCGTCGAGCCCGTAGCGCAATCACTATACCGACTGAGCTGTCCTGGTTCACCTGTACCAAGCAGCAGGCAAAATTACAGTTTGCGTGTTTTAATTTTGTTCGTGTTTAGACAGGAAACTGATGGACGTGGTACTCAACTGGCTGGCAGCAACATAAGCTTGTCTTAATTTCCGCATGAGTGCAGTTTTGATTTGTTACTGTCGTACCCAGATGTTCTAACTGTGCCACATTTCCAAATGATCTGTTTGCTGCCTTCACGTCGTGACTCTGTCCTGTATTCTGGTGACAAGACTTCAACAGCGCCCATAAATTGGGCCAGTGACCACGATGAGCAGAGCCACCGAGTTCGGTATGCAGTGAAAGTACGGTCTGTGTTGTGTGTGTTCTGCAGCACGCACGCACAGTGTAGGTTGTACTGTCCAGCGACAAGGGGCCGCGTTTAGAAAGCAAACCATGTCACATTGAAGGCAAAGTTGTCTCTCTACGTATTTAAGCACCGTTATGGAGATGTATGGGGGAGTGGAATTATAGCTCCACGCATTATTAACCTTGCTCCAAAGTGGGAGCGAAGAGGAAGAAAAATAATGTTTTTAGACGTCAGACGGGAAACGTTGTGTCAAGCAGTTTCAAATGTTCACTTGCATCAGATGGCCATATTGAGTTCACTTGTGAATGCAAATACTCGAACGGCTTTAACACTGACTTATTCACAGCAGATTGTACTTCTCTTTCTTGCGCACTTTCTCTATATTTCTACCGCATTCTGCCCCGCAGTCACATGTCATGAGGTCAGTGAAACCTCAAGTTCTGTCGTGAGGTAGCGCTGATTGCCTCGTGACTGCAGTTTCACCTGTTCCTGTGGCGAGATGAAATATCTCCGCGGTTACTGCGAACTGAGACCCCAGGAGACACGGCTCGTGTCGTCAGACGCGTCTCTTTGTCTGTTTAGCGTCGGAACAATCTCTCAAAACAGGGATACGTTTGTTGTGCCGCCGTCTAGTGTGCCAGAACCCCCTGTTACTCTCAGGATCCACCGATACCTTCCACTGGCTACTTATACCACTCTTCATGCACCATTTTTTGGCTTTCACAAACGCAGCCTTCTTCAGGGTTAGCGCTGCTCCTGATGGTTCTCTCTGGGCTGCAGTGTCTGAACGAGGCTGTCCACACGCGGCTCGCTCTTGTTTGGAGAACTCTTTGACCCAAAATATGGAGGCAGTGCGTTACTCTGAAACATAAATAAACCAGGGGCGTAGGGTACATGGATGTGGTGGAAGCATTGCTTCCCTATAGAAAAGCAACCAAGAAAGAAATTTTTCAATTTCGAAAAAATATTTTATACTTCAAAGTATTAATTAATCTGAGAACATATATTACATATAATGAGAATATTGCAAGTTTTAATGTGTTACATAAACAATTTATCAGGACAGATCAGTTATTTTCTTCCAAAATGCAGGAACTTTAAACTGCAACACGCGCGGAAGCAGCAGGTATTTCGCTTCCACCCTCCCCTGGGTTAACTGGCTGACTCAGTGTCAATGTTGTCTNAAGAAAAACAGAAGAATCGAGCTGAATTATAAACAATAAAGTAAGCATTAATTATATTCCAGGTTCACAACCCTGTCATTTGATGGCTATAAATTTGTGTTGATAATTATGTGTTATTTTAATATATTAGCTTAAATATACAATACATATTAAACTCTTAGCTGTTTTCTTGTAAATAGAAGATAGAAACTATAGGGCATGTAGAAAAAATTTATATACACGTATATAAAGTTGCTTCCCTGCTTTCGGTAGTCATGCTACGCCACTGAAATAAACGTCTGCCAGACTGCACGACGTCACGTCTGTAGTCACCCCCTTCATAACCTCATATCTAGAAGAATCTGATGACTTATCGATCCGCCTCACCGACAGACGCTGGCGCGCGAATGGAGGTACTTGAGATATGGCATGTACATGTTCGTCGCGCTGTAAACCCCAGAACTTAGGGGATGACGGGTTCGCGAGCCGTAGTTTGCACATGATTTCTCTGTAGGTTGTTCATTAAATTGACGCTTTCGTAACTCAAGATGTCCTTCAGATTACAGTAAACCATCACTAATCCGGATTAAATGGGGGAGGTCATCCGGATTAAGCGATAACCCGAATTAATGAAGCAAAAGATAGACCTAAAAGAAGCTGACCATTATGACTGAAAGAAGCGGCCTCCGTAGTCTAGGGGTAACGTTCCCACCTCATGACTCAAGGTACGCGGGTTCAAACCCGGCGGAGGTCGTGGAATTTTTAAGGGCGGAAAAATTCAGGGAACAAGTCCTCCGGGAGGGACTTTAAGCCGTGGGTCCCGTGTCGTAGATTTACGGCACGTAAAAGATCCTCATGTCTCTAGGAGACCTCTGAGCAAAATTAGGTAAAAAGTTTCCCGCCCAAGCAGTTTCCAATGCCTCCGGTAGATGGGGAAGCATCGGGCGAGGCTGAACGGGGCTGATAGCGAGCACCAGTACCGGCAGGGTATGGCGACTGGTAGAATATCAAAGGGGGACGTGCAATAGACTATTAGTCGCGGTGCATGGGGAAACCCACCCCCTCCAATAATACTAATAATAAATAGACCTAAAAGACAAAATAAAAACTTAGAAAATAAATAAGTGGAAAATTTTAATAATCTAGGTAGTGCTGATGAAGCTCAAGCGAATCTTGGATATTTCCATGCAGTTTCAGTCTCTCCAGCTGCCCTCAACACAGCCTGAAAGTCCTCTTGCTCCTAAATCCCACGTGTCTTTTTAAGTATGTACTCAACTGTGAACAGAATTTTTCATTTCTCATATTTCGATCCGGATTATCCGACATCCTGATTAACTGTAACCGGATTAGCGAGGGTTTACTATACTGGACGGCTATTAAAACTGTGGATCGCGAACTTCGAACGGACCGCGATGTTCTCTGGTGTTAGTCGCCGGATTTTCCACGAGTTGTTAAAAAACAGTTGCATCCACACACATTTTTTCGCAAGTCTTTATGACTCAGTAAATGTTCTCCCGTAAAAAGCAGCAGCGGTTTGTGAAATATTCCGCAATTCTTTCCGTGGCTGTACAGGGACGTTTTATATCTTGCTGTAGGTGCAGAGTGGCTGTAAAGCTATTTAGGTTTCTGCTGTCACCGTACAGCCTGATAGGGTCTTGCAGCGTTGTGCAGAAATTCACTTTTTGCTGAATGGCACGTATGGGAAGGGAGAGGGGTTCTTATAAAATTATATATATTTTTTTTTACAAGGCTGCAGTACGAGAAAGAGCCAGAATAGCTCACTCGGTATAGCGACAGGCTACGGCCGGGCCGAGACCGGCTCTGGGGCCCATATAGCCTCCTATCCTATGTGTGCCGGGCGTAAAACAGCCGAAACGTGAAACTGCCCCCCCCCCCCATACGTTTTCATTCCGTGTTGCATAATTAATTAAGCATGGAAACAACTTTACCTTTTACGTTTTTACGGTATCACAAAGGCTGTGAACCCTTTGATACGGTCACATCTCTACCAGTTGCTGTAAAGGCAAGTGAGTTCGTCTGCTTTATCAAGCAACATGACATGAAGACGTATGGGGGAATGGAGTTATAGAACCACCATTCTTAATCTCGGCGCTAGATGGAGGTGGGTAGTCAGCTTCACGCCCCGGCCAGTTTATCCCAGGGCAAACAACCTCCGATACCCATTGGATAGCGCGGTTGGGCCCCAGAACCAGTCTAAACTTGTGGAGAATTCTCTGCAGGGAATCGAACCTTGAC
Organism: Cryptotermes secundus; assembly: GCF_002891405.2. NCBI lineage: Eukaryota > Metazoa > Arthropoda > Insecta > Blattodea > Kalotermitidae > Cryptotermes > Cryptotermes secundus. The sequence goes on along the minus strand of NW_019721514.1, from coordinate 82,262 downwards.
GCGTACCGACTGGGCTATCAGCTCCTGGTTAACCCTATCGATACGTCATTTTAATTACGAAAAAAATACTCTTTATGCAGTTGGTAACGATAGCCGTCTTGTGGGTTGTGGCACCGTAATGTGTGCCGACGTTTCGGGGGAACATACAACTCCATTTTCAGGTGGAAAGTAAGTCATGTAAGAAACGAGAATATACAAACTCTTCGACCGTCAAGATGGAGGCGATACGTAACTCCGAAACTTCGTCGGAGTTCAAGCAAACTACGAGTACATAGCGTTGCAACCCAGAACATCGAAATCCTCATAGTCACCGCTGTGACAACCTCAAACCCAACAAAGATGTCAGTTAAATCGATTTTAACTGATATTATACGATTCGGAAGTTTCCATGCGGAAGTAACAGGAGTTTCTTGGCGATATATCTCGTGTGTATCATGGAACCGTGTTAAGAAGTTCTGTTAACGCCCCGCTGCAGCGAGTGGGCCCCACTTCTTGCTGAACTGTGGGAAACAAACGCTGCAGTTCCCATATTCCCACAAGGTCGACCTCTCATTATGTCAGGCAGAAGCACCGGTTTGTGTCCTGTTTCCTCTGCTTTACGTAAGAGACCAACTGCCGTCACAGTAAGACATTCACAGAATTATGAAAATGGGCCACTGCTTACATACGTTACGTAGGTAAAAGAAGAATACCATGAAGACGTATGGGGGAGTGGAAGTATAGCTCCATAATTCTTGATCTCGGCATCAGATGGAGGTGAGTGATCAGCTTCACNGGAGGCGATACGTAACTCCGAAACTTCGTCGGAGTTCAAGCAAACTCCGACTACACGGCGTTGCAACCCAGAACATCGAAATCCTCATAGTCACCGCTGTGACAACCTCAAACCCAACAAAGATGTCAGTTAAATCGATTTTAACTGATATTATACGATTCGGAAGTTTCCATGCGGAAGTAACAGGAGTTTCTTGGCGATATATCTCGTGTGTATCATGGAACCGTGTTAAGAAGTTCTGTTAACGCCCCGCTGCAGCGAGTGGGCCCCACTTCTTGCTGAACTGTGGGAAACAAACGCTGCAGTTCCCATATTCCCACAAGGTCGACCTCTCATTATGTCAGGCAGAAGCACCGGTTTGTGTCCTGTTTCCTCTGCTTTACGTAAGAGACCAACTGCCGTCACAGTAAGACATTCACAGAATTATGAAAATGGGCCACTGCTTACATACGTTACGTAGGTAAAAGAAGAATACCATGAAGACGTATGGGGGAGTGGAAGTATAGCTCCATAATTCTTGATCTCGGCATCAGATGGAGGTGAGTGATCAGCTTCACCCCCCGGCCAGCTTATACCCTGTAACCCTTTAGGTAGGAGGCTGCATAGGTCCCAGAGCCGGTCTGGACGCTGTGCCCCTGCTGGGAATCGAATTGCGACCTTGCAATCCGTAGCCCGTCGCTATACCGATTGGACTAACCCGGCTCCTCTGTACGTCACCTGGGCTGGGTATACACTAGAGATAAATATTGTGACATGTAGGCCGTTTCTAGGGAACAGCTCAGTACAAAACGTGTTTCCGCGTAAACGAACATTCAACAAAGGTTTCCATGGATACGAACAAGCAACAAACACTTTCCATGGATACCGCTAATCGTATATAAGCGGCCATTCAGATGAGAACGTATTCATTCGCGGAACAGAAATGAGTGATTCGTAAACCATAACCAAGTCATTCACAGTCGAAGGAAGAATAGAAGAGAAGGCAGTCGTACTCCAGTAAGGAATGGAGCGAGTCTTAGACAGTCACTGATTGTGACTAAAAGAGATTATAAAAGAAGGCGTCAATGGATCCCATCATCCAATCCAAAACCCGTTATTAATCATCACTGAGCCATAAACACGTGACAGATGATAGTAAAGGTTGGGTGTGAGGTTCTCACAAAAGTGACTATAAAATATGACACCGTGTAATCCGGAAGAAGTTCACGTTTCGGAGGTACGTACTGCTTCCGTCTTAAGGGGTTAAGAATAAGCCAAGCAAGCGGAGACATGTTTTAGGCAGTTACGCTCGAAATGCTTACAGAAACTCATCACGTCCTTGTTACGTAGAATGTCCATTACTCCTGTCCGATTTGAACCCTATCTGTGAGCCGGTTTTCTAGAAAATATGGAAGCCTCGACGTCTCACAACAGTATGGGCCTCCAGGGTCTGTCACAGGATAGATTTAGCTTACCTCAACACCATCTGTAAGCCGGTTTTCTAGAAAATATGGGAGCCTCGACGTCTCTCAACCCTATGAGCCTCTAAGGCCTGTTTCAGGATAGGATTAGCTTACCTCAACGACATATGTGAGTCGGTTATGCAGAAAATGTGGGAGCCTCGACGTCTCACAACCTTATGGGCCTCCAAGGCCTGTTTCAGGATAGCATTAGCTTACCTCAACGCCATCTGTGAGTCGGTTATGTAGAAAATGTGGGAGCCTCGACGTCTCACAATTACTTTGGTAATTTCTTGGGTAGCTGAGCAACAACTAGCTTCTCAAGGAGGACTGTGATTTAGCAGTTTCAAAACGCTGCGCCTCTGATACAGTTTATTTGAAGCCAGTGGTTGACGAATGTTTGGAGAGCGTCAGAAATTAATGTTTTGCTTAATTTCGTTCCTTTTTGTTGCTAATCCCTCCCACTTCATTTCGCCTTTTGAGTTTCGTTGACTCAGTCCATCAGTCCGATTAGTGCCATTGCAGAATCCGCGGGTACCTTCATGCTCTGTTTAGTGCAATAATCTGAATTTGAAGTTCTCCACTCATAACTGGCATACTGAACGCGAGACGAGAAGCCCTGAACCGTGCATCTCCCATTTTGTTGGCCCTTCGGTTCCTACCTTCTTTAGTAATGAAGAAGTTCGTGCATTCTGCCCACACAGCGTATGATTCTGACAATAAACAGCGATTATTTCGCTAAACAGGATTAACCGTTGTCATGGAGACGCACTGAATTCCCTGTGCGGTAAAAGTAAAGTCGTCCCTGTGCTTAATTAACTAAGCAGTAGGCCATGAAGACGTGTGGGAGAGTAGAGGTATAGCTCCACCATTTTTGACCTTGCCACTAGGTGGACGTGAGTGGTCAGCTTCACGCTCCGCCTCTTTACCCCCGAGATAAGAGCAGGCTGAGTGGGTCCCAGAGCCGTTCTGGACGCTGTGGAGCAGAGAAAAATCTCTTGCCCCTTCCTGGAATCGAACCCCGGCCGTCCAGGCAGTCACTGTACCGACTGAGATGTATGATAGGATGATTAGAGAATAATTGGTTGGAAAGGATATGGTCGTGGCCTATCTTGAGCTGCTACGCATTTTCGTGGAGAGTGTCATAACACGTTAAAAAAGCTATCCCTGTAACAGGCCGTGGAAGTCCACAGGGCTCTGAGACGTCGAGGCCTCCACATTTTCTAGACAATCGGCTCACAAATGGCGGTGAAGTTGTCAGCCTTACGCGCCGGCCGCCCTTTACACCCAGGAAGCTTCCTGGTACTCATTTCTGTTATAGGCTGAGTTGACCCCAGGGCCATAGTGCGGTTAGAAAAATTAGGTCAATCGAAAAATCTGATAACCTCATTGGAAATTGAACCCGCGACATTTTGGCATGTAGCATAGTGTCTCAACCAACTACGCTATCGCGAGCCCCCCTGAACCACTGGCGGTGTCGTTAAATACGCCATAAATAAAGTAATTGAAACGTTTTTGGCCCCCTCATTTTGGGTGGAAGGATGAAGGTATACACATAAACACGGAAAATTATGCGAGGCGTCCGTACACAGGATCGTTACTGAGGGTTGTGCACTCATCTAGGGTGTGATGCTGTGTAATCTGATACAAGTTTCCGTACGTTTTGGTGGAAAATACTGCCTCCATCTTCAGTATAAAAGAGGAAATCCAGCAAAAGCGGACATGAAGTTCCCGTGACTGCGGTTATGACGTGACTAACTACTGACTGTGTTGCTGCATTCCTACCTTTTTCGTCCCTGAAGATGGAGGTTGTACGTACCTTCGAAATATCAGTAAATGTCTACCAGAGTACACGGTGTCGTATCCAAGATGACGAAACAACTTTGAAATCGTGGTCGAGTTATTGGTTATTTAACGACGCTGTCGGTTTCGAGCGGTGCATCGCGTTACTAAGATGGCAGACATTTAGGACTATGGTTTTTATGTGATAGCCGATTCCAACGCACCCCTGAGGTTCGGGTGTGCGTCTTTTTTTTTACGTGGTGTCCCCAGTAGGCCTAGTCCACGATGGCGTGATGGTGAGGTTAGAGAAGAGTTGGTGTGGCAAGATAAGATAGGGCGATGGGGCCATCTTTGCTGGTTGGAGTGGCCTTGGCCTTAGGATAAGGCGTTATAAACTTGTTGAAAGATATCTCGGTGTCTGACGATGGCCTTATGTGCAGGGTGTATGGGATTGAGAAATCCCATCGAGTCCTCGATGTACTGCTCTCATCGGAGATTGGACGTGGCTGGCAGATCTGTCGTATCGTAGTGAACCAAGGCGTCTGTCAGTGGCTTGATGATGGCGATAAGTCGAGCTCCATATTTATAGAATGTGGAGAGACCTTTGCGAATGAGATACGAAATGAATCTTGTTGGGAAGCGGACGAGTTGTAATGTTGTATGAGCCTCTGAAGTTCCCTCAAAGCTGGCTTTAAGGAAGTGAAGGATGGAATTGAAGTGTCTTGATGCGTTGTTGGTGTGGCGGACGGAGAAGATGAAGTGGATGTGGTCTCCGTGGTCGAAGGCAGCGAAGGTTGGGGCTTTTTTGGTTGGTGGGAGGACGTTGAAGGTAGACTTGTGGAGGATGAAGGGTATATGTAATGTTGCTGGTGCTCCCAACACAAGTAACAGGCGCAGACTGAGGTATAGTGCGGACAAATGCTGTGGTATACCATTGTGGCTGCAGATGGGATGCAATATGAGTTTTTATATGGTAGTTGATGGTGGTGGGGGCAGAGTTATCTGCGTTGTATTTTTAGTTAAGTTTATCACCATCAGCGTATCATACCAAAAGTGCTGCTCTAAGTGTCTTGCATCTTTGTATCCACATCCGCTACACAATATTTAACGTGCTCTGTCTTATCGTAGCCTTGCTTTATGCTGAGTTGTTTATTACCCTTTGTGTTTCGTGACCTTGAATCTCTAAGATGGTGAAATGAGGATAACCAGAAAAGTTCTGTCGTTGTTTATAGGATGATTATTGAATGAGTTGGTGGGATGAGAATTGACAGGGGAAACTGGTGTACTCGGATAAAACCTGCCCCAGGGTCATTTTATCAACTGAAAGCCCCAACATGACCTGACTCTGAGAAGTAGTGGGTCTGGAACGGGGTCCACTCAGCCTCATGACAGTTGAGAAGCTATATCTAGCAACTCCGGATTAGAAAACCGAAATTAACGTCCGTGGTGATTCGTTGCGCTGACCACGCGACACAATCTATCCACTAACTTCGCCGACAAGCGGCGGTCTCTCGGTCGGTATAGTTCTCTTGCGGACTCAAGCCACGGAGTTTTCTGTATAAAAATTACCTCGATTCTTGCAGGCGTTTCGTAGGGAAAGTCTTGGATCGTAAAGCATATCGCATATTGTATGTTGAAAGGAATGCAGACTGCTGCGGTGGGAGTTTTACATTCTTCCGGATTATGCAACCTGCCTCATTTTATCGGTTGTTTGTGTTCGAATTATGCACAGTCGTGAGAGGATGACAAAATAAATTCACAAACGGGTAACCATGGATACAGCAAGACGCAGAATTTCTCGCTTGTTAACAGAGATACGGGACCAATTACACGGTGATTACTAATTGGAATGACTAATGAGAAGCCATCTCTCGACTCGTGACGTTACAGTTATGTCTGTCACTACGATTATCTGATCTACTTACTTCGGCCTGTGAAAGGGACCCTGTCTTCTTGCATACTTGCTTCCACTTTCACTAATTTCTTCACACTTGTCTGTGCATCTCCCTGTATCCGCGGAACTTTCCGTCACTGTTACCTTTTGGATTTGAGGGTCTCAAATCAGTGACTATGAGAAGTTTATCTTCTGGGATATTACTCCCTATAGTCCAGTAGATGTTCGCTGACGTTTCGGAGGAGTGTATTTCCTCCATCTTCAATTTGGAGGAATTCATGAAGCGAGCACGAAGCTGAGTAATCTCCCAATAACTTTCTATTTGCGTACCTTCTTTTCGGCCCTGAACATGGAGGCAGTATGTTGCATCGAAACATTGTTATCCATCTACGAGAGTATCTGTAACTGCATGCAGTCCGCTGACACCGCCATCTGTGAGCCGATTGTCTAGAAAATGTGGGAGCCTCGACGTCTCACAACTCTATGGGCCTCACCGGCCTGCTACAGGGCTGGATGGACATCAGAGCCGGTCTGCACGCTGTGGAGAAGAGAGATAGTCTTTTCCCCTGCCGGGAATTGAATCCATGACTGTCCGGTAGTCGTATCCGTAGCTTACTCACCATACTGAAAAGCATGCCAACTATCTAGCATTTGTTATTGCGTTGAGAAATCAATTTTTTCTCTTATGAGTGTGAAACTTGGTCTCTCACATTAAAGGAGAGCATATGGCTCTGGCATTCGGAAGTAGACCACTACGGAACAGACTGAGAGAGCTACGGGAGATGTTTTGACCCTAGCTGGAGAAAATTGTACTCGTAAGCCCCATAATGGTGTTCATAATTCGTGTATTATTATGAAGGTCACATCGAGGACAGGATGGGCAGAACATATAGCGCGCATCCAGTAAATAAGAATAGTTTACAAAATTTATTGAAAGAACCCGAAGAAAAGTACCGGTTGTCACATCATGTATATTAATATGCATCGTAAACAGGGTATGAATATCTGGATTGGATTAAACTGACTGACGATGCGGTCCATTTGCGGAGTCCTATGAACACGCTGGTAAATATTCTGGTCGTATAAATTGCGCAAAATATATTGGTGACCTGAGCGACTATCAGCTTGTAAGAAATGTCTACACCATGGTGCTGCATAGTATGCTGCCTAGTGAACTAGTTCAGCTGAAGTGCGCATTCCCCGGGCTGTGGAACGTTTGGCTTGCCGCTTCTCGAGAGAAAGCTGCGCGCGGTCTCATTTGCTTATGAATGTTGCCTTGTTCGTGCGATGCTAGAGGACGGCCTTGTGCCTGGTTACGAAAGGTTCCTACAGTTGTGCGACTGCGCCGAGGGTCACAAGTTGATCGGAAGTGAAGTCGGAACAGGCTTCAGTCTTATCCGTCGGAGCAGAAGGTGGAGAAGATTGAGAAGAAGATGGCGAAGAGGCAAGACGAATCCTGCCTGTCCTACCGGGTGCAGTTGGCCCCAGCGCTGCTCAGATGTACCGTCAATACTGAGGGTGTTCTTAAATAAATAAATGATTGACAACACTGTCCACTGTGACTCAGTATATATTTATATAGTGCCTTTACATGTTTCGGTCAGTTGTGACCATCTTCAGAAGGCAATAACATGTTAAGGAACTACTATTACATAGACAAGCTTAAAATTTTGTATAAAGGTTTTTAATTATATTAGAATGTGTTAAAATATATTATTAATATTCTTAATTTTTAAAATCTTGAACCGCTGAGGTTTGTATCTCCGTGCCTGTTCTGTCAAAACGTGAGATTTGGGTGTTATTTGACGTCCTCTGAGGTCCAGGCAGCGTTCTTTCCCCCTTTTTATTATTATTATATGGTTGCCTTAACCAATCATATAATTTGACAGTGAGGGAACTGTACGTGTCAACCCGGCGGGAGAGAAAGCGATCAGCCACGACATTTCGACCTGAGAGCTGGCCCTCAGGAATGTGGAAACAATGCGGCCGAGCTGTCACCAAGCACTTGAGGATTCCGCGCTTTCACGGTGCTTCACTGCCCGTGTGTATCCCTTCCGTGACTAATAGCTTCATGCGCATGTCACCTACGCTTCGGATATCAATCATTCGTCATTGGCTCTACAGCCCTTTGTTGGGCCCTGGCCGCTCTTTCAGTTTCGTAATTCTTGGACGGGGGATCAGCCCGTCGCGAGACCGCTACCTGCAGACAGAACAGTACAGACAATGAAGCAGCGCACACAGACATCCATGCCTTGAGTGAGATTCGAACACACGATCCCAGATTTCGAGCTGACGAAGGCCGCGCGGCCACTTTGATCGGCTTCTGAGATGATTAGAGTCTCCAGCTCAAAGGCCGGAAAATGCTGAACAAGTCCTGAATTCCTCCGAGTCTTGCTCTGTCTGGTCACTACCCCGTGACCTACTGACAGGTGCTACCGCAGGGCGTGGCCCGGTGCACAGTGTTTGAAAACAAAGGCGACTGCCACTCCTCGAGGAAATGTAACTCACCACGTGTCGATCGGTGCACACACTTCTCTGATCGCAACAGACGTGACGTCATCAGATCTGGAACAGTCTGCGCGATCGGCATTTGTTCTCCTTTGTATTTAAAGAGCTTGTGCTCTCTTCTGGGATGTGACACCGTGCAATCCGATAGAATACATAGTACTCTTCGTTGTCACCGCTGTGATAACCTCCAATTCAGAAGCCCATTACTGCATTTGTGTGTTAATTATAAGGCATATGAAGACTCATAAGACATTAAGAGTCTTTATATGCCTTATAATTAACATACTACTCTTCGTGTGAGACGAGAACAGGGACGTGAGAGGAAGTGGCAGGAGGATGGAGACACCTGCATCATATTATGCAGTCAAATCAGGAATGATGAGATGGGCGGGGCATGCAGTACGCATGGATGGCATTGGGAAAAAATGTTTGGCGCCAATACGATCTGATTGGCGGTAAAGCGCCAGTCGTAAAGTAACTCTGACTAGCTCTGATTCCATCTTCACAGGGTTAAATATATAATGAGATGCGGGGGTTTGGGCTGGTTACGTCGAGACTCCCATATTTTCTAGACAATCGGCTCTCCAATGGCGGCGAGGTTGTAAACCTTACACGCCGGCCTCACCTTTACCCCCACGAAGATTTTTGGTACTCATTTGGGTTAGAGGCTGAGTCGATCCCAGGGTCATAATGCGGCTGGAAGGGTTAGGTCAATTGAAAAATCCGATGATCTCATCGGAAATCGAACCCGCGACCTACATGAATCTTAGAATGCTGTGTACCTCTTGACGAACTGAAGGACCAGCAGCTTCTCAAAAAGGACTCTCCACCATGGAGTCGTATCACGCATTTCGACGTTTGTATTCTCATCAACACTGGCGGCTTCTGCTCTCTTGTGAGCTCCTCCACGTCGTCATCAATGACCAGACGATTCAGCGTCGATTGATAGAAATACTGATGAATAATGAACTGGAAAGGATGTAGGGAAGTGATTGTGGCCTACTTCAGATACTTTTCCAGCATTTGCCTGGACAGACTCAGCAAACCCACAAAAGACCTCAGTCAGGACAGTCGATGTCCTGACCGAGATTCGATTCGAATACCTCGTGAGTACAGATGCAGAGCATTATCACTGCGCCACCGTCCTCAAGGAGATTGGATTCTCAGAATTACTGGGTTTTTCGACTATGTCCATAGTCCGGTATTATATAAACTATAAAACAAAGTTTCGGAACCTGGGTCCAGCGATTCAAATGAGCTCTTTCTAAGGGACCCAACAGAGTAAATGTCTTTCCCCTCACCTGAGAATGGAAACAGATCCCGTTTCCGAAACGTTGTGTTTTCTAGTTTCTAGAATACCGGACGATTGACAAAGTCCAAAAAATCCAGTAATTCTGAGTATTATGCACCATCGTCAGAACCCTTTAGAATCGAGATTGGATTCATCTGGCTTAGTGTCCTGACCAGTGGCTGTATGATGTGAACACGGTGGGGTTATGATGCTGGTAATTTCTTGACGAGCTGAGCGACTATTAGTTTCTCAAGAAAGGTTTTGCACCATGGAATTATACGACGCCTTTTGACATTTATAATGATACCATGGACCTTGGCGGCTGTGACTGCTAACGTGTGGGTAAACAGCTCTTAATGTTTACTTGCATTTGGCACTAGGAAGCATTGTCCGTCTTCTGGGCATCTGACCATTCAGCGCGCCCCTTGAGCCGTTGGCCTCGAACTGGCTCACGTGCTGCTGGAGCACGTGTATCGCCACCCAATTCGTAAGCCAGTCAGCCGTTACGTACCACTCTTCGGTTGTACGAGTACGTAACCCTGTAAGTGCCAAGTGTCGAAAATTTCGACCTTTACGAAAATTACTATGTCTTGACAGCATGTGAGATAAATTATCATTGTGTACTTGAACTGTGTAGTCGAGAAATATTTGAAATTAATTTTGTCCCTACATTTCTGCCATGCGATACCGTGTAATTATTAGAAATTCACTGATGTTTTGGGCAAATGTATTGTCTCCTTCCTCAGGGTCAAGTGAGCCCAGCAAACGGAGTGTCTGTGTTTATATATTATTAACTCATAGTGGGAAAAAACAAGCTGTGACAGCATAAAATGGCGGTTTGATGCCCTAGGAATTTAAATTGGCGCTTCAAGGTTAATATGACAGAATTAGTGGAATAGAAACAGAAAGAGGAAGGTGAAGATAAGAAAGAGTTGTGACGGCACGAAAGAGAGGTAAATAGAGGTAAATAGAGTGGCTTAAGCAGGTTGAAGTGTCTAACGAACTAACTTCCTGGAACAGAATCCTTCATGAGAAGCTACTAGTTCAGGTACTCAAGAACACCTCAGCGTTTTGTGGAACCCGAAGGTTCATTACCGTGCTCACAAGAGTCTGCCACTGATCTCTATCCTGAGTCAGGTGAATCCAATCCACACCCTCTCATCGTATTTTTTTATATGTAGTTTAATATTATCCTGCGGTCTACGTCTGAATCTCCCTAGTAATCTTGTTCCCTCTTTTTTCTGCCAAGGCTTTGTATACATTTCTCATTTGTACCGAGGATACTACATGCCCAGCCCATCTCAATCGCCTCGATTTTATGTTTCTAGCAATATTTGGGGAAGAGTACAAGTTATGAAGCTCCTCATTATACCGTTATGTCCACTCCCCTCTCACTTTAACCCCTTAGGTGCAAATATCCCCTCATACCATGTTCCCAGACACCCTCAGTCTGTGTTTTTCCCTTATTGTGAGACACCAAGCGTCATACCCGTACAGGACTGTTTGAGTACGTTTAGAAAACATAACCTTAAAGTCACACTTAGATTCCGTGTGAGCCGAAAAGGACATGTTTGTCGTATGCGGCAATAACACAGCCCACAGAGAACAGAACGCGAAGATTTGATATCGCTGACGCCAAAACGTACTGGATCCCCATGAAGAAACTTTCGTCATCGCTCCGTGCCTCTTGGTGCGCGCTTGATTCGCTCTTCGATCCTGATTATGCAGGTAACACGTTCCTCCGAAACGTCCGTGACCTTGTGCCAGGGTACACGGCGTTGCCGCCGCTTTGACGTCCTCAGATCTATAAATACACTGTGTGGGCTAAGTTCCCACCAAGGGTGATGGCTTGAGTTCAGAGGCAATATGGGCAAGTCCACTGGCCAAACGATGCCAGACAGGTGAAGCAGGTCAGTCTGCTGCCTGGCTTTGTGTATAGGAGGTAGCCATACCACACTGCTGCCACCTCTGCGCGGCCGTATGCCATCGCTTGTGGCGCGAAGACTGGGAATTGATATCCATAGAATGAAGGGCCGAATATTTAAATGTGCTACATATGCAAGTTCCTTTGTGCGCGAAGTGACGCAAGTGCCAGAACGTCACAGACTGAACCGCCTTGATGTGTCCACCCATCTCGAGTATGCATTCATGGTCGCGTACGGGGTGCTACTGAACACGATTCTGAGCCAGTTGCATTCATCTCACTACCTTGTGACGTCGTGATATTTGTTAGATATGTACCAATGTTTCGGAGCAGCCTCGTGCCCCTTTCTTCAAGGTAGAAGTTCAGATCACTTGAAGAAGGGACTGCAAGATGTAGAGAAGGCGGACCAAGACCACCATGCATATGGGTGTAGTCGTAACGTTGTCGACATACATTCGAGGTGTGGTCGGTTCGAGTCCCGGTTAGGCAACGATTATCTTGCGGTTTTTCGTGCTTTTCCTCGATCCTTACTTGGAAATGCCACGGCAACGATCGCTCCCTCGTTTATGCCATTTGGAAATATTTCTGCTTATCCCCATATCAGTGTTTTTCAGTGTAGTTCGCGTACCGCTTGTGGTACGCTAAAGTATTTCCAGGCGTAAGGTAAAGGTAAAGCTATCCCTGTAACAGGCCGTGAAGGCCTATAGGGTTGTGAGACGTCGAGAGTCCCACATTTTCTAGACAATCGGCTCACAGATGGCGGTGAGGTTGTCAGCCTTACGTGCCGGCCGCCCTTTACCCCCAGGAAGATTCCTGGTACTCATTTCTGTTAGAGGCTGAGTCGATCCCAGGGCCATAGTGCTACTGGAAGGATTATGTCAACTGAAAAATCCAGTGACCTCATCGGCTGAGACAGGTGACTTATTCCTCCGAAACGTCTACGAGAAGGGTGTACGCCGGAAGGGGTCCAGGTCCCCAAAAGGTTATTCGAATATTCTAAGTTCGGGAAATGCCGGTCACGGTAGCCGAGCGATCTAAGGCATGCACTGTCTTCGCTCGCTCGGAAGCCGGGATCGTGGATTCGAATCCCACTCAGGGCATAGATGTTTGTGTGCGTCTGTCTGTGTTTGTGTACAGGTAGAGGCCTTGCGACGAGCTGATGACC
>NW_019721514.1:39172-69452 GCF_002891405.2 Cryptotermes secundus | reverse complement strand
GGCTAAGAGCTAGTAAAACCGAAGTGAAACGGAGAGTTTCATGGAGGTAGGCCTAGGCCCAAATGAGGGCTGTAGCGCCAATGGAAAAAAAAAAGTTCGGGAAATACTTCCCTAGAATATTCAGGATAGAGAAATATTTTTTTAAAAAAGTGATTTTGATTATTGGTATTATTATTTGCCCCCTTTCCGTTTTTCTTCAATTTTTATGATTTATTTCCTCAAAAATCCAGAGTGGGCGTCCCAACCGGACTTGCCCTTCCCTCTGTCCCTTCCCTTTCCGGTGTCTGCGCTCCTGAACACGGCAATGAACCATCTAGTTCTATAAAATACGGTAAAATGCTTGCCTAGCTGAGCAAGTATCAGCTTCTTAAGAAGGCCTCTGCTCCGTGGAACTATTTCGATGTCTGTTCTTCTCCAAGTATCATTCCTGCTGAGTGGAGACCTTCAAAGATGTGTCGTCATGTAGTTCCATGCAAGTTCACCGACGTTTCGGAGGAACTTTGTGCCTCGTCTTTTGGGTTTGAAGAATTGTCCAAGCTTGCAACCATCAAGAAGCAGGTAACAAGCCGAGTTTACTTTTCGACCCTGAAGATGGATGCAGTGCATTCTTCCGAAATATCAGTGAACTTTTAACCAGACTACGTGACGTCACTCTGTAAAACGTGGTACTCTTTATAATCACCGCTGTGAGAGCCTAAAATTCCAGCGAGTGTATGTTCCCTGGGTGTCGCCCTGTCGCCGATGTATGTGCACGTGCGCTGACAGATTTCCATGAAACTCAGTTGCAAGTCATCTCACTGGGCCATCATGTTTTAATTCTTTATCTCTGTTGGTTAGTGCACACGTGGGAGAGAAGTGCATACGATGCTCTGGTAGAAGAACAAGAAAGAAAGAAAGAACCCGCTAGGAAGACGTGGACATAGACGGGAGGATAGTATTGAAATGGTTGTACAGAAAGAGGATGGGAAATTGTAGACTGGCTTCATCTGTGCCGGATTTGAGGTTCTCATAGCTGTGGTTATGAAGAGTTCTATCTTATGAGACATAACACCGTGTAGTCTGGTTAAAGTCAACCGACCTTTCAGAGGAACACGTCGCCTCAAGCTTCCATGTCGAAGATCAAGTCAAGCAAGAATCAGGCAGCAAAGGGAGCTCTGCTTGAGTAACTCTTCGATGCTAAACAAGGAGACAGTATTCTCCTCCGAAACGTCGGTTCACCTTCACCTGTTCCACAGAGCGTTATATCGCAGCAGATAAATTCTTCCATTCATCTGAATCAGGATAGAGCCCAGTGAGGAGGCTGTTGTGAACAGGATAATGAACTTTCGGATTCTATAATAAGGGTAGGGAATATCTCGACCGGCTGAGCAGCTGTCAGCTTCTGTAGGCGGCTTCTGCCTCACGTTTATTCATTAGATGGTGAGAGCCTTGGAACATGTATGTTTCTTGGCCGGATTCCGCCGTCTGGAATGCGGCGCAACTTTCACTGTGCGCATGCCTGCAGCGCAGGCAATCCCGTTACCTTGCATGATGTCACCTCCCAGTGGAGGTCTCTGGTTCAGTGGCTGCCGACCATCCGAAATAGTGATGGAAGCAGTATGTCCCACGAAACACTGCAGATTACAGTACCGCAAACAGAAATGATTAAACATGGACACAAAAGACGGAAGTAGAGGGGTGCTGTTGTCATTTTGTGCGATTTCTCCAAGGAGAGACAGATTGGATGTGTCCGTCCGTAATTTCCGAACGGATTTCGATAAAATTTTGTATCGATAGTAAGGGTGAAGTACCTGTGCTGAATTAAGCACCACGTTATGATGACGTTAGAGGTCCTGTCAACCGCAACTGGCGATCTTTGTGATTCATACGGTTGTAGAGGAACAGTCTTTTAACATTTTCTCTCCGCGTTTCAAGACCTGACCATTCGCAGCAGAATGCGCTGTGAGCTTGGTCGAGTCAACTAACTGCTAAGGCAGCGTCTACACGAGCGCACAAAATGCGTCCGTTGTAACGAACGTACTTCGCTGAGGACACCACACAGTTGGAGAATGCGGTGCGTAGTTTTTTGCCTGCAGTGGAGCCAGAAGAAAGCGTAGCATTCGCCTCTCTTATTTATTTCTACGACGGACGTCACGACGTTCGTTACAATGGACGCATTTTGTGCGCTCGTGTAGACGCTTCCTAAAGATTGTAGGGTGCATATGGGTTATAGCGGGGCTTTGGTTACAGTGCGTCACCCTCAACCAGAAACATTCTTCTGCTACCTCTTGCCATGTTTGTCACTTCTCCTCAGTGAAATGAGGGGTACGCGTTGGCATAGTTGGCTCAGGCACTATGCTACAAGCCGGAAGGTCGCGGGTTCGATTCCCGATGTGGTCACTGGATTTTTTTCAGTTGACCTAATCCTTCCTGCAGGACTGTGGCCCTGGTGTCGACTCAGCCTCTAACAGAAATGAGTACCAGGAATCTTCCTGGGGGTAAAGGGCGGTCGACGCGTAAGACTGACAACCTCATCGCCATCTGTGAGTCGATTGTCTAGAAAATGTGGGAGCCTCGACTTCTCACAACCCTATGGTCATCCACGGCCTGTTACAGGGATAGAGTTTTACCTTTAGCTCAGTTGAATCCCACATGTCAAGGCTAAAAGTACAGCCTGTAGTTTATACGGTACAGCAGATCCAGATTTATCAATGTCTTCCATGGATTCAACGTAGGGACACATTGTGGTGTAGCTGTCACTGAGATATACAGCTCCTGTCCCAAGTTTGTCTTTCTGCTTGCTGAATATTTAACGAAATACAATTAGAAATATTACCTACCCTTTGTAGTGTTATTGGGTTCATTTCCGCAGTGCGTGAACGTAAAGGAACATGACGCATACAGAACGCATTTTGAAAACGTAAGTCTACTTTTCTGGAATACAGTTTCCCATTCCTAGTCTTGTAACCATTTAAAAGTTTGGACGGTCGGGTTCGATTCTCGGAAGGGGCAACAGATTTCTCTCTTCTCACAGCGTCCACACCCGCTCTGAGGCCCGCCCAGCCTCCCATCCAGTGGGTACCATGGGCTGTTTCCCTGGGGCTATAGCTTCCGGGACGTCAAGCCTATTACTGACCAACTAGTGCCGAGGTCACAATACGTGGATCCATACAACCACACCTCCATACTCCTTCATGGCATATTGCTTATTTAGTTAAGCACAGGAACAAATTTACCTGTTTACCAAACCACTGCTTGCTATCTACTTCATGCTGGTTTCTTGCTTGGCTCATTCTTCAACCCTTCCGAAACGTCGGTTGACTTTCAGCCGACTGCACGGCGTTATATCCCAGAAGCTACAACTCTTCATAGTCACCGCTGTGAGAACCTCAAATTCTGCACTGCAGTTGTTTCTCTTTTAAACCTGTGAACAAATTTAGAACTCCAGTTTCTCTGAAGATTTAATTTATAATTCTGTGCCTTCTTGGCCCCCACCCTTGCTTTTGTTTAGGGCCCACGTTTCAACATTATGAGTCAATACGATTCAAAATGCGCTGTATGGGTCGTTCTTTTTAACTGTTTCGGGATCTCTCTGGTCCTTAATATTCCTCTTGTAATTTCATAACTGTAACGAACCGATTACACATTATTTAGAAGAACTTCGTACATCAAAGGCAGATGGTAACGGGTGTGCGGTTGGCTGACAAGGGAGTAGAACGGTAGATGGGCGTGGAGCGAATTCCTGAGCATGGCCCTGAAACAAATGACCACACACACGTATCTGCATCCTTAAAAACAGAAGGCCTCGTCGTTTCCTTAAAGCAGTCGAAAGTCTGTCGCCGAGACCGTCCTCATCTGATAAGACCTGACGCCTGGTGACCTCAGAAGAGTATCCATGAAGTGTGACTTGGGTGACTCATCAGGTGGCCCGAGGCTGACGAGCCTCCGTTAATGGTACAGGATGGTTCCGTTTGTATGAATGGAAATGAAACATGTCTTATTCGTCATTTAATATCTAACGTCTTTGACTTCGGACAAGTTTTACACGAAGTTTGGCAAGAGTAACTCAACAATGGTCTAGAGGAGACTAATCTGCAGTAATAACACAGGGTGACTCCGTTTATATAAATAAGACCAGTCTTTTAGCAATTAAAGCGATCTATTCAAGTATATTTGCCGGTCACGGTAGCCGAGCGGTCTAAGGCATGCAATGTCTTCGCTCGCTCGGAAGCCGGGATCGTGGTTTCGAATCCCACTCAGGGCATGGATGTTTAGTGTTTATGTGTATGTGCGCGCGCGCGTTATTCTATGTTTGTATGCAGGTAGATGCCTTGCGACGAGCTTATCACCCGCCCAAAGAGTCCTACCGAATGTCTGAGATCTGGTAAACCGAAGTGAAACTGAGAGTTTCATTAAGGTAGGCGAAGGCCCAAGTTGGGGCTGTAGCGCCAAAGGAAAAAAAAAATCAAGTAGATTTAACATAGATACACGTGATACGGTTCCTTAAACCCAGCAGGAATAGGATTAAATAGATTTTTACGCTTAATTTATCATTGCGTTTCATATTACCATGTTGTATTTGGACGGCAATTCATTAGCGCCGGCTTGCATCTTCAGTTCCAGACACACCGTTCCATGTGTAATCAATTTGTGTGTTGCTATGCAGGTCCGATCGGCTGCTTACAGACGTGAGAAGCGCTCGAGAGAAAGCACCATCGTCTGTGGTAATTGCAAATTTCTCTTAGACTTCGCACTCTTCAGGAGACACGGATGAAAGCAACTTATGGACAGGCAAGACTATAAATCGCAGCCGAACACATTTCTTTATTCGGTATATGAATTCCTTAAAGCACAGTGCTTTACACTGCCTGCCTTAACATAAAGGAATTATTCTGCCCCACGGTGATTTATGTCTTTCGTATGATTCTCGCATTGCTATCCCCGTAACAGACCATGAAGGCCCATAGGTTTGTGAGACGTTGAGGGTCCCACATTAGCTAGACCCTCAGACCCATAGATGGCGGTGAGGTTGTCAGCCTTACGCGCCGGCCGTCCTTTACCCCCCAGGGCCATAGTGCGTCTGGAAGGATTAGGTCATTTGAAAAAAGACACCTCATCGGGACTCGAACCCGCGGCCTTCCGACTTGTAGCATAGTGCCTCGACCAACTACTCTATCGCCTGCCCCCATTCTCGCATTAAACAGCGATTATTTCCTAGGTAATATTAACCGGTTGGCCGTTGCCATGGAGACGCGGTGTGTTTCCTTGCTATAGGAACAGAATTATTATGTATATTATTAGAATGGTCACAGAAGGACCAATCCAACCTCTCGTGAAAGAGGAGAGCCCATTTCAAAACACGAAAGTGAATGGTCTTGGAAAGAACAAAAATATGGCCACGGGTCCGGAAACGAAGAGTGGCTTTGCTGGCGAAGCCAGCGGCAATTCACTGTTCCGATATGTTCTGCTCAAGCTTCAGAACGCCTGGAATACGAGGCAGAAACATTGTTCCCACCGACTGAGATGCTCAGTTTGTTGCTCAGAATGAACAGTGCTGACCGAGTTCGAGACAGTTCCAAGTAATTTTAACGTCCCTAGAGTTCGTGGCTTGCACCTGCATTGAAATCTCCGCTTCTGTTGCCGCGGTTCTGTGTCGCGAGTGCTCTGTGACTGTCCTTACAGTCCGAGCACGTATAATGGTTTAGTTCAAAGCGAACTAGCACAGGTGAGTTCCACTGGAACACACTGCTGTCAACAGACTGTTGTGCGCGTCTGCAGCTCACGTTTGCTTTGTTAATTTCTACACTCCACGCTGTCACACTGACCTTAAAAGAGCAGACACTTGGCACAGAGTTTCTTCATCTCGGGATGGTCGTGTTCGATCGTCTGTCTTTTTGTTTCCCATGTTTATATGCAGATTTCGATGAAATTAATATCGAATGGCCCTAATTGAAAGTGCAAGTGGGTAGACGAGCAGGTTGGCATAGCGGTAACACACTTGTCTTGTATTCGGAAAGAGCTCTGCTCAAATCTCGTCTGGGACGCCGGCTGTTCTGAACTGAGTTTCGTCGTGGTTTTTCTCAGACCCTCCGGGCAAGTGACTGGATAATATCTCGGATCAGGCTGCGGCCGCCTTTTTAAATCTTTTCAGTTTGACGGTGCATATTGACAGCGTATTTACATATGAAACTGTCCCTGTGACTGATTCAGCTTCGGTCCGTGGAGGCGTAGGTGTACGCATTCTTAATTTCGCTACAGTAAACCCTCGCCAATCCGGTTGTCGCATAATAAACCCTCGCCAATCCGGTTGTCGGATAATCTGGATCGAAATGTGAGATATTAAAAATGCTGTTCACAGTTGAGTGCATGGTTTAAAAGACACATAGCGTTTGGAACGCAGACCAGCCACTTGTCTGTTCGGACCAAACCTGGCAGTTTCTTCAAACCTGTATTATTACGTTGATAAACAAGTACAATTTCTGAGTCTTCTATCGATAAATAAATATATTGTCTTTGTATACATGTTAAATAAAGGCTCTACAGTGAAAATTTATTATTTATTTCTATCAGAGTTTACTGTATTAGGTTTCGGTGACTGGTAAACTTGACGCCCCGGCGTCTTTACCCCTAGTACCCATTTGAGGATAAGCTGGATGGACGCTGTGGAGAGGACAAATCTGTGCTCCTGCCAGGAATTGAACCTCGATCACCCGATCATACAGCCAACACTGTAGTTATTGTACTGACAGAACTAACCCGGCTCCTAATTAAAGAACTACATGGAGTATAGCCCTTCGTGAGAAGCTAATGGTTGCGCAACTACTCAAGAAATTCCCCTTATTTTATGGAACCCGAAGGATCATTACCGTGATCACAAAAGTCCGTCACTGTTTTTTATTCTTATCCACCCTCTCCGATCCAATATATTTAAGATCGAATTGAATATTCTTCCGTCTACACCTAGGTTTAGAATTTTTTTTCTTCAAGATCTTCCGACGACAATGTATGAAGTTTTCACACCTCCCATACGTGCTACATACCCTACTCAACTGATCCTATTATGTTCGATCGTTCTAATATTTGGCGAGGATTGTAAGTTACGAAGCTCCTGGTTGTGTAAGCTTATTCATCCCTCTCAGATCAGAATGTTCCCCCCGGCTCCCTGTGCTCCTTGTTCTTGTCTTAACATAAGAGGCCGGCTGACACTTCCACGCAACGGAACATAGCTGTGCCGCTGAGTTAACTCTGCCGCGTCACGTACGGACGGACACAGATAGACGGCCCGTTCCGGAAAGGAGACGTGAGCTGTTTAAGTTGCAGAAGCCACCGTCTAGTTCCGGCCGTGTGCCTCCATTTGCGTGATCCAGTTCCCTGGGGTCAGTGTGACAGACGGGCGTGATGGGGTGGCGCCAGTATGCTCAGGAACTGCCCTCTTAAGAGTAGGGGTACACAACCTGTGGTTCACCCCACACTTGAGGTTCTCACAGCCACGATTATGAAGATGGAGGTTCCAGGTTTCTCCGAAACGTTGGTGGCTTACCAGATTGGACGGTGCTGCGTCCCACAAGAGAATAGCCTTCTAATTGCGATTTTGTGGTTTTTGGCACCGAGGAAGTTGTGACTCAAATGGTAATTCTTCTAACGCTGTAGGTGCTCGGGCCGGACAATCACTGTTTTCACTGAGGTATGCCGTGGTTTTCCTCGGGCTCTTCAGACATGCCGAGTTCGTGTCTCGATCAGATAATGATTGCTTATTTACACTTTCTTCAAAATGCACTATTGCTGTATTGTTACAGATAGGGGATAGAAAGGTAAAGCTGTCCCTGTGCTTAATGAGTTAAGCAGTATGCCATTAAGACATGGGGGAGAGCAGGTGTAGCTACACCTTTCTTGACCTCGGCAGTAGATGGATGTGAGCCGTCAGCTTCACGCCCCTGCCGCTTTACCCCCGGTTAAAGAGCCATCAGTACCCATTGGATAGGAGGCTGGGTAGGCCCCAGAGTCTATCCGGACCCTCTGGAGATGGGGAAAATCTTGTACTTCCGGGAATCGAATCCGGGCCGTCCAGCCTATAGCCCATCGCCGTATCGACTGAGCTATCCCGGCTCCTGCAAATAATGTTGGCAATGACTGAAGAGTAAGTGGTCACCTTCACACTTCAGTCGACTTGCATCCGGGGGATAGGCCCCCGGTACCCATTGGAGCCTCATTGGTCCTCCCAGTGCCGGCTTGGACGCTGTGGACAAGAGAAACATCTGCTCCTGCCAGGAATCGAAAACTGATCATTCTTCTCACAGCCTAGTGGCTGTGATGACTGAGTTACCCCAGTGAGACATGTAACAGCTGATGACTCATGAGAGGCTCGACGTGTTGGTATGGGGGTTAAGAGCGGGCAGACTCCACGAGTTCTCCCCAGATGTAGCTGCCGTTGCTCCAAGAGCCGTGTGTCACGTGGTATCGTGACGCTGAAAGCAGAACGCTTCAGTGTGTTAGCTCATCGCTCGTTCGACTGACTTGTATTCTGCAGGCACCCAGCTCGACTCCCGGACAGGGAATCAGTTGTCCTGACGCTGTAAAGAAACTTGTTCCTGTGCCTAATTGGGCAGTACACCATCAGTGGAGATGTACTGCCCTCATACTGGACCTCACCGCCAGACAGAAATGAGTTGTCATCCCCAGAGGTGGTCTGTACGTTCTGAAGAAAATAAAATTTTTCCCCATGCGGTGTTTCAAACCCCGATTCCTCGGTCCTGCAGTCTAGTCACTATAGTGACCGAGCTGTCTTGCATGGTAATCTAAAATGCAGGCTAACATTAAGATGTATGGATTATGTGATTCTCAGTGCATCGAATTTTAATAGTACTCACTTCTGAAATGTGAGTCAGTTAATTGATCTCACGAAAACAGGCTGTGGGCATGGGAGATGGATGGAACTGGCTCAGGATCGTGTGTAGTGACAGGCTTTGGCATTAGCGGTGTTGAACCTTCGGGTTCTGCTACCAGAGAGTCTGGTCAAATGAGATTTGTGGTGGACAAAGTGGCGCTGGAGCAGGTTTTCTTAGAGTACTTCGGTTTCCCCTGCCAATCTTCATTCCACTACAAAATTTGTACATAAATACATATGATGCATACATAAATAATATATAGAAACTTCGGAAGAATGTAGAATACAGGAGCAAAGAATTTCCTCCCAATATTTCATGACGATACAATTCAGATAAATTGCCAGCACATGTCACATACTGCCGGATCTGGCCATTTCAGTTAGGATCCAAATTGTTGACACTTGGCACTTTTAGGATTAAAATGTCAACTCCGATATTTTAAGAACAGTCTTTTTTATTTTAATGTTTTGAAACCGGAATATCGTTGAATTGATTTAAAAAATTCTGTTCGTACTTCACAGTAAACACATCGCGTCTCCGCTGCAGAGACTAACGGGCTAATGCTGTTAAGGGAAGTATTCGCTGTTTATTGCGAGAGTTGTACAAAACACGTAAATACAATGTGCGAGCAAAATGCAGACTTTTTCTTTTTTGGTGTTAAGGCAGCTGGTACTTATAGATACCATTGTGCTGTAATAGAATTATAAACGTACACTGGTCATCCAGTTCCTTTCACATAATGGCTATTCATACGAGATGAACAACAATGCGATGTCAATGTACCAGTCTTTAGAACGCCTGGGAAGTGACTGGATTCGACCCAGGCATGCTCAATGCTTGTGCGTTGTGTAACAGCAAATCTGACGGAATGTGAAAGGCGGGGTAATGCAGCACGCTGCAGTGCCGATCGACACGTCTGTCGGTAGCAACGGTGGCAACCACGTCTGTCTTGTCAGTTTCGTCTTGGCGGGCAGAGACAGAACATTGCGCGCGCATCATGACCGTTGTTGCAACCGCAGCACACACAGCGAAACAGACGTGAAATGTGCATTGTTCCCAAGAGTGTGCGTATGAACATCGAAGATGACTGAGTGCATAGTGTTTAGTTTCCGAGTGTTTATGAATTTTCTAGTGGGAAATGTAAAATTATAAAGAAATTCTAGTTAGTTTCATATGTGTTAAATTCGCATAGTGAAAATTTAAGAATTCGTCGATATAAAACTTTTTCATTTTTCTGGAAGCATCCATAATAATGCGTAATATAGCCACTATGTAACAAATTATAACACGGCTGTGCGTTTATTTTATTTTGTAGCGACAGGTCGAAACACCAACGCTTAGAATCGATTAGTGACAGTTTCCAGTTTTGCGAAATTGTTCAGTTGGACAATACTCCTGAAGACGTTATGTATAGAGTGAGGCTACAATGAGTGGCGGGTCGGACCATCCAGACGCGACGGACTCCAGTCCATCCAGCATGGCGGCTCCTGCCGACGCTCTGGTTGTCAAATCGCCAGCTGACTCCTTCTCGTCGACTCTAAAGACGCGTTCGTCGACGCTGAGCGGCAGTTTTCGGAACGACGCTGCATCTGACGAGAACTCGTTTCTTTTCCTGGGGATTGCACAGATGTTGCTAGGGGTCCTGATGGCTGTGTTCGGTGTCCTGGCCATTGTGCACAGCTCATCCCTGTCCGAGGTTGGGGCTGGGTTGTGGGGTGGCGCTGTGGCCATGGCGTCCGGGGTCGTGGGGGTGTTGGCGGGACTTCGGAGCTGTTACTCGGTGAGAAACTCGTCTCCATCCACTCTGGCGGTCACGGCGTTCCTGGCGCTCTGCCTCGTATCACTTGCGGTTAGCAACTTGGTGGTCGTACTGGCGGTGATCGGGCTCGTGAGAGACGGTCAGAGCGCGGATGTACGCACCATAGAGGATGGGCAGGCAAGTAGCGAGAACAGTGTCTTCCTAGGCCATCAGCTGACCAAGAAACGCACTCCCAAAACATTCATTGCCTTATTCACAATCCCAAAGAATGTACCTTATGTTGAGTCAATAGAATCTAGCGCACACCCTCATTTCATATTTCTGTACTGTTAATATGCGTATTATCTTCTCATCTAAGCCAGTGATCTCATCCGTTGAAATTTGCCGACCAAAATTGTATGTACGTTACTGGTTTCCCCCATTCGTGCTACATATGAAGCTCATCTCGTCTGCTTGATTTAATCGTCTAAATTATGAGTTTCCTCATTGTGCAGTTTTTTTTTAAAGTCTGAAGCCCTTTCGACAGTTTTTTAGAGACCCTGTCGATTCCCAAAGCAGGAGAACCACTTCTTATCAGCACGTGATTACTTATTGGATAGATTCGCAGCTACATCCTCCCCACCCTTTGATATCTTACGTTCTCTTCCATCCATAACCTGACGGCGCGCCGTACCGTGGTGACAAGGGCCCCACTTAACCAACCAGGACCCATCTGCTCTTGGAAAGACAAATCTATAGAGAGAGAGCCATGCAGTTAGTAGTGGCCAGAGACGTGTAAGGCTTGTCGGATGATTCAGATTCTGGCTACTGTGGAGACAACTCCGGGCAGGGCGAAACAGCTCCCAGTGCACTGTAGTTCCTCATATCGGAAGCAGTGAGGCCTGACACTGCTGACGGAGCAGGTGTGGTGTGCTTGATATGACAGACATATGACCGAGCCCAAGAATTATAATGTCGGCCGTTAAACTTAACCTCACAGGGCAGGATGAACATCAATAGTACCAGTGCAGGCATTCGAATGCTGAGATTTTTGTAATTTTCCTCAGTCCCCAAGTGAGTGTTAAGGTAGTATCGTAAGCAAGAGAAATGCCACTTTCTTCCATGCTCCTCATCCATAACCATCCTTCGGTTTCTCATTTGCTGCTGTGTAAATTCTGCGGCTGATACAGCCTCGCCAAGTAACATAATCAGAGATATTCAAGAATGTGTGTAATTTTTTCCTCTTAATAATATAATTTATTACGAACGTTAGAGTTTTAAATGATCAAGGACTGCATTAAACCCTGCAGCTATGAACCGTGACCAGAGATGTATAGCAATTAAAAATGAACATTAGACTACATATCGACAAAGGTGTACTGTGGTGTTAGGATGATAACCCAAAAACCATTTTTCTGTGGGACAGATCCATTTTTCTTGACCTCTGCACTAGCTGGAGGTGAGTGGCAAGCTTCACACTCCGGCCGCTTTACCCCCGGGGAAAGATCCCCCAGTACCCATTGGATAGGACCCGGTCTGGACGACGTGAAGAAGAGAAAATAATTGTGCCTACCGGGACTCGAACTCCAACCCCTCGGTCATCCAGCCCGTAGCCATTCGCTATACCGACTACGCTATATGTAGCTTTTTAAATATAGCATTTTAATTGCTTTTATTTTGTTTGTTTTACAAACAAAATTTCGGTACCATAGCAATATGGATTTTTGGGTTATGCAATCCATGTTTTGAGAAAAAGCCATTATCACTACTTGAACAATCGTAATGATCCTCTTCAGAAACGAGTGTAATTTTCACATTATAAAAATCTCTTCACATTGACGCCTGTCTTTACGGCGAATTGTTTAGGATGATATGGGGATGTTGCGTGAAGCTGCTGTGCGGAGCAAACTACATGCGTCATGAATGAACGAGCTTGTACATATACTCGTACATGAATGTTATGTCACTCTTTGTTTCTTGTGAGTCGAGAACCGGGTTTATTTTGCAGAGTCATGTGTTAGACATTGAAAAACAAGAACTATGAGCTCTTTGCATGCACTGGACTTGTTATTATACAGAAATTGTGTTTCAGTTTACTACGAAAACTTCATTCGGTATAGCGACGTGCTATGGCTGAGCCGCGGGGTTCGATTTCCGGCAGGGGCATGAAATTTTTCTTTTCTCCACAGCGTCAAGGCCGGCTTTGAGGCTCACCCAGCCACCTATACAAGGGCTACCGTAGGTACTTTCACCGGGGAAAGGGGCAGCGGGGTGAAGCTGACCGCTAACCTCCATTTAGTGTTGAAGTTAGGAATATCAGAGCTATACCTCAACTCTCCCACGCATTTTAGTGGCGTGCTGCTTAATTAATTAAGCACAGGGGCAGATTTACCCATTATCTTTACTAAAGTTGTTTTGTAAAATGAGTTTGTTACGTCATATCCACAGGTGTGATATCGCATGTGCTTCTGGGAGAGATCGAGAATCTCGATTCTAGATTGTGGCGTGATTCCGGAAGTCGTTACTTTAAGTTGCAAAATAGAGGGGTATAGTAGTAGTACGTGGTGTTAAACGGATAACGGAAGGGAAGGCTTGTAAGTCCGTTGCGTTGTATTTTGCTTTTTCCTCTTTGTAAGAGGCCGTGTTTCAATATTGTATGTTAACATTGGTTTAAAATACATTTTATAGATTGTTGTTTTGCATTATTTGGGGATATTTCAGTTTCATAGTATTCATTTTATAATGTGATAAAGTTTAGAACTATTGTTTGCGTTCTTTTGATCTCTCTGCTGACTTCACTAGGAAGATCCTATGTCATGTAAATTAAATAGTTACTAGTTAGTTTATTTGCTAACTGAGTTTTAAGTACAGAAGAGAAGGACTGAGAACGAAATTCCTCTTTCTTTCACCCTTCATGATTGAGCCAAGTGGTGAAACGTGATTTTCTACCTCTTTCAGGTTACCTCTGATGTCAATATTAATGATGGCCCCAACTGGGCACCCCTTTTGGCCAACTGTGGCCTGCTGCTCATGTCATGTGCACAATGTCTAGTGACAGTTGTGTCTGGTTTCCGGTGCTACCGCCAGGTGTGCCCTTGTGCTAAACGGGGAGGTAGGAAGCAACCCTCTAGCAGGTGGCCCTTGCCAGACTCACCTGAGCCTGCAGGATCGTTCTACAGTACAAGCAGCAAGGAGATGCTCATCAGCAATTGGCTTGGGCAGCAACACAGGCAGAACATGCTCCTCATCACACAGCCTCCGGTGAGTCACACTCTGCCATGGTGTCTCAGTATGTAGTTCTTATTGGGACTCAAGCGAAGTCACATTTCTGATCTAACGCTTTAGACACTGAATTTCTTTTACATAATATATAAGAATCCAGTCTGTACCTCACATGAAACACATTATGCCTCCACTACAGAGCCCAACCGGTTAATTCTGTTTAGGGAAACAGTCGCTGTTTATTGTGAGAACCATAGGGAACACACAGATACGCTTTTTGGGCAGAATGCAGAGCTTTAGTTTGGTAAAGCACATGGTACATATAGTAACCACTGGGCTTTAAAGAGTTAATGGAGGTAATCAGCTGCACAAGATTGCTGTATTCTGAGATGTGATGGCACACAAACCTGCATGCCAGCGTAATGATCTACCAGACTGTATGGCATCACATCACAGAAAATAGTAATCTTTATCGTAATTGGGGTTCTTCAGGCAAATGCCAGGAGAGTGCATACAATTAGCACATGTATGGTTCCTTCCACATCCTTTGCAGTTCATCAGTTGCTGATCCAATTGCTGCTGATGTCATGCAGTCTGAGACACTGAGACCATCAATAAGTAGATATGCTGAGTTCCTGTTTTCTATCTGACCTCCTATAAGTTTAATTCATCTCTAGTGTGAAGTGTTGCAGAAAATCTTGAATTTATTTGAATTCAAGTTTAATTTTAATGTAGGCAGTCATTTAAGAGGAATCACAAATTTACAGTAACAACACAAGGCATGAAGTAATTATCCATGCCTGCTCTATGTGTCTCCCTACTTGTAATACTCTCAATTAAATTCCTTTTTAATGAAGTTCATTGAATTATCATAGACCATGTATTATTTTTAAACTGCTAACTTTCTTGGATGTATCAAAGTTTCCTCCTAAGGCTATGAAATTGTATCTTCACAATGAAAATGTAAACATCTACATACATTTGGAATGTCTTACAGAGGGTTCAGGATCTTCTACTTCCTCTTGCCTTACAAGTCTAAAATTAAAATATAAAAAAAAACTGTAGATTCTGATCTTTTGGACTTTACCACCTGGCACAGTGTTAACAATGTAGAGTTATTTTTGGGAGGTGCTCAGTTCGAATCACAACCTGGATTCCTACTATCCTGACTGTAGACTCACATACAAAACAACAGCAAGATGTTTTATGCGGGTGTGAAACCTCATCTATGGGAGGAACATTGTAGAGAGTGTCGGAAGAACAAACTTATAATGAATTATTTAGTTGTAAAACAGATGTAATGACAGGGGACTGGAGAAAATTTAATAATGTGTAGTTCTGTAATTTGTATACATGACATCATATTGTTAGGGCAATTAGATCAAATATGATTTATGTTGTTAAGCAAAGCAAGATTATTGATCTTAAAACTGCAGATGTGTGTAATTAAATAATGGCTATCACTGACTGTAGACTTAAGAATAGGGCTTATGCAGTAATTCAGCCCAACCAAAACCAGAAACCCTCAAAGAATTATACTGCAGTACTAAGGGATTAAGGGAAATGGGAATGTAGGTTTCTTTGGAAAATGAGAACAAAATTTTGGCCAGAAAATCTTGGGAGGAGGAAACCACTTTGGAAACGAATGTAGAGATGAGATGAGATAATTTTAAAATTAATCTAGGGGAAATAAAATGTTAAACAACAGACAAGATTGATATATGTGAGGTTTCAATTTGTGTAGCCCAATGAATGGAAAATTTGCCAGTCCCTATTATAAAGGAATAATGCTTCTTCTGAAATGTTGCTGGGGCCAGTTCAGAGTCTCAGTGGTGATCTGACCACCTTCTTTCAGGTCTCCCAACATTTCTTCTTCCTTCATTGTATGCATCCTGTTGTGTATCGTAATAAACAGAGAAAGGTTCCTCCACTGACACGACAGTATATAATTAAATAAACCAAGGTAATTTTAACATGCAGAATTATTTTAATGTACATTAATTTTAAGTTTATGGCACGTACATGACTGTACTGTGGAGCATGTAGTAGCAGAGTTGGTTGAGGCAATGAGGTGGATTTTCTTCAATTTATGTAATGCTTCCAGCCACACTATGGCCCTGGGGGTCGACTCAGCCTCTAACAGAAATGAGTACCAAGAATGTTCTTGGGGGCAAAGGGCGGACAGCACGTAAGGCTGACAACCTTACCGCCGTCTATGAGCTGATCATCTAGAAAATGTGGGAACCTCAACATCTCACAACCCTATGGGCCTCTACAGCCTATTACAGGGATAGCTTTACTTACTTTACTTTTACTGTATGACTTATGCATTGCACCAGTATGGATCCATATTAGGCATTCAGTCATAGAGACTTATTTGTAGAACTATCTGGTGATGGTCCCGTGAGGACTGAAACATGTAGTAGCAACTGAAATAAACCAATTATTGAGAGTTACCTTGGTTTATTTAAGTAAATATTGTTGTGTAGACAGCCAAAAATTTTTCCATTAATTTTTTCTTCCCCAAAGTCTGTTTTGTATTGCTGTCTTAAGTCTCTTATTGCGCTATCCATTCTACACGGGCTCTTCATTGTCTTCAGTGTTTCTGACGCCAAGTTCACGTCGGTTGTTTCATTGCCCATATGGTGTATCCAGCTCCTGTCCTGAGGAATCCCGTCTGCTGTGCCTGCAGTCTCTATATGTCCTTACTTTCGGATCCAAACAGCAGGACAGATTTTGCTGTTATTTTATAAAATGATAATTGAACCTAAACATATTTCTATCAGTTTCTTTCCTTTTGCTTGCCAGTTTGTATTTACTAAAATTATTTATCTTTTTTCCAAGTCCATATTTCCATAAATAAGAATTAAATTCTGTGGTCTGTAGTCTGCAAGCAGACTATACTGACCACTGTTTGTCAGCAAAGTTAGTGGCAACTTTAACGGATAGAGGGTGTCGCATGGTCAGTGCAGTGGATCCGCACGGCTGTTAATCTCGGTTTTCTAGACCGGAACCGCTATTTCCTTGAAATATCTCCTCAGTTATGCTCACAAGGCTGAGTGGACCCCGTTCCAGACCCACTACTTCTCAGGAAAATCTGGTAGCGACAGAACTCAACCCCGGACCTCTGGATCTGTAGCCAGGAACTCTGACCACTAGACCATAGAGACGGTCCATAAATAGATATTGTATTTTATAAGTACTTTTAATGTTGTAACTTATTCAGTTATGTGATTGTTGCTTTAGGGATGTGATGCTGGGTAGTGCTGTACTACCAGACTACACAGTGGCACATCTCAAAGGTTGCCACTGATGTGAGAGCCTCAGATCCAGCATATCTAATTACAAATTGCTATGTTTGTTCTGGGCACTTTTGTGCCCCACACTTTAGGACATGAGGTCACAGTGGCAACAAAGTTCTGCTTATTTCTGCATGGTCATATTTGTCCAGTAAGTA
The DNA here is from genome assembly GCF_002891405.2 of Cryptotermes secundus. NCBI lineage: Eukaryota > Metazoa > Arthropoda > Insecta > Blattodea > Kalotermitidae > Cryptotermes > Cryptotermes secundus. The sequence continues at coordinate 52,171 of NW_019721514.1, read as the reverse complement.
GCCTCCTCTGGCTTTCACCTTCAGTGAGTTAATACAGCCCTACATTAATTTGTCAAAATAATGTTAATCTGTAGGTTTCTTGATGATGCTGTATGAACTGCAGATGTCATGATGTGCTTAATAACATACATGAAAATCATGGTATTCACATTTATCCTTCCAAAACAAAGTTTTGGCTTCCCAATGGAAAGTTTCGAAATTTTCCTGCTTATCTCTGCCATGCCTCTCTACACACATAAAACAGTTGAAAAACTTGTGAATGGATTTTCATGAGATTTTATATTTTAAAATTTCATCAAAATGTGTTTGTACATTTCAGGTTTGGTTAAAGTTGGAGAACAGTAATGGATTGTTTACATGAAGTCCTACAGTCGTTTCTATGCCCATCTTAAATGTAATTTGCTGAAGATTTTCCAGAGTGAAAAATATTATGAAAAAATATTACAGAGAAAAATTTAACACATTTTATGTCACTTATACACTTTTTCCATAATTATGACAGTTTTTGATATAACTGATCAAAATGCAATAAAAGTTACCAGAACTCTGGTATGTTACATTTCCTAACATCTTGGCAGTAAGAACACTTGACTTGTGACCTGTAGGCACCTGATTCAAATCTCTGGATGTAAGGACTGCAGTTTCTCATGTTGCTGATTTCACAAGGTCATTGCCAGTATTACACCTCAATATAAGTCATGACCACTTGAAGAATGCTGTCTTCTGGGTTGTGATACTGTGCAGTCTGGAATAAGTTACCCTGTTTCAGAAAGCAGTACAGTTCTCTGGTCAGCATTATTAGGGCCTAAAATCCAACATGGCTATTTGCTTTTCCATGTCCTTCTTTGACACTGTATGATGTTTAAAACTGATGCAGTGTCATTAAATGAACCAGGATGGAACACAGTTGTTCTGACCCTGCTCAGTTTCTCCTGACAGAGAAGTTGAAGGGTACAACTGGTTCAGATGTGTGCCCTGTGAGCACACGCCATCTGGCACACATTCATTCATCGAATGCCCTTTATGCTTGATCACTTTTAATTGCTGGCCTCCTTAGTTACAAATCAGTTTAAAGTGGACCATTCCTCAGAAGATGATACACCATGAATATGGGCAGACTTTCTCTGAGAAGCCACTGGACCGGTCTGTCAGGGAAAGCTGTATGCATGGTTGACTCTCATACAAATGACTTGTAAACTAATGGCTCCATTAACCATTAGTCACTGCTGACATGGTGCAGCTTATGTGTGGGAACCAATTGTGACTTGTTCAGAACTTAGTGATAATATTTTAGGATATGTTGTGCTCAAGTAACTGTAATATACCCACTCTGCATGTAGCATGTTTGTGCTGTACCCAACACCACTCACTTGAGCACAGTTCTTCCTCAGTATCATTGTCATCTTTATTGACTGGCTTATGTAACTCCCTGTTCTGACTCAGATATAGAACAATTCCATGTTTAATTTAAGCTCAGAGTATCAGGTACAGATTTGGACAGTGAAATCTTACTGAGAATTTGTGTCTGTCCATGTCAAAAAGACCAGCTCTGGGACTTGCCCAGCTGCATACACAGGGGAGGNGGGGGGGGGGTAATCTAACCACTTTTCGTCATCTAATTCCAGAGTTATGAATAGTGGAGCTGTACCTCTGACCCCATACATCTTCATGGTGTGGTACTTTCTTAATTCAGCACAGGGACAACTTTGCTTTTATTGTATTCTCATTATTTATTGCTTTTTCCACATCATGTGTGATTTTTCTGGATCTTATTCACTTATTGGATTATATTTGATTATAGTTTTTCATATTTGCCAATATTAAAAAAAATCCTTGCATTTTATGAAACCCAAAAGCTTACTCTTTTGTTCGTGAGGGCTTATGCTCTGTTTGGAGCCACATGAATAGCTTCATGATAATGAATGAAATAAAACCGCTAGTTTCTTGGATGGTCGTTAACCATGTCAAATTAAATTTGAAAGCAAACAATATTTATTCATAGTCCATTCCATCAGTTGACAAACCTACATGCTAAGACATACTTTAATTTAAATACAAGCTAATACAGTCATTAATGAAATGGAAGCTTGAAACATGCAAACCAAGATCAGTAAGTGGATAATATTTGGAGCTAGTTGTTGCTTCTGGTTATAGGATTGAGGTAAGATTGAGTTTCTCGGTGCTGGGGCCTCAAAACATATTGTACCAGCCCCTGGTGATAGATGAGTATGGTTGATAATCAAAAGGGGAAAAATATAATTATCAGAGAAAACCCTGCCCTAGGGCCACTCTTCCAACAACAAATCCCATATGGACTGTCCTGGGATTGAACCTGGACGTGTGGAATGAGCCTTGATAAATCAATGGAAGATCTGATCTACATACATGTAGTGGAGTTTCTCAGTTGTTTGGCTGAGCAGACTGGCTCAAACAGTAACGCTTTTAACTTGCGTTCAGGAGGTGTCGACCTCATATATCAGATGGGACACCAACTATCCTCACTGAGGTTCCTCAAGTACCCTAAATTAGATTATGATCGCTTTCTTCCGTATGTTTTCAGTTATTATTCGTTAAATCCTACTATCATTCCAATCTGTACAGTTTGAAATTCTGACAGTGTCAAACAAACCAATAAATAAATAAATAAATAAAGGTAAAGCTATCCCTGTAGCAGGCCATGGAGGCACATAGATTTGCGAGACGTTGAGGTTCCCACATTTTCTAGACAGTTCGCTCACAGATGGCGGTGAGGTTGTCAGCCTTACGTGTCGGCCGCCCTGTACCCCCAGGAAGATTCCTGGTACTCATTTCTGTTAGAGGCTCAGTCAATCCCAGGGCCATAATGCTGCTGGAAGGATTAGGTCAATTGAAAAATCCAGTGGCCTCATGAGTACTTGAACCTGCAGCCTTCCTGCTTTTAACACAATGCCTCAACCAACTATGCTACTGCGTGTCCCAAATAAATAAATAAATAAGTAGATAAGTATTCGTTGTTTGAGATCTGTGTTTCTTCAGAATTGTACTGACCTGAGCTCATCATTTGTCTGCAGATCCCAGGACCCTGTGGACCGATATTCACTCTGCCATCACCACCACCCATTCCGCCACCATCTCTGATTGGCTACCACTTGCCAAATGCTCCATTTCTGAACCCATTGGTGCCTCGACGGTACATGATGTCGAGACCGGCAACATCTCTGAGTAACAACATGGTAAGTGGTTTTTCCTTCCTTCATCTGCTGAGGGAATGGTAAACTTGTACCTCTGTCTAAAAAACACACCATGGAGTATAGGAGATATGGGAGACACTCCACACATTAGACTCAGCACTGGTTTGGTATGGATCTATGCTGAAGCCATATTACTTCTGGTGAAGAATCCACTGGCGCCCAATGTTAGGAGACTGCATGGGCCTAAGAGACAGTCTGGACACAGTAGCAAATAAAGTAACCCCTATCAGAAACCCACCCCTATCTCTTCCGGTTTTTAATTGGTTAGTTTGTCATCTTGTAAAGTGTGATTTGTTCCAGTTCATTTTCCTTGATGTGATCTTATTATCATCGTTATTTTGTGCATGTGTTGTACACATGTGGTGAGTGCTCAGTCTCTTCCAGACCCCCCTCCCCCAGTGATGGGCTTGTGTCATAATTTATGACCTTGCTTATTGTATGTATTGCTGAGGAAGAGGTTTATCAAGAAAACACCACTTGATGCTGTGACACAGTGTTTCATGTTTCTGTCTCCTTGTGTTGCAAATTCATATGTTGTAACGTGTTCAGTATTGAACTAATAATAAAGTATGTACTTCTTTGTGACAAAATTTGTGTCTGTTAAGCAGTTAATTAAGCACCAAGCAGCCTCCGTAGTCTAGGGGCAACATTCCCACCTTGTGACTCAAGGTACGCAGGTTCAAACCCAGCGGAGGTCGTGGAATTTTTAAGGGCGGAAAAATTCAGGGAACAAGTCCTCCAGGAGGGACTTTAAGCCATGGGTCCCGTGTCGTAGCTTTATGGCACGTAAAAGAACCTCATGTCCCAAGGGGACCACTGAGCCAAATTCGGGACATTTCCCGCCCAACAGTAGTCTCAAACGCCTCTGGTAGATGGGGGAAGCATCGAGATACCGCTGAGCCAGTAGAGGCCAAACTTGCTGGCTGAGTTGGGAATGATGGCACGCACCAGTACCGGTAGGGAATAGAGACTGGTAGAATATCATAGGGGGACGCACAATGGACCAGCAGTTGGTCTAAGTGCATGGGGAAACCCACCCTCTCCAATACAATGCAATACAATACAATACAATAATTAAGCAGCAAATTCTGGCTTGTATTCAGTAACACATACACAGTAAGCTGTTTTTATGAAACTAGCTGTACCCACTGTAACATGCACCATTCTAATAGATATTAAAGGTTTTTAATTTAATTAAATATTAATGCATCTTATTTATTCAGTCATGTATTTCATTTTGTTTGATGCATTCATTTGTATGACTCAGCAAATGGGTTAACTTGTCACAGCATCTTGTCCAGTTGTTCCATTACTTCTGATATACACCCTTCGTTTGATTGGTTTTCAAGCCATTTTGTTGTTGCTTCAGCAAAATCAAAAACATGAAGTTGTCCATATCCTAGCTTGCTCACCGCCTTGATTGAGGCCAAATGGCAAATTTGGCCATGTGTTGGGAAGTAGTATCAATCATTTCTCAATATTCTTCTCTCAAGGTTAAGTCCATACACAGATGAAATTATTGGGGATCATCAATGTGGGTTTCAACATAACAGATCAACTACAGATCAGGCCTTTTGCATTCGTCAGATAATGAGAAAGAAATGGGAGTACAATGAGACAGTACATCAGCTATTTGTAGACTTCAAGAAAGCCTATGATTCAGTTAGGAGGGAAGTATTGTACAATATTCTGATAAGAGTTTGGGATACCCATGAAACTAGTTAAGCTGATTAAAATGTGTTTAAATGAAACTTATAGTAAAGTCTGTATAGGTAAACATTTGTCTGATAAATTTCCTGTCCAGAATGGTCTAAGACAAGGAGATGCTTTATTGCCACTCCTTTTCAACTTTTCTTTAGAATATGCCATTAGGAAGATCCAGAGAAACCAGGCGGGACTGAAATTAAACGGAACACATCAGCTGTTGGTCTATGCTGATGATGTGAATCTACTGGGTGATAATGTAGATACCATAAAGAAAAACACACAAACTTTAATTGACTTTAATTGAGGCTGGTCTAGAAGTAAACACAAAGAAAACTAAGTATATGTTGCTGTCTCGTCACCAAAATGCAGGGCAATATCATGACATACAGATATGTAACAGATGTTTTGAAAATGTGGCACAGTTCAGATATTTGGGAACAACGATAACAGATCGAAACCTGATTGAGGAGGAAATACAAGAGTAGACTGAACTCGGGTAATACTTGCTAGCATTCAGTCCGGAACCTTTTGTCTTCTCGTCTGCTGTCTGAAAACATAAAAATTAGAACATATAAAACTATAGTTTTGCCTGTGGTTCTGTATGGGTGTGAAACTCGGTCTCTGACATTAGGGGAGGGTCATAGACTGAGGGTGTTTGAGACCAGGGTGTTGAGGAGAATATTTGGACCAAAGAGGGATGAAGTAACAGGAGGTTGGAGAAAACTGCATACTGAGGAGATTCATAACTTGTACTCTTCTCCAAGTATAATTAGAATGACCAAGTAAAGGAGAATGAGGTGGGCAGGGCATGTAGCACAAATGGGGTGAAGAGGAATGCATATAGGATATTGGTGGGAAAGCCAGAAGGAAAGAGACCACTGGGAAGACCAAAGCGTAGGTGGGTGGACAATATTAAAATGGATCTTAGAGAGATAGGGTGGGATGGTATGGATTGGATTGATCTGGCTCAGGATAGGGACCAGTGGAGGGCTCTGGTGAACATGGTAATGAACCTTCAGGTTCCATAAAGTGCTGGGAAATTCTTGAGTAGCTGCAGATTTGGCTTCTCATGAAGGGCTCAGCTCCATAAGTAAGTAAGTATCCCCTGTAAACAAATCCCCTAATAGAGCCATCAAGTGGCACTTCTGTCAGCATTCCTGAAACATGTAGCAACTGACAAGGAGTGGAAACATACGCAATCATTCTGTATATAGAGATCACATGTGGTTTCCACATAACTGGTGCTTGTAACACACCCTGTCTTCTGTTACTCCCCCCCTTTTAATGCAAGACGTATTATGCAATTTGAATTAAGTGACAGTTGAATGAAAGTTAATTCACCAGTAAAACAATTCTCTCATATATATTGAAAAAAAAAATATGAGAACACAAACAAAAAATACAATTGTGAAATAAATGCACTGTTTGGTCAAAAATTTAATACAGAAAACTGTAACCTTATCCCATATCCATATTTTGAAGCAGCATATCAGAATTAATGATAAAAAAAAGTTGATAAATGATACAAATTCCGTCCCAAGTATCAATTTGTATCAACTTTTGTATCATTTATCGTATAGAGTGCAACAGGATGCTTAAATATAATATTAAAAAAAAGTTGGTTTCTTTGTTGGTAGTGTTGTGTGATTAAAGATGGTTGATTTTACAAATATATGCAAAAACAAAACTTTTCCTTTTCATACCGTGGCCCAGGGGTCAGCTCAGCCCCTGACAGAAAGGAGTACTAGGAGTCTTCCTGGGGGATAAAGGGCGGTCAGCGCGTGAGGCTGATAACCTCATTGCCATCATTAAGCTCATTGGCTAGAAAATGTGGGAGAGTTGATGTCTCACAACCCTATACACCTCCGTGACCTGTTACAGGGATAGTTTTACCTTTACCTTTTTACTCTTGTGAGTGTGTACTGTAGCCACAACTATCTGCAAAGGTTACAGTAAGGTTTTTGGGTGCAACTTGAATCATTCTCGGTCATTTGTATTTTAATTATATGAATAAACTTTTAATTTATGAATTTGGATGCTTTTCCTTTTGTAAATGTTTTGCTGTTATATGTTGTGATATAGACAAAGAAGGTGATCTTATCCCGAGCAGAGCACAGCCAGCTTGTTGATTATGAATTTCCCATGAAACATCATGAGCCTTACAGCATCCACACTGTTGTGTGGCACACCATTGTTACAGATTCTTAGTGAAGCTGATCTTTACAGGAAAGAGCACGGCGCATACGAGACCGCAACATTGGTCAAAGAGGACGCCGTGGCACAAAGAGGAGGAAGAGGGCCACCGCTTCACAGCCGGTAGATCAGCAGAGACCAGTGACAGAGGAAGAAGTGGCTCAGACATACACAGGGCTTGATCGTGAGATAGCTGAAGAGTTCATAACAATAGCCATGGAACCAGGTACAGGGCGATACAAGCAGACAACACCTGAAATAAACATAGATAAAGGAAGGTAGATGAAATATGTTTTAACACTGAATGCCATAGCTTTAAGTGAGCTGGTGATGTATCATGTACAAGTCTTCAGTGTTACTATAAAGAACAGATGAAAGAGGAAAGATTATAGTCCTTTTTGGATGTGTAGTTGTCTTGGATAGATCATTACCAATGTCCTGAAGAACTGCGCTGTCTCCATTTTCAGGATTGAAGAGGCAACAGTTTGCTCCTAAAGGTTGATGATGATCTGTCAGACTGAAATTGTCAAGTCTCACAAATAAAGTGTTAGGGATATCACATGTTTGATGTGTCATCTGCTCGTTGCATAGCCAGAATTTTAAATTAGGCATGTGCAAGTGTCCAGTTTTCAAGAATGACTCAAAAAATAAAAGTTCTTTATCTCCCATTTTCCGAAACCTTGTTTTCTGTAGAAAAACACATGATGGACAAAGCCAAATCTCAGTAATCCTGAATGTTATATACCACTGTCAAAACTCTTTAGAAACTGAAGTGAAGAATGTGATTTCCATATACAAAGTTGCTCTCTTTGTAAATTGCCATTTACATATCCCTTCCCAAATACCTTAAAGAGTTGTGTGATATTAATTTTTGCATCCACACCAGATGCACAAGTTCCTTCTACACAACTTTGAGGAAATTTTATAAACGGAGACCAAGAAACGGCCTAAAGTTTATGACAGATTGTCATTGACCTTATTCACACCACAAACTTATTAGATTGGGTCAGTGTGCTTGTGTTAAAATTGTCAGAGCCAAAAACATCAGCTCATTCTTAATCAGTTAGTGCAGAATTTCTGTCAACAGATGGCATCAGTTATGACATACCCATGTTTTGAAGAAAGAGCAGGCCTTCACATGATCTATAGCTGCTGCTGCTACTTGGTGGTTATTTGAGGAGGTACTTACCCCCAAGCATCCTTTGGGTTTGTAGCAGGTAATTTGCAGGTGTGTGTGTGTGTGTGTGTGTGTGTGTCAGAGGCGAGTTTGCTGAGGCTACATCATTGCTTTTCTTGTGAAACTCTCCGCTTATGCATAAAGTTGAACGTTTACATAGAACTCTTTCGTTATAGATATTCTGGTTTTCAGGTTACCCCAGTACCCTTTGTCGACACAGCAAAGATATATGTAGTATTTTAAAGATCAAATTGAAATTATAAGTTATCACTGAAGGGGTAAAGTGACAATGTGAGAAGACACTGGTTATCTGTACAGCAGACATGTATAAAGCTGAGTAAAAATGTTACAACAGTTGTGTGTTTATTTAATATTCTGCACCGATATATTTACAAATATTTTGTTGTCTTATTGTCATCCACTAAATGCCCTTCCTGAAGACCCTAGTGACAACAGCAGCTGCTTCCTACAGAAGGGTAAGAAGTGCACACACACACACACACACACACACACACATATATATATATATATATTGTTATGGTTAGTGTACCAGTATTGAAGAAATGCCAGCATAGCAATAAAATACTTCATCTGAAATGAATTGGTAAGATTGATTTTGTAAGTGATTTTGCTCTCATGTGCATGTGTTTTGAAACTGTGCTGACCGCCTTATGCAGCTCTGCGTCTTTTATCAGCAACAGTTGGCCAGACATCTGTGATGTAGTTTGTGTTACATCACCTGTACCAGGGCACTGTGGGAACTGGCCCCAAGCAGTGAAATGAACACAGGTGGACAGTCCACTTTATAAGAATACACATTGCAGTTTATAGACATTGTTGGGCCTTGACGTTTAGTTATTGCGGATGCTGATGCTGTAATGGGAAAATTCAAATGTATTCCTTGTCCATATCATCAGACATGTGTAATGTTAGGCATATAAAATTTGTTAGGATCTTTTTGAAATAGGATGAAATAATTTACCTAAAACAGTTATAATTTACATTTTGATCGCTCTAGCAGGGCATGTAGCATGCATGGGAGAGGAGTGCATACGGGGTATTGGTAGGAAAATCTGAAGGAAAGAGACCACTAGAAAGATTTTGATGTAGATGGATGGGGTGGTATGGACTGGATTGATCTGGCTCAGGATAGTGACCAGTGGCAGGCTCTTGTGGACATGGTAATGATCGTTAGGGTTCCATAAAATGTTGGGAAATTCTTGAGTGGCTGAGGAGCTGTTGGCTTCAGAATTTCCAAGGTGACACATGTCTCGCTACTAATACATACTCACCTACCTTATGAATGGAATACAGAACAACATTGCTAGATCACTTCTTGCTAACTTTAAATATGTAAATACAGCAAGACTTTATATAACCATAATGCTCTTGCACTGTCAGGGCTTCACACATAATTTTATATTATTTTCAGGGCACAACATTTTATGTGCATATCTAAGTAATCTGATTTTCATAATGAAATTAAAAGGCAAAACTGTATTTCAAACATGCATAAGTACATGTTCATCACCTATGATTAAATTGTTTCCATGTCAATATCACAGCATGCTGTAGGAGCTAAAACTTTAAAGCTGCAATAACACTCAAGAAATTAAAGTTTACTGATGCAAAAAAAAAAAGGAATGAGGGTTTGAATTGCAACTAAAAACCCTAATACTATACCTGCATATCACTTTAACAGACATGGCTCCCATACATATTAGGAAGAGTACAGAGTAATGCATTCCCCCATGCATCTTCATAATGTCAGACAGCTCGCCTCTTGGTATCTCTTACTCTGTTTTTTAAAGCTCATTACATAACAATGCTGTCAGTATCAAGACTATAGTACTGATTGCTATTTCCTATTTTGTCACAAATGCCTGTACAATCCAAACCCTTCATAGGACCCAAATGTGTAATCTTCAGATATTACACACTCTGTGCTCTGCAGGGAGGGGGGCGCCATGACACATCCCATGAACCACAGCCAGTGTTCTGCCCTCTGGATGATGCATTTCTATGGCTTTCTGGGTTCATGGCTCTGAATCACTGTTGACTGCCAATGCTCGGTTTATCAGTGATCCACACTGAAGTGCCTCGGCACAGGGCCACCAGTTGGAGTACGAGAGCCAGGAGAATGAGCATGAATGGGTAGAAACAGGGAAGATATTCTAGAACAAGCATCAACACATTTTGTAGGTGTAGGCGCGACTTAGGAGTAAGGACAGGGTTAAAATGGATAACATTTTATTTAATTTTGTTAGCAATAACATATTATATTCACAGAAATTACATGCCCAGACAGAGGATTTGCCCAGTCCTTGCAGATTCCATTACTTTTTATCAGATTATTCATCTTTTTCTGAACACAGCCAGGCATGTGAAATTTAGCACACTCAGGCCTCAAATGCAACGTTATAGCATTCCTGCTTCTTATTTGGGAGGTCTGGGTCTGAATCTCAGTATGGAGGCCAACCATCCTGTTTTTTATGCTCTTCTCAATTCTTTCAGGCAAATACTGGGAGAGTACCTTATAATAGGCCATGACCACATCCACTCCCATACTTAAAAAACTTTTAACTTACATTTCTAATGCAGCATTGCAAGCTAATGTCCTATGTCGCAGGATGCAGTCGTGGGCTACCTTAAGGTACCATCCCACATTTGGTGCAGTCTCCAGCAGGCTGACAGTTGAAGCTGACACCTCGTGAGCACAGATCAGGACCTTGAAGTTGGGTGGCAAGCAGTGGTCACATATATACACAACAGTAACAGTGGGGAAGCTGTGAAAGTCTGGGTACAGCAGCTGCCTTTCAGTCACCTAGGTGACGTTGACTGGGGACTGCCACATAATGCCCTGTAATGAAGGAAACACATTAGGACCATTGCATGCTGCTGTGAATATGTGGAACAAAAGTCTCTCCACTTCTTTAGCAGATGACGATGTGTAGCAAACACTGAACTGATCTGTAAGCCCCACGAACCAGCTCCAAGACATTGAAGTCTGGAGGAAAGTCAACATGTAACACATGAGACACGCATCCGTTTACTGATCCACGGATTAACCAGAGACCCTCACAGACTGTGAACATTGGCAGTAATGCTACTGACCTGAAATAAGTATACAAGGAAGTGGTAATGTTAAAATGGTTGCTTCTTACAAGTTAAATTCTCATGAAACTGGTGTTTAACTGCTGTGTTGCTGTTAGGCTCATCACTGGATAAACAGTAGCACGGGCCATCTCACCGTGCACCTCTCTGATACAAGTCTGCATAATATATGAAGTATGTCAGTTTACTTTACCTGTGTGACAATCTCACTCACAAATTCCCCACTTTCACCATCTGAAACAAAGAAATGAGCATCTGATATGCACAAATTATATAAAAAACTGCAATACAAATTCCCACCAATATTAAATTCGAACGTATCCCCATTAACCAATCAAATCGCTTTCCTTTAATCCTCGTCCTCCTGCCCTACCCTATAAAATGAATTATTCAGAGGAGCGGTTAATTACAATTCGTGGCTTTCCATGGGGTTTTAGTCTCGAGTGTTCAGGTTTTACTCCACAGATGGCAAGAAAAATTTTGAAAATAGAGTATAACTCTTTGTATAAACATTTTCAAATCCGTTATAATATGCGACGCTATGTTCTTTGCTGATACAAACAAAGTTATTTCCGTCCATTTATCATAACAATTGAGTTAGATACAGCATTTTTAAACACATTGCTTAAAATTGTTTAACCGTCCTAACAGGAACGGACATTTAAACGCCAAGTAGCAGCGGGCATTTAAATAAACTCCGGCCAGCTCAAGCTTACCACCATTTCAGAAGTCCAGCGTTTAAAGGTTAAATAGCTGAGTAATATCATGGGTGGCCGATGGTCTAGAAGTAAGGTATATGGTTTGAAGTTATGTGGTTCGAAGACATTACTATTTTTGTGAAAAAAAAGAATGCAATAAATTTGTGCATGTAGGAAGCAAGTGGTACTATATGAGGAAGGTGAAGATAACAAATTTGTATAGATCTGGTGGTACGTGGGAAAAACATTGACGAAGTATTGGGAAAGTACGGGGTTCGAGACCACGGTGTCTTTTGCCAATAGAAATTGAAAAGCGAATAAATAAATACGATTTTTCTGCAGCTATAAACCAAGTCATATAATATAAGGACGATCGCAGAAGGCTATATCATAGATGTTCTGGTGGTCTAGAGGTAAGGCACCGGCGTTGTAAATATACAGTTCGTGGTTCGAAAACAGAAGTATTTTTGTAATGAGATTTTTATGGAATTATATAGCGACATATAACATAAGAGGAAGATTAAAGACAAAAAATTTCCGTGGCATCGGTGGCCTATTGGTAAAACCGCGGCGTAGTGAACAAGAGTTTGAAGGTTCGAAACCAAGTATAGTTTTGTGATTTAGAAAGTAAGTTAATTGATTTTTCTGGAATTATAACCGAAGATGTAGCTTAAGAGGAAAATAAAAGGAAATAAATTTCAGTGGTGCTGGTGGTCTCGGGGTAAGACATCAGCTTAGTGTTCAGAAGGTCCCGGGTTCAAAACCAGTAGGATTTTTGTAAAAAAAAAATTAAAAGAAGAAAACCAACAGCAGTGCAAGACGTGAAGAGATAAGAAGGTGGGGGAGCGGAGGAGGGTAGATTTTTTGCTTTTTTTTTTTT
>NW_019721514.1:38706-39052 GCF_002891405.2 Cryptotermes secundus | reverse complement strand
TTATTCATTTCAGACCAAGATCTATGAACGAGAGTTAGCAAGAAATTAAATAACCCCGTAGCGCCACCTGTTGACTAAAACCTCATGGAAAGCCACGAAGTGAAGTAAACCATGAAACATCTTAGTTTCTTATGACCTCACTTACTGGGCTGTGCAAGCCGCTGCTCCAAAAATTCATTTTATAGGGCTAGGGCGCCAGTCACTGAGGATGACGTTATGGATGCGTGGCACCCCGCCCAAAACCACCCTTACGGTCATGCAGGAGTTTAAATATTGACGACAAGCTACATCAGCGAGATTTAAAATTAAATAACACTGTAGCACCATCTGTGGATTGAAACATGAA
>NW_019721514.1:36408-38257 GCF_002891405.2 Cryptotermes secundus | reverse complement strand
AAAAAAAAAAAAGCAAAAAATCTACCCTCCTCCGCTCCCCCACCTTCTTATCTCTTCACGTCTTGCACTGCTGTTGGTTTTCTTCTTTTAATTTTTTTTTTACAAAAATCCTACTGGTTTTGAACCCGGGACCTTCTGAACACTAAGCTGATGTCTTACCCCGAGACCACCAGCACCACTGAAATTTATTTCCTTTTATTTTCCTCTTAAGCTACATCTTCGGTTATAATTCCAGAAAAATCAATTAACTTACTTTCTAAATCACAAAACTATACTTGGTTTCGAACCTTCAAACTCTTGTTCACTACGCCGGTGTTTTACCAATAGGCCACCGATGCCACGGAAATTTTTTGTCTTTAATCTTCCTCTTATGTTATATGTCGCTATATAATTCCATAAAAATCTCATTACAAAAATACTTCTGTTTTCGAACCACGAACTGTATATTTACAACGCCGGTGCCTTACCTCTAGACCACCAGAACATCTATGATATAGCCTTCTGCGATCGTCCTTATATTATATGACTTGGTTTATAGCTGCAGAAAAATCGTATTTATTTATTCGCTTTTCAATTTCTATTGGCAAAAGACACCGTGGTCTCGAACCCCGTACTTTCCCAATACTTCGTCAATGTTTTTCCCACGTACCACCAGATCTATACAAATTTGTTATCTTCACCTTCCTCATATAGTACCACTTGCTTCCTACATGCACAAATTTATTGCATTCTTTTTTTTTCACAAAAATAGTCATGACTTCCAACCACGTAATTTCTAAACCATACACCAGTGCCTTACCAAAGGCCCACCATGGTTATGACAAATATTCGCCTTCGTCTTCCACATATCCTACCGCTTCGTTTCTGCAAAATTCCTCTTTACTTCTTGCTTCGTTTCAAAGTCATTTTACGACTGACGGTTTGCCAGTCACTTTCTCTTAAATTAGATCCCATTCAGACGCTCTTGAGTAGATCTTGTTAGTCTTGAAGTAAGCTTCACTGTTTGACCTTTAATAGGAATCCTTTCTGGTGACAAGACGGGCCTATCCCTTCTTACTTGTCACAGTCAATTACTTTCTATTTTGTTCCTTCCTCCTCTAAACTACATGTCACGACCTCTACAACTATACATATATACTGCACACGGCTTTATTGGCAATATACTATATAAGCCCCATCAGTTCACAACAGATTCTGCCTTATTTTCATTAGCTCACGCTAGACCGGAAATTTAGTCACCTCAACGATCATACACATTGTAAGCTTCACCGCCGCAAAATTAAAGCCTTTTGTTCTGTCGGGCTTCACCTTATCCAGTATTCTGAATATTTGCATTTTCACCATCTTCTGTGGCTTGTGGTTCCTGACCGCTCTACGCCTTGGGATATTGGTGTTTTTGCGAGAACCTTGATCAATAATTGCTGCACTTTCGAAACTTGGGTATTTGCCACAAATCCCAAGGCAAGCATACAACATCACAGACATAAATAATGCTCTGAGGATGGCATATTTCATCTTAGAGCTTAATCGCTCGCTTTTCAATGAAGGACATGCTCTAATAAATGTTGTGACGGCATTGGCTTAGATCATTTCCACATCTAATCCTCTTACCGAAAAAATATACAGATGTACATGACTCACGAAGGGCGTTCTTCCTCCATTCAATATCAGATGACACTCAACCGATGTCTCTTGACATAAAATTTCATTTCTTTTGTTCCAGCACTCACACTGCATCTCAATCGCATCCAGACCTCTCTGCAGTGTTCTGAGAACATACCCTTTTGTGCTCTAAGTCGCATATACATAGGTGCCAGCAGCAAACACCTAGATATACACTAGTATTTTT
>NW_019721514.1:19632-36355 GCF_002891405.2 Cryptotermes secundus | reverse complement strand
TTTTCTCTTGGCGCAAACGTTTTGCCTTCGACCGAAACTCTGAATTTTCTCACAGCAAACATGTGCTAAGAGGCTTCATTATACTAACGGAAATTTTAAAATGAACTTATATGCACTGTTGTATGGTCCCTGGCCGCAGAGAAATCTCCACTGCGTCTTATAGCCACCCACCTGTACATTTACTGCCATGAAATTCATTATTGCCTACAGGTACCGAATTCTACATTGACGGCATACATCAGGACCAAGTTCATTGTGCTGTCTCCCTGCAAACAGCTGCTCAGTGCCCGAAGAAATTACCATTTCATGGAACCCACGACCTCACTGCACTGTTCTCACAGAGCTCATGACCCCTTATTCTCAACTACATGACTCCTGTGCTAGCTTCCCAGGCCTCGTCATGTGGGATTTGTGGTGGACACAATGTGGCATTTGGACTGCCATATAATTCTACCTGTACTCAACTGGCGAACATTAACATAAGATTTTCAATAGTAATTGCATTTCTTTAAGATATATTATTAATTTTTGCTATATAATCCTATCCAACACTGAACTGGAATATGAATAGATACCAGATTTTCAGCATTCATTAAATTTTTTTGTAAGATATGTTACATTTTCCATATAAACCTTCATTTTCCATATAAACCTTCATTATATTTCTTTAAGATATGTTATTATTTCCATCATATTATTCTGCCCAGTACTAAACTGGTGAAGATGAATATATCAGATTTTCTTATATCATTAAATGCAGTCTTAATCTTGTTGACAAGAGTAAATTTCACATTCTCGAATTCCGTCATTCTAATGAAAATGATAATAAATGGGAACATGAGTATTGTTGCTTACAATACATGATTTATAATACTTAAACGTAACTGAAAAACTGTGTTCTGTATGGCTTTCAAAGTTTAAGTTATGATGAAATTAAGGGGTTTAATATATGTATCTCTGATGGAAACAGAATTTTCTTTCAAGTTTCCCCACCTTCAGCTTTCCTAAATACAACTATTCCATGTATGTTACAGTTGACAATGTTCAGTGCCTTTGATTAAAGAGGTGTTTGATATGAAAGAAAGGTTATGACTTTCCAGGCTCCAGATAAATAATTTGCAACCTAATCTCTACGCAACTGTTTAGCATGCCAGACATCTGAACTGCTGGACTGTGACAAATTCCACTACAGAGCGATTTGGTACATTATAAAAACACTTCTACACATATCTATGCTTTATTAGTTCACACATTATATTCTCAACATTACATTAACTGAACATGCTTCAAAGCCACCTTCTATAACAGGATCAAGAAACCTAGATCAACTGAAAGCTAGAATTTCAAGCTGTTCACCAGTGGTACTTGTAGTTTCTGTGATGCTCTGGAAAAAGAAAGATATTCATGAATAGTTTGGAACTAGAATGAAGAATGTAGCCCCCTCAGTATTTCGAGAATTGGGTGGCTCCCTTCTTACTATAGCAGTTTTGAAGAAAGCTATTACTAAGTAAACCAAAACTTCTCAAGCAATCCACATGAACGAACAATTTTAAGACTGAATTCTGAAAGGTGCTGATGATGTTGTATAACATCAATCAGAATTACTGGTTTTCCATCACCCGGTGTTCTAAAAACTAGATAACACAACAGTTCAGAAACTGGATCTGTTTCCATCCTTAAGTGAAGGGGGAAGACACCTATGCTGTTGGGTCCCTCAAAAGGGGCTAACCTCAACCACTGCATACAGTCCGAAAACCCAGTAATTCTGATATTTAAAGAGAGGATTATATTAAAATATATGTCAAATATCTGGTATTATAAGAAATTACAGGTTCTCAAGATTGTTATCTGGGATGCCATGCTGTGCCGTCCTGTATGATCTGGTAAACAGGTACCAACATTTTAGGGGCACCTGCTGCATCCCTCTCCTGCTCTGAAGATGTATAAGACAGAGGCAACAAGTTCCCTCGCCCCATCTCCCAGACTACACGGAGTCACACCCCAGAAGAGCATAATCCTATTATTTAATATTGTTTATATTTGCACATTCTGGTTATGACCAGCTGACATTACTATTATACAAGAAGTTCTGGGAAGAACTAATCACCTATNGATTGATGTAGTTGGGACACCTGATGATGGCGCTGTGTTGCCGAAACATGTTGTGAAGTGACAGGTGAAACTGTGTGCACTACAAGATGGCCACTGTATACAAAATTGATGAAAATCAGTGCAACAGGACGCTAAAATATAACATTATGAATAGGTACCAACATTTTAGGGGCACCTGCTGCATCTGTCTCCTGCTCTGAAGATGTATAAGACAGAAGCAACAAGTTCCCTCGCCCCATCTCCCAGACTACACGGAGTCACACCCCAGAAGACCATAACCTATTATTTAATATTGTTTACATCTGCACATTCTGGTTATCACCAGCTGACATTACTATTATACAAGAAGTTCTGCGAAGAGCTGATCACTTACTTTCCTTTTAATGCATATTCAGTATCTGATACTAACACATACTCCATACAAAACGTGTGTTGCCTGTGTATTTGTTGCTGCAGGAATGTGTTTACTGAGCTGTTGCCTAGCAACAGTCATATCTTCAGGCTCCACTATTCAAGTTTTCAAGTGTCATGTCATTCAAAAGTTGTTGAAGGAAGGCACAGACACACAGCCAGACATGTGATCTCATAAACCTCCTTTTATTTTTTTTAAATAAGTAAAGCAGGCTAAAAATATAACCTCACTTTACCTGGCACTGGGCACAAGTATTTTTTATTTACTTATGATGTTATGGTTTATTTAATGATGCTGTCAGTAATCCAAATTACTTAGCATCTAACGATAAAATTAGTGATTAATTAATTAAAGTACATTTAGAAAAAAGTGGTCATGGCCTAATTTAAGGTACTGTTTATGCATTTTGTGGAGCTGAAGGAACCATGAAAACCCTTTTGCTACCAAGTCTTCTAGCCAATGGTTGAGTCCAGGAGCTCCTCAATACATAGCGAGAGTATTCACCACTCTACTGCAGTTTCAACAGATATTAATCGAGTTTATACGTACAAAGTGGGCTGAGAGGAGATGGAAGCTGTTAATCAGGAGATTTTGAATGAGAAGATACCAACATGAGAGCTACTTAATTAAGGATATTCTGTGCTAAATATTAAATGATAGCGATGTTTTACTGCACAACAAATGTTCAAACTGCAAATGTAGAGCACTGTAAAGGCAGCACATGGCACAGAACAGAACACAACTCAACTAGTAACTGACGCTTTCCTTATCACACAACACAACTCTCTCAGTGTTGCAGACTCTTTATCAAGAAGTACGATATGAAGCTGTCAGCGGTGGTTCTGCCTTCTGGGATACAGTGCTGCATAATTCATTGAAAGTCAAGCAGTTAACTTTCATTTACTACAGAGCACTATGTCCCACAAGACAGAACTCTTCCACTCACTAATACCTCTCTAAACAATGCAATTTACCATGTAAACTGTCAAGTTTCAGAGACAAGACATGAGGGAACACAGAAAGAAGGGCAAATTGCCACATCTGTGCCCACTTCATGTACGCATAACAAGGTCAGCTGAGTTGAAACTGGATACGAAATTTCTGAGATATAGCAAACAAAAATCATGGAGAGAGATAAGGTTCCTGTCTTCTGGCATACAATGCCATACAGCCTGGTAGAAGTTTCCTGATGTTTCAAACAAACGCTGGTAAACTTCTACCAAAATACACAGCATCATGATCCAGATGACACTAATCTTCAAATTCAGTCCTGGGAGGACCTGAAATTTAATTTTTAGTGAAGTAACTGAAATTCAAAATTTTATAATCGAATCAGAACAGAAATGATGATAATCAGTCTCGATATGTTAAAAAAATGGCTTCAAGACAGATACTGTGACGGGAATTATACTTACCCAGGAAACAAAATGGTTTAGCCATGTACTGGAAAACACCAAGAAAACATGAAACAGATAGACTGTGGTGACAAAGTAAAGATGGGGGTATCTTTGTAAATCAATACAAACAGAAACTATGACAGGCAAACAAGTTTTACATGGAGATGAGTTAGGCCTGTACTTAGTTCTGAAACTGAACCTACATGACACTTACTTATTTTTCCATAGTTAATTATGTAGAAGAATAACATTGAACCAGTGATGATCTGGAAGACCGGAGCTATTCCTGCACGCTTTGGCTGGACATACTTGTGCTGCCATCTCCACCAAGCTGCAACACATATAATTCCATATAACCTTTGAGGCTCTCAAGGAAATGACTATGAAGACTGCCATCTTCTGGGACGTGATTAATTCAATATTCAATATTAATAATTCAAATTATGCAGTATCACAATTCACTAGACTCTACTCTTCGTATTCATTGCCGTAAGAACCACCGCATCACATACAAATGGCATTTTTCAGACAACTGCACTACACACTGATCATCTGATACATTCCTCTGCAAATAATTTAGCTGCATAAATGAAAGCGAGACACACATAAGACTCAATGGTATGTGGAGTCTCCGTGACATGATGCAATATTGCTTCAAGGCCAATCCTTTCATCACACACATTACTTATCATTTTAAAGTACAGCCCTATGGGACTCATTCGCAATTTATGGTAGAGGGGATCTTCCTTGAGGACTTAATTACACAATTCTTAAAAAATTCCCTATCGTGGAACCCAAAAACTCATCACTTTGATCACAAGTACCATATTTATTTAATTATCACTACTACATTTATTTTCGGTGTGATTACAAAATTCAAATGCCGTAATTCTATGCTGCCAATATCTTCTGGTTATATGAAGTACGCTGTTTTGGTCGAGAGTCCAATGGTGAATACCATTATGGAAATAATTAATCTCTTCAATAACACACAGCTCATACAATTCAGTTGATGCGAGAATGTCGGAACAGTAAACTTTAATTTACATCCCAGCGTCATGAAAGCCAATGTCAGGGTTTTTTTTTTCGTACAATACAGCAACGTTATACACTGGGGATAACTATGTATTATCTTACCTCGACTGACTGCACCCATGACGGCCCTTGGATTTTTATTTCGACGTCCCAACCAAGCACCTATTTCGTTCAACTTCAACTGACCGAAAGGTGTATCGGCTGAAATTAAATCGAACGAGTTTGAATATGAAACTCATACTAAAACCATTCTCTTTTGGAGAGCTGGTCTTTTCAGTGTACAAAACACTGTACAATTTCTTCAGAAATTAAAAGCAACATGTTTCCTGACAATATAAACTTACGACGTCCATAATAACGTGCTGGATCATACGGCCCATGAACTTTGGGATTGTATTCCGCAGGATAATCTCCAAACGCCATTTTACTTGGTGAAGGGCAGACGAAAGTCCTGCAAGATGTTTCCGTTAATATTTCAGTGTTGCCAACAAACCTGGTGAAGTCATACAATATTCCCTTTCTATCACCGGGTCACAAACTTGTGCGGCAACACAAAACTGTAAGATAAAGGAAAAGTTGTTCTTGACATAACTAATTAAGCACTACGCCATTAAGGCGTATGGTGGAATGAATGTATAGATTCATGTTCTCTTGACCTAGGCCTAGAACTCTGTTCTCTTGAAATATATATCTATTTTGTAGTACATTTTTTCCATCTTTCCTATGTATGCTACAGCTTTCTCATCCACCTTTATATGAGTCATAACATTTGAATACAAAGTATGCAGCTCCTCATTATGCAGTTTTCTCAAACCTCTTGTTACTTTCTCTCTCTCTTACATCTACATGTTCCCCACAGCACCGTTCCCAAACTTGTCCAGCCTGAGTTCATCCCTTAATAAGAGACCAAGTCTCGCATCATAAAACAATGGGTAAACTGATAACCACGTACATTTTAGACTTTGTACAAATAAAATTAAAAATCATAGACATTAATATAACTCAACATTTTGAAGGACTAGAACTGAAATTATCTGAACAGATCAAGTTAGCTTGAGGATAAGATACACATAGGAACAGGCTTAAGGCCCTACCTGCTAGAATTGCTGGCCACAGATGGATGGAAACTGAGGTTCTCACAATGGTAAATTTGAAGATTAAAATCTCTTCTTGTCCCCTAAACATGAAGGCAGAAGGTTCCTCTGAAATGCTGATAACTACGTACCAGACTGCCGGGTGTCACACTGCAGAAGACTGTGATCCTGTAATGGTTGAAATAGGGTGGGCACACTTAGTGGTATAATAGGAACCCTTCATAACATGTCTGAATAAAACAAAGTTATTTCCAAATCAGTTTCTGGTTTATTAAAGCTCGATATGTTCGGTTTGTTATTCTCCAGACATAACTTGGCATGCTGAGAGAAACTTTCAGTGCTGCATTTACAATGTTGGAATCTTATTACTGGCAGTAGTACGTCAAACATGTATGGGATTGACACTGTCGGCATCAGTATTGTACATGGAATTATATCTGCAGGGCAGTACATTCATAATATTATACAAAGAAAAAAAAGACTTCCTATATTAAAATATAAAGCTGCCATATTATCTTGAGGTAATTGGTACAACAGTAATAATAATAATAATAATAATAATAATTGGAAACAAACAATGTTCAAGTGTATCATACTCTATATAAATATATAATTAATACATTAATTGAGCCTACATTAATTATTATAAATATTACTGCATTCTTTTGATTTGTAACTGTAACATTTGGTGTCATGACTGGCAACAAAATCCATTCCTTGTGTATGCAATTGTTTTTTTCCCCCGCGTTTCTGAAAAATGACACAAATTTAAGCATTTCTAACCTCTACTCTCTCCTGAAAGCAGGTGTTCAATAATTTCTGTGATTTATAATAATTAACATTATGATTAATTACAAAACCTCCAACAAAAGTGGAAGAACAATGACCAGAAATTTGATTCCTTGCGGACAAAAATGAGGAACTCCTACTATACTTTGAAGTTCAGACACTCCAGTAAGGAGACATGCAATAAATCTCTGCAATCTTGTACACTGAGGTATGAACCTCAGAAACACTACCTAGCCTGTAAGATAAACTCCAATAATATAAACAAAACTCAGAGATGGGCTTTAAACTTTTATCATCCTTGCAAAATGTTCATTTTCTTCCTGTCCTGCTAAACGTCAAACACCATATTGAGTTTTCGAGTGGCCACCAAGGAACATAGCTCACCTGAACAAGAGCAAACTGAGATTATATATCAAAAGGAATGGAATGAGATATCCACAACAGAGCAGGTGTAGACAATGAATAATAAATTGATTCATTCACAGTTATGTCTGTCACAAAACTAAAAATCAAAGACTCTTGACAGAATGTTTGAGTCAAGTAGCCTTTTGATGATATGAAGCTTACTCCACTATTCTGTTATCTTTCCAAACAATATTTTACACATGCATAATATGCGATTTTCACACAAGCATAAATGTTCTGAAATGAGCTTATAAAATGATGTATTTTCTTCTAATTAACACAATTTTTATTATGCTGGCTATTTGAGGATGTCAGTGTTGAGACTACATAGTATCAACAACAGAACAATTCATGGCTATGGAGTAGCTGGTGTTTTCAGCGGAAAATTAATTTAATATCCATCAAATTAGTGAAGACATGAAAGTCTGGCAGAACAACAGTGAAGTTCGTAAATTCAAAATAACCCCTATTTTATCTTTAGGTATTTGTGTTAAGAAACATTTATTTCTTATCTCTTCATTTTCTTCTTTAATAAGCTACTCAGCCCACCAGGTGTCTCATATATATACCTCGTAATTCCATTCATTTTCCTTTAAAATTATACATTTACACATTATAAATTTTATATTCAGATCAGTACACTATACAGGTAAGGAAATATGATTTGAATTCCTGTTTATTCTAAAACCTGTAGAATATTACAGTTCCATGGGTGGTATACTTAAAGACAATACTTTCTCTTTCAACGAAAATTTAAATGGTTTGAACTCACTTTTCACTTCACTGCTATGTTCAATTTTCAACGAAGTACACTGGTGGGCTGATTTGTTATAACTACTAAAGATAATGGCTTCAAAAGGATGGAATACTGAAGATAGACCATATATATTGGCAAACTGAGTTCTGTTTGATGATGATTTCAAAGAGCTAGAATATTGAAGATATATCAACACTTCCCCTTGCAACAAAAATATTCATGTCAGAACATAACTCAAAGGGGAAGAATCAAGTATTGTTGCATTAACAGTGAAAGTGATATAAAAAGTTTAGTTATTTGACACGAAATCCATAATGAAAATATGTTTTCTTACAAATTCTAAATGAAACATCTTTTCTGATAAGTTTGACATGTGCATGACCAAACAAAGACGCTTCTGTGAGGTACATTTACTTCTCTACTGACTCTCCTTGTACCGAGACCTTATTTACACATTAGCCACAGAGACAAAGTCTCCAACACAGTAAACAGTCAAATTCTTGATACAGGACTTTGTGTTTTACTGTGCTATAAATCCTCTGACAGTTCAGTCATTAAGTGGCTGATTATAAATCAGGTTGAGGCATGTGAGATTTTGGGTTATCACAGCTGTGACTATGAAGTTACTGTCTGGGGTACCATGCAGTGCATTCCAGCAGACAGGGCCTAGATACTGTTGCAGAAGAACCTGATGCCTACATCTTTTAGCCTCAAGATGTAAAAAAATAGGTACCTCTGAAACAGTGGTGATGATCTATCAGACCACACAGCATGACAGCCCAGAAGACAGAATCTTCAGACTGATGCACTCCTACAGGTGTGTTGGAAATGTTCTCATGGTATCTGTAAAGGCATCTTTCCCAGAGTCAATGGGGGCTCTTTCCACAGGGATAATGGAACCTTCTTACTCTCATAAACCTCTAGCGCAATTTTTCCCAATTTTGTGCATATTAGAATCATTTTCTATGCTTTATATGCCATATTTGTCTGAATGAAGGGCTAATTTCGTGCAACTGGGCAATTATGACAAGAGAAACTGCAGAGTGCAAATATCAGTATCCTGGGGTTGAACTGAACCCACAGCCACTTAAAGATATGTTTAACAGAAGTTTTAATGTGGGAAGCAGTTCTCTGCATGGACATTTGGCTTCATGTCATGTGTATTCCCAAATCATGTTCTGTGGAGTCCACACAGAGCTCTGTTGGTGTTCTTTATTACTGAAAATCTAAAAATATCATCAAACAATGTGCACACATTCAACCTTGGTTTTGCAGCTCGTAATTATTTTTCTGATCAAGATCTGTCCTAAAACTGAATACAAGTAATGCAATGTTTGAGATTTTGAAAATGGGGAATATGTAGACTAGTCTCTTATGTTGCCTCTGTCATCAGGGTAGAACAGTCCATGAAGACGGAGGCAGATAAGCTCCTCTGAAACTTCTGGTATCTTAACTATCCCAGCCTACATGGCAGCACTTACTTACTTACTTACGGAGCTGAGCCCTTCTTGGGGAGAAGCCAAATCTGCAGCTACTCAAGAATTTCCCAGCATTTTATGGAACCCGAAGGTTCATTACCACATACCTCAAGCCTCCTGATTTGATCCTCCTACCTGCACTGGACAAAGGAAACAAATTCTGATGTTCCTAATTATGTAATTTCCTCCACCTTTCAGTTACTTAACCGCCCTTTAATTATCGTAAGTATTTTAATTGTAAAGGTAATGAATTAAAATTATTCCTTTTTTTACTTCCAAAGGAGATGGCTTGCAAATGTAGAACACAGTTGTGGTCCTAGTGAGATAAAAACACAAAGTCAGAATGATCTTATTGAAATGACTGATGCAAACCAGATACAATTTGTTCGATGCAAAGCAACATAAGGATTGCTCACAAATTGCAACAAACAGAATTATTCCCTTCATTAATTCCGCATATATTACAGAAATGTGTCAGATTTTAACTGATTTGTCTCTTCTTCTTGTCATACAAAAAATCCTGCTATGTATTAAGTAAAATTCTCTGTTTCAATATTAGATGTCACTTAAAGAAGGGGGTCATATTGAATTTAGTCTGGGTCACATGAAAATAGAGAATGAATCTGTCAATTAATTGCTCTGTAACTCTTCTCACCAGCTGTTGCTGCAAATTAAATGTCTGAAACATCATGCTCAGTTCCAAAGCCAAACTGTGTCGTAGCAATATGCAGATATGACTAACATAGCCATATGACCATTCCCCATGCTCAAATAACATTTTACTAATTTATCCTACATGGTTTGTCATAAAATATATGCCCCATACATAACATAAAAAACATTTATTCCATTCTTTCATTTCACTATCAGTTAATGAGATAAACATGTAGGTTCATGGCAAAAGTGTCAGCTGAACGCAACTGATATTGTTTGCTCTACAGATATCCAACACCAACATCAAATTCAAATTCTTTAAATTATTTGGGAACTTTAAGGCTTGGCAATGGGAAAGAGGTCTGCCTATGAGGCATTCTTTAAACATTAAACTACAATTTTTGGACTGGTAACTCAATTCACTACTTGCTATACTCACACGCTTCAGCCTGTTTACTAGGTTCCCTTGTGAAATATATAAAGAACATATGTCATTTCTTACTATGGTACAATATTGTGTCAATTTGCAACACTCATTTGTATCTGTTCTGTTAGTTGAAATTAGTGATTAATAATTTTGGTTATACATAAATCCATATTGAACTTCTCTTGTTTAAAAAAAAAGGAATGAATGTTATACGTGTAACTTTCTTCTCTACACTTCTGCAATATGGCTTCCAAATTACAAGTGTTCTGTTCTAACCTCAACAAGATTATGAAGAGCCATGCAGTATTTTCATTACCTACATTTCTTTGGTATAAAGACAAGAATTTCCTTGTTGAAAAAAAGGAGAATGTGATAATACAATTAATTATAACATGTGATTGTATAATCTCCCTAAGTTATACACAAACACTCATAAATAAACAACAATTAAAAGAGAGTCATCATCAAATGTCTTTATATTTTAACTAAAGCAGTATATCCTGGCTTCTAACTCTCTGATAGGCAGAAATGGTCAGTCTGTTCCTGGGATGTTTTCAATCTTAAATATATGACATTATTTGTATTCCTTTCCCATGTTCTTCACACACATACACTTTTCTTTTTAATTTTATTTTTGACTAGCATCAATCATCACTTTTCATCCACAACATTTACTGAACATGTGCACACGAGCATTTCGTAGTTTAGATTAGTAGAAATAACTGTAACAGCTAGATGATGAATTAGGTTTCATCTTAGTAGGGTTTGGAAGATCCCCAGACTTCACTTTTATTATCCATTTCTCTCTTAATCTGGAAGTTTGCTTTAAATGACTGATCAAGGCATGACATCTCTCACTATTATATTATACCACCAAACTTTTCCTTCTCTCTTGGTGACGTGTCATGGTGAATGTCGGTTACAGGCAGCATGACACTACTGCGAAGGCCTGCCTTATTTATTACACAAGTTTTGATGACTACA
The DNA here is from genome assembly GCF_002891405.2 of Cryptotermes secundus. Lineage (NCBI taxonomy): Eukaryota > Metazoa > Arthropoda > Insecta > Blattodea > Kalotermitidae > Cryptotermes > Cryptotermes secundus. Next base: position 24,811 of record NW_019721514.1, on the reverse strand, counting down.
AGATGTAACTTAAATTCTCAATGCCTTGATTAATATAACGCAACTGGTAATACTGACTCGCATATCATACCCAACATACACTGCTGTCATCACTGCTGAACACCACTTGTACATGAGGTTCAATACTGAACTGAGAATTATTTCAAAACTTTCACATTTCTATGGTAATTGTTCCAGTGTGGCCAGCTGAAACCTCGATGAAAACATAACAACGTTGTAATGATGACATCATCAGGGGTAGCCAGGGTTGAACACATTGAAGAGGACAGCAAAGATGGTGCATGCCGCATAAACACCGAGGGCTACCCACCACATGAGTTGCTCATGCAACTTTTGTTCAAAGTTCTTGAGAACAAGAAGTCCTATTGTGAGACCTGCTAGAGCTCCTGTAAGATGCGCGACATATGAGACAGACGGGCCCGGCTGTTCGGCTGCGTACCTGTCGTACACTGCAAATCCAACATCAGCACTTGCTGGAACAAGAAGACAGACACCGTTCACAAATTTGTTACTTCATGGACGTAGTAGTGCTTCATGCAAAATGGTGTACCTCTAACAGACAAAAGTTGCATACATACTTTCCAAACCTGATCTTTACTATTTTGCACTGCCTTGCTAATGACGAACTTCATTTACCGTTGACATGAACCTTTCACAAAGATAACTGCATTACAGATATTACATTACACACAGTCAAAAACTGCCTTTACTTGCATTTTATTAAATACTTACTATATTCAAAAACGTTTCAAACAGAGGATATATATCTTAATCAGATCTACATTTTTTGTCATGTACTGATTGATATATATGTAGGATAAGTCTCTTCTGAGAAGATGAATGGCTATATTGGTTCGCTAGGATTCAAAATTAAATCTTCCTCACAAGTTATGGTGTAGACATTTAATATCTCATGTCCTACAAGTCATGTCAAAAAAAAAAGTCATCATAGCAGAAACAGAGCTTGTCCTTTTCTAGATAATTTTCACAACTACGCACATTTTGGTATTACAATAATCACTAACAGAAGTTTGTATTTTTCAGATGTCACATCCAAACGAACTGACTATTGCATCCCACTGGTTGAAAAACATTGGTGCAGACTTCAAATAAGATAATTCTGTTCAGTACTTCCAGGTATGAAACATGTGGACATCACAATTTACCAGTCAGTCATCGCTGGACATGGTACACAAATATTGTGAATCCAACCATTTATGGATTCAACAAACACACAGTTTAAGCACAAAGTTATCATGTGTTCTGCTTGATTCTTTGTGTGAAGTTCATGAAACTGACGTTCTATTGTACCTCCATGTTAGAGAACTTCAGGTTTCAGAGTTTTGCATTTGTAGAATCTGGGATATATAAGAAAAAAATTGTCCCTGTGCTTAAATACTTGAGCACTATGCCATGAAGGCATATGGGGGCGTGAATATATAGATCCACATTTTCTTGACCTTGGCACTAGCTGGGAGTGAGTGGTCAGCTTCACGCCCTGGTCGCTTTACCCCCAGGGAAAGAGCCCCCAGTAACCATTACATAGGAGGTTGGGTGGAACCCAGAGCCAGTCTGGATATCTTGGAGAAAATTTTTGATCCTACCAGGACTCAAATTCCAGCCCCTCGGTCGTCCGGCCCATAGCCAGTTGTTATCCCAAACTCCTTTGGGATAAGATATAATTCTTTAAAACACAAATTGGAAAACAACGAATTTACCTAAAACCATACAATTCATATCACATATATCATGCACAGGGATGACTGACAGTGGTTGCTAATCTCATCTTAGTTAATTTTATGCAGCATTTTGCCCTTATTTAAGATGTCCTGAAAGAGGCCATCAAGATCAAGTCCAGGCAGTGCATCATAAGAAGGCTGTGCTTTGTTTAAAACATATGTTAGGATGTGTCATCATCAGGGAGTAACATTAATCATTATGCCATAATTTGAAAGTTATCTTATTCTCAACACAAAATAGAATCCAAACTGCCATACCATAAGATTTCACTGAATGTAGAATGCTTCTTCCATTAAAGGTATAGTGAATCCTTAACTATTTAAAGCCCAATGGTTACTATATGTACCACCTCTATTAACATACTAAAGCTCTACATTCTGCCCATAGTGTATCCGTATGTTCCGTATGGTTCTCAGAACAAACAGCGACAGTTTCTCTAATCAGCATTAGCTGGTTGGGCTTCGTAGCAGAGATATGACATACAAACTAAATGTGTATATATTTAGAAGAAATTCAGCCTTTTGAGGGTTAAAGTTGTTTCAGACAAAGGCTATTATTTCTGATGGGTAAAACATGGTTTTGTTGCCCCAAAAAATTATATTAGAATGTATCTCCAATTACAGCATGTGTGTCCAGAAAAATAAGGTTCACACTACAGAATGTCATGATTATGGACATGTGGGAACATCCCACATTATCACGCATTTTCTGCAACCTTCACATCACTTTTCACCATCACGCGCGCTAACCAATCAAATTTCTCCAAACATTCGCATTTATACTGAGCTTGCTGCTAGCCCCGCATCTACATCATCACGCGCGCTAGCCAATCAGCGCCCTGAAAATTCTTCCTCCTCAATTTCAAGTTTCGCTCCGCCCACCGAGCAGTGTATAAAAAGGAGCAGCCGCAAACCTACAGCATCAGTATCAGTCGGTCATCAATTTATGATCAAGCCACACCAAGCAACATCACCTAGCAGGCTTCGTCGCCAGCGCTCGGTCTTCGGAGGAATCGGCAGGCTGTGCCAGGCACGACTGCCTTGGCCCTTCGGCTCTCTTAACACCCGACTCACTGGGGCACCTCGCCTGGACTCGCCGGTGGTCGTGTCCCTGTCCGACCCACTAGGCATCTGGCGTAGCCACTGCCTCATCACTCCTACGACCGCGCTGCGCTAGCCACGCAACTCCAACTCACCTGCCACACAGCGATCAAGCAACCTCCAGCAGCAGCCGCGCTGTGGCCAGTCAAACCACCGCAACTAACCTCTCCCCCTACCGGCGCGCGCCGCGCTACCTCACCGGTCAAGCATCTCAGCAACCACAGTCCTTTACAGGACCAACAAACTGTTCCGAAGAAGTGGGTTGTCATCGGAGTAATGACAAAACTACATAAAACCCCACAGACACATTCTATACAACACATCACTCCCACACTGCAAAGGCATACTGTACATACTTTCTTGTGCCAAACCCTTCAAATGCATAAACTACAATGTGATTCAGCATGGACTTACCAACAACAAATATACCAATTAATCTAACAATCCCAAACTCCATGTTGTTATAGTTCTGAAACAACAAAATATACATGATTAAAATACAAATAATGGCTGTAATACAAAGTGAAAGCAGACTTGTCATCACATCAGCAATATATCACCCCGAAGCTCTTCTGTATTGCCTACAATGTTAATTAAGGGTTCTCAGTCATTTCATGTTTATGACAGTTAAACTTCAAAAATTTCATCTGAATGAATAACTGGAACCAAACTTGGTTTTAAACACCACCTAAAACATCTCTGAGGAGGCATCATCATCAAATACTGGCACAGATCATTGCATAATTACAAACTTAGCAGATTCTACTTTCAAAATTCAGTGGGAATGAAAATTGATATAGGTGAGACATCAATGAAGACAAGGGACTTGTAGTTCTGTAAAGTTGCCTACTCAAAATATGATGTGCCCAAGAGATATTTTAGATAAATTATATTACTACCTTATAGGTAATGTAATGTTGTCCCTGTGCTTTATTAACTAAGCACTATGCCATGAAGGCATACGGGGGAGTGGACACAAGAAACATAATTAAAATCAATGACTAGTGTGGAGAAAACAGGGACATAAAATGTACAACTGCATGGGCAGTACTATTAAGGGACAGTTCAAATGACACCAAACACTAATATTAATAATGTATACATTATTGCATTTTCAGTATTTATTTAGCAAACTATGGAATTTACTAGAATGGAAAATTCTTGACAGTAAGCAAGAAAATGACTGTAAGATGTACACAATGAAATATGAGAGTGACTGTGAAAAAATGGAGACAAAGAGGTCAAGGATTTAATGGATCCCAGCGACAAGAAGTAATTTCTTACCAGGAGAACATTGGCGAGATGCGCTGCTAGCAAAGCGTACACTCCGCCTGATGCTCCAACCAAATAAACTTCTGTGTCGAATACTGACGTCCCCAGAGAACCTGCAACACAGTTTTGCAATCAGAGATGTGTGAGGGTCTGGACAAAGTCCAGTGGCAGGACTCTTGTGAACATGGTAATGTACATATGAGTTCCATAAAGGTCACCGAGTATCCTGATATGCTGAGCAACTAGTGGCGTCTCAATATGTTCAAGAGCTTTAAGTTACAGCTCATATCAAGTATAAAGAAACTTAAAAATTACAGATAAGGGGCTGCTGCAGACCTTCAAACAGATCACAGGCCCAGATGTTGCCGTTTCATTTACAGAAAGAGAACTGGATGATTTCACAGCCTTCTAGGTTATGTCATCATGTAGTCTGGTACATGGTTACCAATCTTACAGAGGAATATACTGCTTGACTTCCAAAAATACCAGTCTACATGGTGTCATAATCAAAAAGACTACAATATGAATTATACAATTTCTTTATTAGAGTCCGTCACAACACAAAAATATAACGGTCAAGGCTAAAATTAGCTTGGCTACATGTTTCAGCTCATAAAGCGATCATCAGGCAAAACACATGATTACCATATTCACACACCACTGAACTGCAAATGCGATGGTAAAGCTGGATACTTGATATACATTATAAAATACATGACATAAAAGTACAATGAACTATAAACTTATTAAAATGACATTTATGACATAAAATAAGATTAAAACTCTTCATGTGATATTCTATATCAAGTCAGTTTGTTGCAATTTGTTGGAGTTACAATCTATATTCCCTACAGAATGGACAAAATACATTGTAAGATAAGGCACCGGCTAAATAGTTAGTGTCAAAACTATACTACATCTATACCACAGGCCTCCAAGCAGTTTATTAGTATAGTATAGTATAGTATAGTACAGTATTCATTGCATTCAAGCAAATCCAATTACAGGCCAACAGCACTGGACACAGAACAAGTCAAATATCTTCAACAAATGCTCCAACAATGGAA
>NW_019721514.1:0-18969 GCF_002891405.2 Cryptotermes secundus | reverse complement strand
ATACCCAAGAACTTCACCTCGGTACTGTTTGGGATCACATTACTGCAATAATTAACCATAACTCCGGTATTAGAACAAGACTTAGCCGCAAATTGTACATGTTTAGTTTTGCTGAAGTTTAGGGTTAGGAGGTTTGACTTGAACCACTCATTAAGGCAGTCAAAAGAGATATTCACATCCCTATTATATTGTAATTTATTATTGCTACTAATCACCAAACTAGTGTCATCTGCGAATAAGACTGGTTTAACTGTGCTATTAAAAATTGTAGAATGATCATTTATATAGAAAAGAAATAGAAGCGGACAAAGTATGGACCCTTGAGGGACTCCATGCCTGACAATATCCCAATCTGATCTAATAGTGTTGCTCATTTGTTATTAGTCTCTTAGTATTACATGTATACAAGTCTAGAATATACCATTACGTCCGCAGGAATATAACGAAATTGCAACAACTGACTTCATGATACAGAATATCACATGAATATCACCTTATTATATGTCATAACTTTGGTTTTAATGAGTTTATAGTTCATTGTACTTTTATACCATGTATTTTATAATGTATATCAAGTATCCAGCTTTACCAACGCAATTGAAGTTCAGTGGTATGTGAATGTAGTATTCATGCGTTTGCCTAATGATGGCTTTATGAGTCGAAACATGTAGCCAAGCTAATTTTAGCCTTGACTGTTATATTGTTGTGTTGTAATAAAGAAACTGTAAACAATAACACAACAGGATGCAGAAAATGAAATATAATTATTTTGCATCATTTCATGTACTTCAGAATGAATTAAGCTGAAGGTCCAATAGGCCTTTTTTCAACTGGGCGTCACATTGAAGCAAATATGTGTTAGTACTAAGGGACTTCATAGGAGACAAAGTGACAATAAAGACATAGTATGCAGGTCAAATGCAAGTTTACATATTTTTCGACAATATCTACTTTCTATTTTGTCCATGAAGGTGAGTTTTGTTAAGAATTATTCACACTGTGGACTTGTAACACTCTGTAACCTTCGATATCAACGTTTTTAGGAAAATATTGACTGAGAGCTGTGATCTTAAAATTCCTGTTCACTCCTATGTGGCATCATGTATGTGTAGTCAGTCTACTGGTAGGATTTGAGGTTCTCACAGCAGTGATAATGAAGAGTTCTATCCTCTGGGATATATCACCGTGCAGCCTGGTGACAGTGGACTACACGAAATTACATCCCAGAAGATAAAACTGTCCATCTTCTATTGGATTACATTGCACCACATCTCAAAGACCAGCAGTCTTCACTGCTGTGAACATCTCAAATCCAACATGTAATATTTAGTGTTTAAGAAATAGCCTGTGCATACCACAGCACCAATAGGGAGATCACCGTTACACAGTGACAGCCTCACCTGCTAGAACACCAGCCATATACACAACGCCTATCCTGAGTGAACCATGAACCATCTCCAGGGGCAACCCAACAAGAACCTGGACTAGGAGATTGAACAACAGGTGCAGCCAACTGCAAACAGAATAAAACACTACACATCAGGCTGCACAAGCATGTAACAACTTATTTTACTGATCTACATAATCCACACTTTTAAGCCTAGTCTGTGAGGAGATGGATGCCAAGAAATGACAAGACAGTGGCTGCAGACGCATTTCAGGTGGAAAGGAAGACGACACACTGTAATTAAGACCCTGTTATAACACATGCACTCTGCAGTCCTTATCTCTGTGGACTCAAAAATATCCACTGTGAATCCTGTTGGGAATGGGTAAGCTCAAGTGGTAAGTCGCTGGCTTCCCACCGCGGCGGCCCGGCTCTGGTCAAGTGGGATCTGTGGTGGACAAAGTGGCGCTGGGGCGGGTTTTCTTCGAGTACTTCGGTTTCCCCTGACAATCTTCATTCCACCAAATTCTCCATCATCATAATCACCTGGGGCAGGCTACAATAGGCCAATCAGTGGCCGCTGTGCTGAGTGGACCCAGTTGGACTCCACCCCCCACTAAGTGAATTAAAAAAAAAAGTTGGACTATACAGCATCAAACAGCTGGATGATAGTGACTAAAGAATTGGAAAGTATGTGGAAGTATGCAACTATGTCATACGCTACGGTAGTATAACAGAATTTACCAGAAGGGACTGGGAAAAACCACAAGAAAGAACCTCAGTCATCACAACTGATGTCCCAAATGACATTCAAACCAGGCATCCACCACACACAAACCAGAGGTGCTCTGCAGTGTGTGTTCTGGTTGTGTGATGACCAGTCAGTATATGTCTACAGGTTCCTATCCTGAGCCAGATTAATCCAGTCCATGCCACTCCATTCAACTTCTCTAGAATTAATTTTAATATTGTTCTCCCACCTACATCTAAGTCTTCCACTAATCTCTTTCCTTTTGGCTTTTCAATCAAAACCCAGTATACAATCATCTTATCCTCCATGCGTACTACATGCCCTAGTCATCTCGTCCTCCTTGCCTTGATCATTCTAATTATACTTGGCGAGGACTATGGATTATGAAGCTCCTCATCGTGCTGTTTTCTGCTGGATCCTGCTATTTCATCCCTCTTGGGCTAAAATATTCATTTCAGCACTATATTCTATTTCTCCTCCGGTCTAGAAAACCGAAATTAACGGCCGTGGGGATTCGTTGGGCTGACCACGCGACACCCTCTATCCGCTGTTGGCAGTAACTTCGCCGACAAGCGGCGGTCGCTCGGTCGGTACAGTTCGCTTGCGAACTCAAGCCACAGAGTTTCTTCTTTTAGTTTAGTTCTATTTCTCCCTTTAACTTCAGGGACCAAGCTTCATGCCCATTCAGAACCACTGGCAAAATTATAGTTTTGTATATTCTAAGGTACTCGACAGAATGGTAGCAAGTATTACTCGAATTCAGTCTCCCCTTAATTTCCTCCAGGCTAAGATTCTGATATCTCACTGTCATTCCAAAATATTCTTTATCACATCCCGAAAAGAAAATAAATTCTTTCTAAGTTAGGATTCTTTTGACAACTGTAAAATATTAGTTCAATTGAATCAACTATAATCATCCAATCAGTCTGGAAAAACGTGTTATACTGTCACCATGATTGAACTGAAGGAAGCAGCTACACCATACATGAGCAAGCGGACTTCGGTTGGTTTCCACATGCCTGGAATATGAGTGAAGATCCAATGCATAACTTTGTTTTTATTTGTTCGATACGGAAAAAATTGTCATTAGAAATGCATAGCGTTATGTATGTATCCCTCCATACAAATGGCCACATCTGTTTGTACAAGATACGTAAAGGCACAAATAAAACAAAAAAGAGATTATTCAGAGCCGAATCAGACTGAAAGCAGATGGTGATTCCGTCTGCAACGCAACATAACCTGACGAGCAGGTCTGTAATCTAGGTTGCCGAGGAGTGGAACGTGTGAGTGAGAAAAGAAATGTTAAGAAATTATTATTCCTCAACTATTAGTTAAGGCATACCGAAACAAAATACAGGTGGAAGTATTCCAGAGTATCTGGTTCAGCCTTTTTTTTTCTCTCTGTGATAAAGATGGGGTCTGATATAGCCTTCGGCATTTCTTCCGGCCAGTGTTTCTTGTTCCGCCACAGCAGCACACGACACGGTACCCGCTGTGTCTATTGTTATAACGTCCTAGCCAAAACCGATTTCATATTTAACATAAACAAGTAATAACTGTTAACTACGTTTCTAAATGCGTTCTATTCCGTTGTGCATGCGCCTTGATGTTCATTTATTACAGACACAAATCTATTGTTACGAAAGAGATCACATTGTGCAGACCAACTTACTCTTCCTGCAGTCCGTCAATTCAGTTTCCTCTCGACAAGCTACTCGACACAGCACAAGCCTGCTACTTTAAGACTACGTCACTTTCAACTACCTCCAGCATTCGAAACCAGGCCGTGGGTGAAACAAAAGGCGTTGCTAGTCTTCGTCCATCACATCCGAAACGAAAGAGGTTGGCCGCGGCTTACAATATGACTTCATCGGGGAGAGCCCAGTCGGTAAGGCAACTAGGCTACGTGCTGGATGACCGGAGTTTGATTCCCGGCAAGGGTGAGGGTTTATTCTATTCTCCACGGCGTTCAGACCGGCTGAGTCCCACCCAGCCCGCAACCCAGTGAGTACTGGCGGCACTAACCTCCATCCAGTGCCGAAATCAAGAATGGTGGAATTGTACCTCCACTTCACCATACATCTTCACGGCAGTACTTAAATACATATAATCTCGTACAGGGATTAACTTTACCTTTTACTTCGCCTACTTCGGACCAAATCAGCGAGTGACTGGGAACTGACGTCGGTATTGCGCCTTCTCACTGTAATATCGTATTCACGAAGAGATAGGCACGGCGGGAATGAAGGGGAGTGGGGGGGGGAGAAATTAATCCAGACTGCAAGAAAACAGAAAGAAGTGAAACTGTAGTGTTAACAGGAGAGGGCTGAATTAAAACGAAGAAGCGAAGGAAGTAACATTAACATTAGGAAAGGCGGGATGAGGTAATAAAGGGAACAGAATGATAAAATGGATAAAGGAAACAGACGATAACACGAAAGACTGCACTAAAGATAACAGGAGAAAGATAAAATAAAAATATACAAAGAGGAAGACAGATGAAGAGAGAGCGATTATCCATTTGAAGCCTAAGTTACTTTGACAGTACTTAATAACTGAGTCCACACCTCACAGAAAACATACTGCGTCTCTGACTATCGTTCTACACAGTGAGTCATACGAAACACACTCTAATCTTACGGGCAGGTGGTACTTCTATTATCCAGTGTGCCTTAAAGGAGTTAAGAAGAAAATGCAAATATAAACGGTGACCCATTATTCATGGCGGCNGGGGGGGGGGTACAGATCCAGTAGCCGGCGGAAACGTGTCGATCAGCAGCAGACCAGGGTTGGAGGAACTCATGGTCACGCTAGATCGCATGGCTGTAGGGCGAAGCCCCAGGGCGGAGGGCCGTGCACCTGGGCCAGACAGGTGTCCAACGGTTCTTGCTGAGCACAATGCGCCCAATTTTGTAACCTCGATATCTAGAAAGCTGCAGTTTCGTGCCCGGTTAAGAGGATCTCGTGTCTTCCAATAAATCGCAAACATTATCGTATTATAACACTCTCATTCCTTAGTGCACACTGACTCCTGTGCCACTACTAACCACTCTTACTACTATTATTACTGTTGCTGCAAGCCCGGGGCTGTCCCATCTACTTCTGTGTCTTCCCACGTATCTCTTTATGTTACGGGATTACTTAAACATGTTGATTTTGACAATCTGCTATCTTGCGTCTTATTAACACCTTGAACGATATTGTCTTCTGGGATGTAATGCCGTGCAGTCCGGTAGAAGTTTAGAAGGAACGTCGCTGGACTTCTGCCAGAATCCACCGCGTAATGCCCGAAGAGTATTTTTCATGGTCAGCGCCCTGATAACCCCAAATCCAACACATTGACGTGGTGCTTGAAGCTCAAATGGCATCTCAGCCACACTCAGTTTGCAGCACACTATCCTTCCATTTGAAATAATAATAATTACAGGGAATACCGTACCTGTGCTTAATAAGCATCACACCATTAACATATAGATGAGGGGAGGCACAGCTCCGTGCTTATAACCTCGCCACTAGATGGAGGTCAGTGACCCCAGTCGCTTTATCCCCGGGGAAGGAGCCCCCAGCAGAGGCTGAGTGGGCCCGACTAGGCATGGTGGCCACTGATTGGCCTATTGTACCTTCCCCGGGTGATTATGATGATGGAGAATTTGGTGGAATGAAGACTGGCAGGGGAAACCGAAGTACACGGAGAAACCCCGCCCCAGCGCCACTTTGTCCACCACAATTTCCACTTGACCAGATCCGGGATCGAACCCGGGACGCCGCAGTAGGAAGCCAGCGACCAACCGCTTGAGCCATGGCGGGTTGTTGTAATTTACAATCTTCGGCAGATATGACAGGAAACATTTTTAAATTATCAGCAAAGCTCAAATTTGGGGGGGAAATAATTTGGTACACAAAAATACAGAACAAGAGACGTTCCAAAATACAGCCTTTTTTTTATACAATCCTCGGACCATGAGAAAAGGAGAATGAAACTTCCCCAGAAGGCGAAAAAGGGAAACTCTGGATGGCATGTAACCGGAACCAGGTACTGTAGCGTTATGCCAGTCCAGAACTATTATATTTGTGTAACAGATGAGAACGCGGGACTTTATAAAAGCTTTGGCTGAGGTATATATAGTCGGTCTGCCCTCATGAACTAGCAGAACTGTAACAGAGTCCAACCCTTTAAGGCCCAGTGGTTACTATATGTACCACCTGCTTTAACATACCAAAACTCTGCATTCTGCCCAAAAAGCGTATCTGTGTGTTCCGTATGGTTCTCACAATAAGCAGCGACTGTTTCCCTAAACAGCATTAACCGGTTGGGCTTTGTAGGGGAGACGTAATGTGTTTCCTGTGAGGTACGAACTGAATTGCTATATATAGTTCAGAAGAAATTCGGTCTCTGATAACATCCGATTTCCTCCCGCCTACCACAATATATATTCAAATTCACCAATACAAGTGTTATACACAGCTGTTTGGTGCTCATCCGAAGTATGTACACAAAAAGGGACATCTGTAAAAACAATTATGTAAACTTTTTCCCAAACACAGCAAGAGCACAAAGAGGGACTAACGTTAGGGTTCGCGTATTCAATGCCGGACTGCTGGCTAGAAGTCAGTTTCCATCCGAAAGGTCCTGCGACCGCTCAACTCGATCAAGGTTTTCCGTGGTTTTCCTTCGTCTTACAGCAAATGTTAAGTTGGTACCCAAATTCCCATGTTGCACTGCTTGCTTCACAGGCAGCCCTCCCAGTGGTAACAACGAAATTTCGCTCTAATGTAGCCCTCCCAATATCGGATCACACTTTCCATATAATGATGCCCTTCCAACGTCATAACAAAAAATAAAATAATTCCGATCATATGCATCACCTCTACCAGAAGGACGAGCGAGCACTGCCTGGGAACCTTCAAAACTCGGCAATATAGTTTCCTGTCCCCTTCCCCCTCCCACCGCAGTGTAATGTGTCTCATTACCACCCCACTTGGTCGCGCCATAGCTTAAGCGGTTAGTCGCTGGCTGCCCACCGCGGCGGCCCGGGTTCGATCCCGGGGTCTGGTTAAGTGGGATTTGTGGTGAACAAAGTGGCGCTGAGGTAGGTTTTCTCCCAGTACTTCGGTTTCCCCTGCTAATCTTCATTCCACCAATTGCTCAACAATCACCCTCACCTGTCATCTGGGGCTGGTACAATAGGCCAGAATTGGCCGCAGTACAAGGGACTTAGTCCCACCCCACATTCTCCCTCTATCTCTCTGTCTTTGAAGGGTTAAGTGAGTAAGTAAATTTGTTGTAGTGGATTTTGATTTAATGAAATCATGCTGAGATGGGTGAAGATTAAATTTAAAACGAAATAAGGGCTGGTCGTGTCACATTTTCAGGAATACTGGAAAAGTTATTTAAAATTGTAACCGGCCTATAATAAAACTAAAGAACCATCGTCATTTTTCTTGAAAACAAACATAAGTAAAGTGAGAAACTTCCATTTCAACAAATATTAAAAATGTGACTTAAAGGAGGGGCAAACACCTTGGAAAAGGCTTTAATAATAAAACTAGGAATTTAATCTTCACTGACGCACTTCGACGAGCTGAGACTCCGAATTGCCTTATATTTAAACATCCATTTGCATTGAGATTCCATTTATAGCCTGTCAACTGATTCGTCTATAATGCAACAATTGGTTCACAATTTATCATCACACAGTGGTCCTTGTTATATAAAACTATTAAAATTTTAAAATACATGCATTGTAATAACGCATTTAGTATTTTAATAGCATTGTAATAATGCATATATTTTAACATTTTAATAGTTTTATATAACAAGGACCACTGTATGATATTAAACTGCGAACCAATTGTTGCATTATAGACCAATCAATTGACAGGCTATAAATGGAATGCAAACTGCGACGGAAATGGAAGGAACGTTCAAAAATCCGACAAAGTACAGTGAGTGCTGTCTGGAATATCAAGAGAAGAGGATGAGCTGAACACTGAACACGGATCTGCAGAGGCTTCAACAGCACACGCGGCTCCTTTACCGCATTCAGACCAATTTTGGGTTGCGTGACAGAATGCCCGTTCTTCTTGCAACAACATATTTCCAGAAGTTTCCACGATATCATCAAATAGATTTTAATCAACGAAGCCTGTTCTGTTTTAATGGCGATTTCAATCAGTTTGCAATAATAGGAAAGAACACTACAGCTGTAACGGGTTTCCGGTTTCTTGTGCCTTCTGAGTTACTGGCTTCTTCACAATGTAACCGATAAGGAAAAGAGGAAATGCTGAAACTCACATATGGAACGGCTAAAAGTATAGCTTCAGCCACTGTTGGCTGTGAGATTATAAACTTGAGAGCCAACAGAATCTACATTTAAGACACCAGATCGGTAAGAGTTATGTATAACGCGCGCAAGACGACAGACACTCACCCTGCGTGCAGCACCATGTAGAACAGGAACCTCCAGACCTCCAGTCTCTTGTCGGGCCGATAGATGAACACGCTGTCTATAGGGACAGGGCCCGAAGGGTTGACCCCGCCCATTGCCACTGTGTAGTACGTGAAGAAGCCCAACTGAAACACGCAAAGGTTGTGTTTAAATCTGGCAGTGTCTCGTGTTGTGTTCCGTCATGTTAAAGCAAAAAATGGTGCTGTAATGCGCTGGGCTGCACTGTCAAGTTTAAATTTAGAACTGTGTTGTGTTTTTGTAATGCTTATAATTTTTGTACTGTATTGTCATGTTTGCATAGTGTTGTGAACATGTCAAAGTTTGTGTGGCGATGGTATATTAATACAATTATGTTTCCGGACATTATCCATCGTCCTGTTTTTTATGTAAGAAACAACGTTTCGGAGACTGGATTCCGTCTCCGTCTTCAGGTGAAACCTACTCAGTTGGTGCTAGTGTTCAGATATGGACTAGTTCTATCGATTCGGCCTGCGTAGGTTTCTACCTGAAGACGGAGTCGGAATTAATTCTCCGTAACTAAACAAAAAAATTAAACTCCGTGGGTTTAGTCCACAAGCGAACTAAACCGACCGAGCGACCGCAGTTTGTCGGCGAATTTAGTGCCAACTTTAGCGGATAGAGAGTGTCGTGTTGTCAGAGCGACGAATCCCCACGGTCGCTAATTTCGGTTTTCTAGACCGGAGCCGCTGTTTTTCCATTTAAGTAGCTCCCCAATTATTCTCACGAGGATGAGTGAACCCGGTTCCAGATCCACTACTGCTCGGAAAATATGGTAGCGCCGGAAATCGAAGCCGTGACCTCAGGATCTGTAACCAGGAACTCTGACCACTAGACCACAGAGGCGGTCAATTCTCCGTAAAACTGTTTTAAATAAAAAATAAGGAGCTGGATAATGTAAAAACAATTCAATAATTGTACTGTTTTGTTGCATTACATTCTGTCATGTTTCAATTTAGTACTGTATTGTAATGTACTGTACCCATTCGATCGTGTTTAAATTTCATATTGTGTATTACTGTATTTTATTCTGTCATATTTAAAATTTGCAGTCTTGTGTCGCATTATATTCTGTTGTTTTCGTATTATGTGGTGATGTTTTGTATTCTGCCATGTTTAAATTTCGTACTGTGATGCGTTATATTTTATGGCATTCCATCGTGTTTAATCGTTCGTACTGTATTTTGTTGTGTCGTGTCCCGTCATCTTTAAATTTCGTATTGCACTGTTACTCTTTTCTGTCACGCCCAAATTTGGCACTGTCTGTACTCACTACAAGTTCTGGAACTGGTTCCATTTCACTTCGCATCTCTTACACTGTATATGAGAAAAAAGGTAAAAAAGTAAAGTTATCCCTGTAACAGGCCATTAAGGCCAGTAGAGTTGTGAGACGTCGAGTCTCCCACATTTTCTATAGACAATCGGCTGACAGATGGCGGTAAGGTTCTCAGCCTTACGCGCCGGCAGCCCTTTAACCCCCCAACCCCCCGAAAATTCCTGGTACTCATTTCTGTTAGAGGCTGAGTCGACGCCAGGGCCATAGTGCGGCCGGAAGGATTAGGTAAATTGAAAAAAAAAATCATCATCGGGACTGGAACCCGCGACCTTCCGGCTTGTAGCATAGTGCCTCAACCAAATACGCTACCGAGGCACCCTCTGTATATGAGAAACAAAAGGAAAACCAAATGGACTACGCGCGAGACCTAGTAGTTGAGAGCACAACATTAAAATGCATGGAAATGGGATGTAATGGGACCGATTGGGTTCATCTGGCTCAGAACTGATATCAGTGGCGGCTTGTGAGCACGGTAATGAATTCTCGGGTTCCACAAGCGGCCGAGTAATTCACTGCGCAGGTGAGTGACCCTTTCGTGGAGTTACCCGCAAGGAGCCCAACTCGAACTTTATCGACCTTCCAAAAAGAGTCATCGCATGTAAAGTCAGTTCACAACACAACATACAAAAGTGATAAAGACTTACAATTTGTATAAAGGTAAAAACATGAAGTCCCTCTGCTTCATTAATCAAGAATTATGTCATGAAGACATGCGGGAGTGGAGGTATAGCTCTACTATCCTTGACCTCACTTAATGAAGGTGAATGGTAAGCTTCACGCCCCGGCTACTTTGCCTCCGGTACCCACTGGATAGGTTGTAGGGTGTGCACCAGAGCCAATCTGGAGGCTGTGGAGGAGAGGAAAATCTTTCCCCCACCAAGAAGCTAACCCGGTCCGTCCGTCCCGTAGCCCGTCGCCAAACGTACTGAGCTCCCCCATTCCCTTGCAATTTGAATTTGAAAACATTTTCTTGGAGAAGAATGCAATTAAATACAACGAAAACCAAATTCTGGCACTGTGCTGTGTGACTTGGTTTTGCTAGTGCAAGTCTGTAGCTGCAATGGCACAGGACAACGGTGTGTACACACACCACAAACACAAATACCAACGTCTCCATTCTTGTGAATAATGAATGGTACACCTCTGTTTCCATGGCGACAGTAATGATGTGTTTCCTTGGTAACACGCAGGTGCAGGTGTGCGGTTAATGAAGCTGTAACACGCGCCTATGTTCCAGGATATGACGACAGAAGAATCACTTCCGGGCCTGGCTGCAGTAATTTGGGGACAGACGCGTCTCGTTTGACTGCAGAGGGCGCTAGAGACCAACGCGTAAACACTGCATCTCAGGCTCCTGTGTTCTAACCCGTCTGTCCCTTTCTTAATATGGAACAAACTGGTCGATTTTGATTAAACTTGGTATAAATGGCATACCACTGCAAGTCACCTCATTGTTGTATATATATATTACACGCATACAACAATACCAACATGACGACTGTGTCAACAATTGAAGCGCCGAAAGATCCGTGGAAAGGTTCAGACATTTGGGGGGAGGGGGGACGAATTTGTATTCCCTGCGCATCCCAATTCTCTAACACATCTGAGAGGTTGCGTCATCACCACCTACTGACGTATGTCTTTACGTCGTCATTGATAAGTCGATAGACTACCGCAGTTTAGCCACACAATAAAACCAAAATCGGCATACTGCAGACATCGTTCAACACAATGGACCTTTCTCTCCGTAAGGTTGCCTGCTCAGAGAAATGTTAGACAGAGAAAACAATAAGCAACGTAAAAATCCTAGTTCCTTTAACTTCTCTTCCTGTTTCCTAGATTAAACTAAAATATTGTCTTCTGGGATGCAACGTTCTGTAGTCTGAGACACATATTTACCGACGTTTCGGGGGAATCGGATGCTTCCATTTTCATAGTAAAATAATAATATTGTAACGCGCAGTCGTTTCTAGGCAACGGCTCGGAAAACACGTACCGCGGAAATGTATAAGCATGCGATAAAGGAGGTAGTGTTGGAAAGAGTGTTTTTTGCTCGGTCCTCCACCGTTGCCATGCGAGTCGTAGAAGGCGACGAAAAGGAAACCCAGTCTCTGGAGGTATAACCGGGCCCCCCTGTTCCTGGGGGATATAAATACGGGGACCTGGCCTTCCAGTTTTGGGCGGGGATCTCGAATCTGAAACAGTAAAATGTGGTCATCAGTCCCGCGGGACTCTGACCTAAGAGTGATTGCGCTGGCGAGGACCACCAGAAATTATAAACGACAGACCCATCTTCTCGTCAGAGAGAATGTTACATAAGGACTACATCCGCAAGTGTTCAGTTCGAAAATAAAATTAATGTGTCGTGAGTCTCAAGGGGCTTGTCGCCAAGACGAGCTGACTGGCGGTAAACCTCCAGTCATAATATAAATCTGACTCTGAAAAGGAGGCACTTGGACAACAGCCGCGATTCAGTGAGGACTGGAGCTCGAAGGCAGAGGAATAACCCATTCCAGAAGCCGTTACCAGGAAACGTTCAGTAACAGATTGAGAACACTAATCTCTGTACTCTAGCGATGGAATTGATTGCCATTAAGAGTTGCGTGTTAAAGTGGTCAATATCCAGGCCAAAATCCAGTCGAGTTACATACATACAAGTGACAATACTATGTTTCTGCACAAACTATTTATTTTAAAATTTCTTAGATATTTTTAAATACATTACAATTCATTTTGTAATGATAATACTGCTGCCATATTTAGACTAAATTCTGGGGTAGTATCCCTATTACACCCCGACCGTTTCTTTTCGACGTTATAAAATTTGGGTACTGACAGAGCGGTAAAATAGGCCACAAAAAGCGCCGCTGTACATAACGGATAGGATAAGAAAGGAAGCGGTCTCGCGCTGTTTTAAAGGACTATACCAGAATCTACTGGGAGGATAGTCAGGGCAGACAAACCCTCGAACAAGACCGAACCTCGGGACCTCCCAGTACTTATGCCTGCATGGAGGACCTATGTCGTCCACAATTATGGCCATGTCTTCGCAAGTCACTTGAGGGCGATATACAACTTTAAGGGATGAAGTCACGTTTCACCCCTCTCTGGGGATGAACACAGAAGCACAAGTAAAGCCTCAAAAGTTCCTTACGCAAGGCTTCGAGGGATGTACAAACTCTACGGTACCACTGAACCATCAGCAGANCCGCAAGCGAACTATACCGACCGAGCGACCGCCGCTTGTCGGCGAAGTTTTAGTGCCAACTTTTGCGGATAGAGGGCGTCACGTGGTCGGCGCAACGGATCCCTACGGGCGTTAATCTCGGTTTTCTAGAGCGGAGCTGCTACTTTTCCATTCAAGTAGCTCCTCAATTATCCTCACGAGGTTGAGTGGACCCCGTTCCAGACACACTACTTCTGAAAATCTGGTGGCACCGGGGATCTAAGCCGGGACCTCTTGACCATTAGGCCACAAGAGGTATGTTTGAAACAGAAACTTAACTAAACCCATACTCAGTCTTACGAGCCAGTTTTTGTATGATGCGTTTCTTGAGAACGTCGACAACTGTACGATTTGAGCTTCATGCAAAGCTGGCAGCACAGAAATAAATCGGAAAAAAGTTAATTCAACAACGTTTACAACAGATACCTCCAATGCCAAATTTAATCAAAATTCGTGGAGTTGTTTCGTATATGAAACAAAGCAGCAGATAGAAAGTTATTTAAACATTCTGTTTCAACTGTGTATGTCGAATATGGTCGCACGGGATACTAAGATTAGAATGGAGAGCGACTGTAGAATGGGCAGCTGCTGCTTACTCGAAAATATTACAGCAGAATTCGCCGGAAGTACTGAGGAAAATCATGAAACAATCTTGTCTGTGGAAGAAACTGAGAAAACGCATGAAAGGTGCAATACAACGAGGGTGCCAACCAGGGGCGCAACTGCACAATATTTAACGGTTTCAAATCGTTAAAAGCGACCAACAGCGCTGTTCGAGTAACCAGATCCATGGAGTGAGAAACCTCCAGGCGCTCCGCTGGTCAGGAAATTCCTACAGCGTTCCACCAATTGTCCGTATTCAGAGCCATATAAATCCATTCCAGACTTTTTTCACCTTAATTCCTTAACATCAAACTTAATGTTATCGCTCTCCTTCTGACTAGGTCTCCCGTCCGTACGGGTTTCCAACCAAAACTACGCAATTTCCTGATCCCATACGAGCTACATGCCTTGTCCATCTCGGCGGTGGTTATGAAGAGTACTACTAGCTTCTGGGATATAATGCTTGGGCAGTTCGTTATACATAAGTCAACCAATGTTTCGGAGGAATATATCGCCTCCATCTTCAGGGTGGAAGCCTAGCAACCAACGTGAAAGCGGGTGAAAAGCACATCTGTGAGGTATATCTTGTCCCTCTTGGGTCCAAATATATCAACTACAGCCCTGTTCTTCCTTTACCGTGGGGGACCAAGCTTCACACCCATACAATCTGCAAACTTTAGACCTCCCCAAGGCAGTTCCAGGGGCCGCGACACGATTCCACCGCCTTCTGTCGCGTTCCCTTTTCTTTGCTGTAATCAGATGTGAAATTTCAGAACGCTACATGCCAGGTCCCAAACACGCAAAACTATCGATTCAACATTCAACCGGAAGGGGGCGCGGCGTGGTGCCCAGCGGTAAACAGGTTCCTTGGGGGAGGTCAGAAGACAGGCAACTGCCTGAGCAGGTTCCCCTTGAGAAACTTACAGTACCTCAGCTAATCAACAAATTCACGACCTTTAATGGAACGCACAGGTTCATTACCGTGTTCACAAAAGCTTGTCACTGGCCCCTATCTTCAGCCAGATGAATCCGGTTCACGATCCCAAATCCCATTACTTTAAGAACCGTTTTAATATTATCCTATCTATTTATCGTAACTTGAATGACGACGTAGCCATATGCAGGCACTGCTTCCTGCTTACTCTGCTTCATATTTGCATCTCCGGCTTACTCATCGACCCTGATGGTAAAGGTACTTTCTTCCGAAACGTCGCAACAGGTTCATAAGACTATATGGCGTCATATTCCAGACTCCCGCCTTGTATTAAACACTGTTGTAAACCATTTTAAAATCTTCAGGGATAAAACAGGACCTCCCAATCAAGCGTTCATTTAAAGAACTTTACATGATTTATTAACGTTAAAAGTAAAGCTGGTCCTGGGCTTAATTAGTTAAGCATTATGCCGTGAAGACATACTGGGTAGTGGAGGTATAGCTCCACCATCCTTGACCTCTGTACTAGATTGGGTTGAGTGGTCAGTTTCACGCCCCTGCCATTTTACCACAGGGGACGTAACCGCCGGTACCCACAATAGAATGGAGGCTGGTTGGGCCCGAGTCGGTCAGGGAGCTGTGGAGAACAGAAAATCTTGCCATGCCTGGAATCGAACCCGTAGCCCGTCGCTGTAGCGACTGAGCTCTCACGACCCCAGCAAGCGAAGCCGATAAGAAACTGCAGGTCTGTGACCTGCGCAGGCAAAGGTGAAGCTGGCTACCGTGCGATTTTCTACATAGCGTCGAGTGGCAAGTTAACTGAATGACAAAATGAAAGGTATCTGGAAGGAAACGGCCGTGGCCTCATTCAATTTGGATAGAAATACTGAGGAAACCCACATTCTAAGGTGAGTGCGGTGGAATTCACTGTACAGGGCCCACAATAGACAAGAGAGAAACCGCGTGTGTTGGGTGGCTGAACTGTTTCTGCAGGCTATGACACCCCTACATTAAAACGAAACCCTCCCCTCAACATCGTCCCCTCACAAGAAACAAATGACACCCAACTTCCGGCCCGGGCGCGTGGAAGCGGCATATTTCGCCGTTCTAACCACATTCCGTGTGAAGAGGAATTTCACGTGTTCCAGTAAATCTGTCGAGCCCACAGAACGAAAATGGAGAAATATTTCAAGGACGTGAAATTTCTTCCGGCCCCTAACGATTTCCTTTAGTTGAGAACTGGGCTTCTATTTTTATAAACGAACGTTTTAAAATTAAAATAAGACGTCGGAACTGCTATGAATTAATAATGTAGTCATACGCCAAGTTGGCACGGTTCCAAGAAAACGCGTTTACTCTAAGATACAGTTAAAAGAATCAACGTAAAGTAATCAGAACCCTTGCAGAACGAATATATTCCTCTTCAACAGATAACCTAAACATTGTGGAAGTTCTGAAGGCTGTGAAGTTTCATACTTGGGAGATTTGAAGTGCTGAAGGCTGTGAAGGTTCATACTTGGGAGATTTGAAGTGCTGAAGGCTGTGAAGGTTCATACTTGGGAGATCTGAAGTTCTCAAGGCTGTAAGAATTCATATTTTGGGAGACCTGAAAATTTTAAGCCCATGAAGATTCATATTGTGGGAGATTTAAAGTTCTGAAGGCTGTAAATATACATACTACGCGGGATTTCAAGGTTTCAATGCCTGTAAGACTCATATTATTCGAAATTCGAATACAGCTGAAGACTGATACCGAGTGTCATCTGGCAGCTACCGATGTTTAAGACGCATTTCCTGCCTCCATCTTCAGGCCTGAACTACTTGCCACACGGCGTCACAACGTAGGAGGCCCTCTGATCTCATATGGTATCTATATTGTTGAATCATTAAACAGTCATTCAGGCAATCAGTATTTATTGCGACGATAACCAGAGGCAGTCAGAGCCGTATCCACGCGTCTTGCAGCAAGACAATAAAAGTCTGGGTTCCAGTCACGGCGCGGCAGACACGCGAACAGATTAATGTCGAGGTAACCCGCATCCCTATAGCGTATGCAACCCATTCAACTATACGTCACGCTAAGTTGCCTGCTAACACGGCGCTCCTTCAATACATCCCCACAGTACACTCGTTAACTCGCACTTACGCCGTATTCGTAATGCGTTCCTTAGAACGGATCTTAAGTGGAAAGATCGTTAAGTCGAGTACATTATAACAGGGGACATGTAGGGGTTCTTGGAACTCAAGGCTTAGGCCCATTTTTTTTTCCCAGTTATTTAACCTCTGTTACATTACAGTTCTATACTTTTATCACACAATGATTAACGGAATATCAAATAAAATAGTACTGTGGTGAACAGACCCATTGCTAAGCGGTGACTCTGTAAACTGTGTCCTTAAACAAGGCCTCCAGGAGTGTATTCTTGCGACGTCACTTTATTACTCAACGCCGTACAAATAACTATTACACTACCACTGATTTACACTATAGAACACTAAATTACGGCACACAAAATCTTCTGCTTTTTTTTCTTTCGTTACTAGTTGTTACCTGGCAGCAGCTGCTAACATCTGAGATTCCTCACTCCTTCTTATGCCGTTGCCTGTTGCCCTAGCAGCAGTGCCCGCTGTTACGTCAGAGCGGGGAAGTGTTTACTGGCAACGCGCGCTTATCGCGTCGCGCTGAAATCCATGATTCCCAACAAGCAGTGGCCGTATCTGGACAACGGCTCGGTAAAAACGTTCCCGCGGCAATGAATACGCACGCAACAATAAAGATACTGATGGAAACGGGTTTTCCTGTGGTCCACGCAGCGGTCGTTGCTACGCAAGGGAATGTAAACACGCCTTTACAATAGAGAGGCTGTGTTTTCTGCGTGGTCCGTGCACAGGAGTTATCTTGAAGACAACTGGGGCGACCCAGTTCACTCTGGCAAACGACACACCCGTCCTCTCGTCAGGGGGAGCGCCCCACATCAACAAGCCTGCAACTGCCTGACAGTAATAAAGATCCAGCCTTAAGCCCCAGGTGGGTGCTTTACTCCAAGTCAGACTGGCCGAATGACCGCCGGTCACAAAATCATTTTACTCTGAATATTTACCCAGTTCAGTTCACTACGGGAGGCTGTGAAGAAAAGAGCTAGTCACAAGAGTGAGGCTGTGAAAAGACTTTATGTGTGAGACTGCTGTAGTACCTGTGTTAAAATCCGTTGCCAGGAAAAGGCTAGTGGAGACTGTAATAGACTGAGAACACTAGTCTGTGTGTGACAGTCATCTGTAAAATGTAATCACGAGTCGTAAGTATATAAGTGGTCAGTAAATCGAGTCACGAATCCAAACCCCGTCTATAGTGACACGTGATAGTATTAAGCATTTAATTATCACAATATAAAGAATAAGAAACCTTATTAATAATGCAGGGCACCTTCACTGCACTCTGCACACCGAGTGTCAGCTGTTACATGGCGCAATTCGGACGATGTTCCCTGTAAGAACTGTCCACAATTAACGCACATTTCACACCGTTCAAATTAATGAACGGAATTCAGTTTCGTGAAGGGGGACTAAACCAACAGTTAGTCTGACAACTTAATTTGGGTTTACATCTGTCCATTGTAGGCTCCAGGTTAAGCAAACTTTCATTAAAGGTCTAAAAATGGTTCACAACACGGTTACCACGCAACACAAAGCATACACCGGTTACGATCCACAACTTTTATAAATGGTAAAGTCGTCCCTGCGCCGGTCACGGTAGCCGACCGGTCTAAGGCATATACTGTCTTCGCTCGCTTGGAAACCGGGATCGTGGGTTCGAATCCCACTCAGGGAATGGATGTTTAGTTTGTGTGTGTCCGTTTTTCTGTGTTTGTGTACAGGTAGAGGCCTTGCGACGAGCTGATCACCCGCCCAAGGAGTCCTACCGAATGTTTAAGATCTAGAAAAACCGAAGTGAACGGAGAAGTTCATGGAGGTAGGCCTAGACCCACTGGGGCTGTAGTGCTAAGGAAAAGAGAAAGTTGTCCCTGTGCTTAACTAATCAAGCATTAAGCCATGAAAACGTACGGGACGTATAGCTCCACATTTTCTTGACCTTGGCACTAGTTGGAGGTGGTCAGCTTCACGCTTGGGCCGCTTTATCCCCGGGGAAAGAGCCACCGGTACCCAGAGACGGTCTAGACCCTGTGTAGTACAGAAAAATCTTGCCATGCCGGGGCTCGGAACTCCGACCCCTCGGTCGTCCAGCCGCTAGCCAGTCGCTATAC